>NC_138176.1:175057841-175582380 GCF_964165515.1 Mesoplodon bidens
TTCCATTGTATATATGTACCACATCTTTATCCATTCATCTGTCAATGGACATTTAGGTTGTTTCCATGTCTTGGCTATTGTGAATAGTGCTGCTATGAACATAGGGGTGCATGTATGTTTTTGAATTATAGTTTTGCCTGTACCCAGACAAAATGCCCAGGAGTGGGACTCCTGGATCATATGGTAATTCTATTTTTAGTTTTCTGAGGAACCTCCATACTTTTTTCCACAGTGGCTGCACCAACTTACATTCCCACCAACAGTGTAGATGGGTTCCATTTTCTCCACACCCTCTCCAGCATTTGTTATTTGTAGACTATTTTGATGATGGCCATTCTGACTGGTGTGAGGTGGTACTTCATCACAGTTTTAATTTGCATTTCTCAATAATTAGCGACATTGAGCATCTTTTCATGTGTGTATTGGCCATCTGTATAAAATGATTAATAGCAAAGAATAAAATAAGGATAATAGAACAAAATTATGAAACACTTATATGTTCAGAAATGCTTTTAGACAGAAAATCTTATAATCTTATAGTGCAAGATAGCACAATAATATAGCATTTATGAATTAGTGCAAAAAATGTAACATACAGCAAGTTATTCTTGATAAGGTTCAGCTAATTTATGTTTAAAAGTTAATCTTAATTCTCTTCCCTTTTTCTTTCTAAACATCAGTATACACAAGGGACTTTTTTTTTTTTTTTTTTTTTTCTGCGGTACGCGGGCCTCTCACTGCTGTGGCCTCTCCCGTCACGGAGCACGGGCTGTGGACGCGCAGGCCCAGCGGCCGTGGCTTACGGGCTCAGCCACTCCATGGCATGTGGGATCTTCCCGGACCGGGGCACGAACCCACGTCCCCTGCATCGGCAGGCAGACTCTCAACCACTGCACCACCAGGGAAGCCCCAAGGGACATTTTTTTAAAAATTCAATTTAGGTTCCTAAGAGGTATATTTGAGAAATTAAAGGGGTGAATAAGATTAGAGAATGTTTTCAAGAGAAAATGGGTATTATAAGAGAGTTGATTCTAGAATACAACATTTGAAATAGAATGGTGAAGAAATACGTGCCATAATGGTAGAGAAATTTCAGGATTTTTTTTTTCCCTGCTGAAGAACATTCTCAAATTCTTAAGGTTCTTAACACTTTAATGTATCTACTTTTCAATTAGATAAACAATTGAAATCTCAGAGTCTTTTGAAATGTGCCAACTATTTTTTTTTTCACAAAGAATGAGAACAGAAAGTAAGTTTTCCTATCAAGTTTAAGGTATGCAATAAATGACTGTTTTCCTACTATGAAGAACATCAGTTCCTTATGTAATGTAATTATTCACTGTATACAGAGAAAATTGATGGCAGGAGCATTCCTATTTGCCACGTTCACAGTTGACAGCTTTTAAACTTTTAATTTCTTATTGCTACATTGCAATCAAATTTAGGTTTGTTGCTTTGAAATAAATGCTAGGTTACATTTAGTTAGTTAGATTTCGACTTTGTTTTCCAAGAGTCAAGAGGTGGCTCAAGTTCCTGAGGGCCTAAAAATAGTTCTGAAACAGAAGTGTACACCCTAGGGGCATGATTATCTTTGTGAGCATGCAACTGTATTTTCAACACAATTAGCTGCCTAACTGTGTGCCTAAACTTTTCTATGTATTTGCACATATAAGTAATTATGATGGAATTAAAATCTAAAGCACTCTCAGCCTACATTTTTTTCTCTTATGAATCAAAATAAAAACATATATTGAAAACTTTATTTTGAAAACTCATTCACTGAATGAACCAAAGTGTAAAAGAACCATTTATTTTTATTTTTAGACAATAAAGGATGTAATAGAAACTATGAATACATATAAAAGAACTTGTAACCACCCCCTGACATGCAAGTTTAGAGTACATATATAAATATGAATTTATAAATGTGTATTAATTTAAGGTACATATCAATTAATGACTAACAATTATACTTTATTTATAGTGATAATGTATAGTTTTTACCCTTCAATATTCTGTGTTCCTAAACATCATTTGAGTAACTTGAGTTAGCTTTTTGTGTGACTCATACTTCATACCCCTCTACTTTTTCTGAATTTAACTCTGAAAAGCACACTTTATACCCTACTTAACACAGTCTTTTGATATGAATTTGCCCTTTATATCAATCCCATAAATGGATGTCAAACTTTAAGGCATTTATAAGTACCTCCTGTACCTGTCGGGTATGGGATTTGATTGTATCATGAATGTGCCCCGCCCCTCCTGCTGTCTCGTTTTGGCTTCTTCTTTGTCTTTGGAAGTAGAATATCTTTCTCGGTAGATTCCAGTCCTTTTTTGTTGATGGTTGTTCAGCAGTTAGTTGTGAGGTTGGTGTTGTCATGAGAGTAGGTTGAGCTCAGGTCCTTCTACTCTGCCATCTTGTCCCAAATCTGAATGAACCAAAGTGTAAAAGAACAATTTTTTAGCCAGAAAAGGGGGTAATACAGACTATGAATGCACATAAAAGAACTTGCAACAACCCCCCTCACATACCATTTTAAAGTACATAAATAAATATTAATTTATAAGTCTATATTAAAGATACATGTCAATTAATGACTGTAACAATTATTTTTTTATTTATAGCGATAATGTATAGTTTTTACCCTTCAATATTCTGCATTCCTAAGCATCATTTGAGTAACTTACATTAATTTTTTGTGTGACTTATAATTTATACCCCTGTACTTTTTCTGAATTTATCTCTGAAAAAGAACATTTAATACCTTACTTAATACACTCTTTAGATATGAATTTGCCCTTTATGTCAATCCCATAAATGGATGCCATCCTGTAAGGCATTTATAAGTACTACCAGTGCCAAATATCAAGGTAGCATCATCTGCCTTATGAGAAACTTTTCTTGGTTATCTACAAGAAGAATGTGCATAAGGAATGATGGGCACATTATAAGACAATAGTGAAGTACAGCAGGTAGATCAAGTGTCAGTTTCCTTCAGTCTACCAATTTCTGCTATTTGACATATTCTCTCCTACATGTCAAAAGAATCTTTTAAGTCATTCTGTATTACATGGTAAAGCATTATGAATTGCAGTGTAGTCGTTCACATCCTAGTATTACTTTTTAAATTATCAAGGCCACACTATATTTGGATTAGTTGGATGAGGTTGTTCATTTTACAGAATTTTGACTTAGTTCTCCAAAGTTTGAATCAATTACTTTAAACAATGAAGGCATTTAAAATTGAGTAATTGGCTTTTTCAACCATTTTTAAAGGGTGACTCTTTTCATGCATGGTTGAGTGTGACTTTGACTGTGAAATCCCTGTGCTCCACTTAAATAAGCACTTTAATTCAGGAATCTGAAACTCTTTAATAATAGATATTGCCTTGAACTTTTGCTCTCACCACTTCAAACTATTTGGTTGTCTAATTTTTTAAATGAGCAGATAAATATCTCAAACAGCTGGTTGTCAGTCCTAGGTTTAATGATCTCTATTAGCAGGACCTTGTTTGGACCCACTTTCATAGTTCTTGTGGCTAAACATCTCAGGGTCAAGAGGTCATTCCTTATGACTTGATCTGAACTAAATGCATTGCATTTGGATTTGCTTGAAGGATAGATTCAGAAAAGCAGGAAGTTTCTCAGAACACTCCTTCACTGAAGATAGTTTTGTTTTTGTTTTTGTTTTTTTAACATCTTTATTGGAGTATAATTGCTTTACAATGGTGTGTTAGTTTCTGCTCTATAACAAAGTGAATCAGCTATACATATACATATGTTCCCATATCTCCTCCCTCTTGCTTCTCCCTCCCACCCTCCCTATTCCACCCTTCTAGGTGGTCACAAAACACCGAGCTGATCTCCCTGTGCTATGTGGCTGCTTCCTACTAGCTATCTATTTTACATTTGGTAGTGTATATATGTCCTTGCCACTCTCTCACTTTGTCCCAGCTTACCCTTCCCCTTCCCCATGCCATCATATCCATTCACTATGTCTGTGTCTTTATTCCTGTCCTGCCCCTAGGTTCATCAGAACCTTTTTTTTTTTTTAGATTCCATAGATATGTGTTAGCATACAGTATTTGTTTTTCTCTTTCTGACTTACTTCACTCTGTATGACAGTCTCTAAGTCTATCCACCTCACTACAAATAACTCAATTTCATTTTTTATGGCTGAGTAATATTCCATTGTATATATGTGCCACATCTTCTTTATCCATTCATCTGTTGATGGACATTTAGGTTGATTCCATGTCCTGGCTATTGTAAATAGAGCTTCAATGAACATTGTAGTACATGACTCTTTTTGAATTATGGTTTTCTCAGGGTATATGCCCAGTAGTGGGATTGCTGGGTAGTATGGTAGTTCTGTATTTAGTTTTTTAAGGAACCTCCAGACTGTTCTCCATAGTGGCTGTATCAATTTACATTCCCACCATCAGGGCAAGAAGGTTCCCTTTTCTCAACACCCTCTCCAGCATTTATTGTTTGTAGACTTTTTGATGCTGGCCATTCTGACTGGTGTGAGGTGACACCTCATTGTAGTTTTTATTTGGATTGCTCTAATGATTAGTGATGTTGAGCATCCTTTCATGTGTTTGTTGGCAATCTGTATACCTTCTTTGGAGAAATGTCTATTTAGGTCTTCTGCCCATTTTTGGATTGGGTTGTTTCCTTTTTTGATATTGAGCTGCATGAGCTGTTTGTATATTTTGGAGATTAATCCTTTGTCAGTTGCTTCATTTGCAAATATTTTCCCCCATTCTGAGGGTTGTCTTTTCATCTTGTTTATGGTTTTCTTTGCTGTGCAAAAGCTTTTAAGTTTCATTAGATCTCATTTGTTTATTTTTGTTTTTATTTCCATTTCTCTAGGAGGTGGGTCAAAAAGGATCTTGCTGTGATTTTTGTCATTGAGTGTTCTGCCTATGTTTTCCTCTAAGAGTTTGAGAGTTTCTGGCCTTACATTTAGGTCTTTAATCCATTTTGAGCTTATTTTTGTGTATCGTGTTAGGGAGTGTTCTAATTTCATCCTTTAACATGTAGCTGTCCAGTTTTCCCAGCACCACTTACTGAAGAGGCTGTCTTTTCTCCATTTTATATCCTTGCCTCCTTTATCAAAGATAAGGTGACCATATGTGTTTGGGTTTATCTCTGGGCTTTCTATCCTGTTCCATTGATCTATATTTCTGTTTTTGTGCCAGTACCATACTGTCTTGATTACTGTAGCTTTGTAGTATAGTCTGAAGTCAGGGAGCCTGATTCCTCCAGCTGTTTTTCATTCTCAAGATTGCTTTGGCTATTCGTGGTCTTTTGTTTTTCCATACAAATTGTGAAATTTTTTGTTCTAGTTCTGTGAAAAATGCCATTGTTAGTTTGATAGGGATTGCATTGAATCTGTAGATTGCTTTGGGTAGTAGAGTCATTTTCACAATATTGATTCTTCCAATCCGAGAACACGGTATATCTCTCCATCTGTTTGTATAATCTTCAGTTTCTTTCATCAGTGTATTATAGTTTTCTGCATACAGGTCTTTTGTCTCCTTAGATAGGTTTATTCCTAGGTATTTTATTCTTTTTGTTGCAATGGTAAATGGGAGTGTTTCCTTAATTTCTCTTTCAGATTCTTCATCATTAGTGTATAGGAATGCAAGAGATTTCTGTGCATTAATTTTGTATCCTGCTACATTACCAAATTCATTGATTAGCTCTGATAGTTTTCTGGTAGCATCTTTAGGATTCTCTATGTATAGTATCATGAAGACAGTTATTTAAAAACAAAAACAACAACATTCTCTTTCTGCAGACAAAACGTTAACAACTCAACCTTTATTTCTGTTTTTTATTTTCTATCCCTTGAAATGAGAATCATTTCTGTCTTTCAAAATTTGCACATAGAAGATGTTCAGCACATTTTTAATTTTTCTTTTTCTTCTATCCATTAAATTACAGAAAGAAAACCTGTAAAAACTAAGCAAAAAGAAAACAGAAACAAACAAAAAAAAAACTCAGGAGTATTTTGCTGAGGGACTATAGTCTTCCCTGGTACATTTCTCCTGATGTTTGTATGCCTATTCGTATTTTAACATTTGTTTTTTAGTCCCCAAAGACGCAACAGGACTTCTTTGGAGATTTCTGGAACTCTTTCTCTGTGTAGCTTCCTCCTTTCTGGTGCAGTGACCCACAAATCCAGCTATCTCACTCCTCCAAATTTGACCTATCTCCACAGCTGAGTAAGACTTCTATGCTCTGCTTGGGTTTACCTTGCCTGCACCTAGGTTCAGAAAGTGCCTCCAATGTTTGGTTTGTAAAATTATAACAACTCTGTATTTCTGACTTAGAAACATTTAAAATATAATTATTCCCATGCCTCCAACATTTGAATGGGCCAGATAAGGACTCTGCTCAATTCCACCTTAGTTGCTTTTAAATCCCCAAATCTGGTTTAAGAATTATGATAAACTAACTGAAGCAAGCTGAAGACAAACAGCATCCATCAGGTTAAATGATGGCTTCTCAAAGCATTTTGTCCACAAAATGAATATGCAGATGGCAAGTCAAAAAATACCTTACATGTAGCACTTAATGGTTAAAAACATTTGGTTTGAATTTAGAGAATGTGGCAGTTTAATTTATTGAGACAGTAGTTTGTGTTTTGTTCTTAATGTTAGATTTATTTTTACCTCTTCTGTCATTTAAAATGCATTTTTTCAAATTAAAAAGTATCCAGTCCTGTGGTCTCTTACTTCAGAGACTTTTGTGCTGCACATTTGAAAGCAGAAGTTACCAGGAACCCATCAGCCAACTTACTTCTGGCTTTTGCTTGTTCATGTCTGGGCTCAGGCGAATTATGGTGGGTTGTTTTGGAAGGACAATGTGAGTGCTTGGATTTTAGAAGATGGAAATGATCAGAAAGGAGACAGGTGTTTGAGAATTCATGGAGACTGGTACAAGGCCCGCGAGAGATCTCAGTTTGGGAAAGAAGCTCCCTGCTCTCTCCCTGTCCCGGTGGGAGTGGTGCATTAAGTGAGATGTACCACCAAGAACAAGTGACCAAGACAACCTTAACGTTCCCCTCACCTTGACTACACTTTAGACAGGTTACTTTTTGTCCTTGACTTCCTTTATCTTAGGGCATTTACTTTAGAAAGCCTGCCATTGTATATTGTTTCTATGGCCTTTGAGATGTAAATTTTCTCCCAGCCTACAGCCAGTTGTACAACCCAGGAATTCCTTTCTTAAAACAGGGAACTACCTGTTCGAAGTATAAGAAATGTAGCACTCCTATTTCACTCTGTGGGAAGAAAGGGACCTCTTTAATCAGCACCAATTAGAAAACATAGATGGCCTAATCACGTAGACTAATATCCTCAGGAACTTTTCTACAGTCTCAGCCCAGCACTTGAAAACTCTCCCATCTTTACTTCAGTGACACTGAGTTAAATTCTGTATTGAGGTCTCTCCCTGCTATCACAGTAGCTCATTAAAATCTTCCCGTTTTGGGCCTCCCTGGTGGCGCAGTGGTTGAGAGTCCGCCTGCCGATGCAGGGGATACGGGTTCGTGCCCCGGTCTGGGAGGATCCCATATGCCGCGGAGCGGCTGGGCCCGTGAGCCATGGCCGCTGGGCCTGCGCATCCGGAGCCTGTGCTCCGCAACGGGAGAGGCCACAACAGTGAGAGGCCCGCATACCACACACCAAAAATAAAAATTAAAAAAAAAAAAAAAAAAAAAAAAAAAAAAATCTTCCCGTTTTAACAAGTATCCCATGTAATTTCTCTTTAACTCAAGTCTCCATGTTCTGGTAAAAATCTTTTATTCCTCAGGTTGACACTAAAGTGGAGCTGATAATGTACAGTTAGCAATATTCAATGTGTTCTAAAGATTGGAGGACCCTTTCCAAAATGTTCAGAACTGGGGTACTCCTTCCATGACTTTGCATAAGTCCCTGGTAGTTGTCCTTTCCCCAGGATTTGTTGTTTCCCTGAATTTTGCTTCGCAATATCGTGTGATGTCTTTTTATTCAAAGATTAGGACTCAAAGACTCCAGGAGGCCCATATGTAGATTTCTGGAACTCTTTCTCTGCATAGCTCCCTCTTCTCTGATACAGTATGTCACAAATTCCAGCGATCTCACCTCTTCAAACTGAACTTTGATCCTGGACTATCTTTTCAAGAATATTTGTTTAGCAAACAGACTAGAAAGATAGAGGTTGTGGGGCTCTTTAGCAAAAGTTAGGGTTTTTGTTTTTGTTTTTGTTTTTCACTGTTGTGTATGATAAAGATAATGTTTCTCCCTACAGCAAAGGTCAGGTAGGCTTACTGTACATTATAAAATGTTTGGTTTCCCTAAGCTCAGGCTCCCTTTCCTGTGGTATGATTCATTGTGTGTGTAGGTGTCACCTGTCACTCTTCATTTTGCCCTGTGGGAATTGGGGCATGAGAAATTGCTTCAGTGCTGATACTGCTGGGTGCTGCTATTGCTCTGAGCAACAACTGTCCTTTGTTTCTTTGTTTGTTTGTTTGTGTTTTTTAATTTTTTGTGGTACACGGGCCTCTCACTGTCGTGCCCTCTCCCATTGTGGAGCACAGACTCTGAACGCACAGGCTCAGCGGCCAGGGATCACGGGCCCAGCCCCTCTGCGGTATGTGGGTTCCTCCCAGACCAGGGCACGAACCCGTGTCACCTGCATTGGCAGGCGGACTCTCAACCACTGTGCCACCAGGGGAGCCCCCTGTCCTTTGTTTCTGACCTAAGAATCTCAGGTCTCCTGCTAGCATCTGTGAAACTGTGACAAAATAACTTGTTAGTTTTCAAATAGCATATTTAAAACCTCAGATAATTTACAGTGCTTGGCACTCTGTCCTTCACCTTTGGAATAATTTTTCCTGACTGGAAATATATGTTTATGTATTGCTTTGATGCTTACCCACTGTTAGGTAAGCTTGATAGGATCAGGAAATGTTTTATCTTTTATTTATAACTATATGATCAAAATGATCACAATAAGAGATCAGAAAATTTATTGAATGAATAAAATAAGCATAAATGTCATATACATTCTCTCTCAGGGTTCTATTGAATATAAAAGTAAGTCATTCTGGGAAAGCATTATGTAATCTAAAGTTCTATACAAATATGTTAAACATGTTTCCTTTTTAATAAAAAGTATGGCTTTAGAAGCTGATAGTTCTGGGTTCCAAGTTCTGTCTCTTTCTAAGCATGTTTTTTTGTTTGTTTGTTTATTTTGGTTTAACAGATTACTCAACCTTTTTGAGTGTTTATCAAATAGCAGCAATGCCTACTTCAGAGAGCTCTTATTTAGAGGCAATAATGATTCATTAAAAACTAAGCAGTGAAGTGCCATGTTCAAAATTGTTATTTATTAAAGTTATTGTAGCAGTAATGTGATATGCCAGTTATATTGGCTTTTTTGACTGGAGTAGAGAGGAAGATAAGAAGTTCCTACTGCTATATATATTAGTAAATGATAGTTTCGTTGCAAGCAATAGAAAATAAATATATATTAAATAAAAATTTAAAATTATAATAATAGTTTAGAGATGCAGAATTAAAAAAAGGTGTATAATTGGGGATTTGTCACTTCATCATTAATTTTCAGTTTGCTTCCATTTCAGATGTAAATCCTTGAGACAGATACTCTAACCTAGCTTGTATCAGCAGGTATCTATTTCCGAATTACTCAGTTTTGGACAAGGACTCAAGGTCAGATATTATAGCCTGGGCACTAGAAAATGCATAGCATATACACATTTCCACTATTTCAGCATAATCTAAGAGTATTATTTGGAGTTTTCTGGTAGTGGTAGTCAAATGTTAAAATATAAAGACTTTTTAAAAGTTTATTACTCACATAAAGCACTTTGGTAAAATAAAAATCACACTTTGAGAGTGTGAAAACTATGTTATTATGTTTTTTTTGTTTTGTTTTTGGTGGGGTTTTCTTGCGTTACGCGGGCCTCTCACTGTTGTGGCCTCTCCCGCTGTGGAGCACAGGCTCCGGACGGGCAGGCTCAGTGGCCATGGCTCACAGACACAGCCGCTCCGCAGCATGTGGGATCTTCCCGGACCGGGGCACAAACCCGTGTCCCCTGCATCGGCAGGCGGACTCTCAACCACTGTGCCACTAGGGAAGCCCTGTTATTATGTTTTTAATCAAGGAAAAATAGTATTTTGAAATTTAAATCTTGGCATTTAAGTAGTTCTTATAAAAGAGTATTCACTACGAGTTGTAAAAAAATACTATATTCAATTAACTAATGAGAGTATAAGAGAAGATTAAGAAGAAAAATAATAGAATCATTGATAATAAGTTGAATGAGTCTAAAGCTACAAGTTTTATATCAGTTTTCACTTTCTGATTTTACCAGTATTTCACTTTACACTATGTTACTTTTAAGGATTACCAGCAAGTCCAACCCTTTTTCACCAACAATCTTTAAACATTAGCAATCCACCAAGGTATACTACCTATCTCTAATTATTATTTTATTTGTCCAGTTACTTAATAAAATGGATAAAATTCTGATCCCCCAAAATAAACATGATTTTCCCTGAATTATCATTTGCAGAAAGATCTTCCAACATGTAATAACTGATTTTGTTTTCAAATCTAAATTTTATTTTTTATCTCTTCAACAAAGATGGCCCCAAACAATTAAAAATCATTGAGGCAGAGGCTGGAGTTTGGCCACCATGTAAAACAATTTTAAAGGACACTATTCACATCCTAGTCCGTGTGAACAGGACCCCCTCCAGCTGTACAGAGGAGAGCCTGGCCAGCTGTTCATGATGGCCTTGGTCTGGAAGGTAAAGTCATTGCTTTTGGAGATAGAGTTATTTATTATACTTGCATTCTTGATGCGATCATAATACATAGTGTAAATGGGATGACAGGTCAAAGCTTGGAAGATGGTTATATTTGCTCACTTCCTCGCAAAAAAGAGTAGTTTTTCAACCATTTTATCTAAATGCATCAGTATATATGAGAAGCTTCATTTTGTATTATTCCTTATTTCTTTCTGTTCCCCCCTTTGTTCACATTTAACAATATGTCCCTTTTCCATGATGTTACAAGTATCTGTTAAATCATAAGGTCAAACATATTTTTACAGGGATATCAGAAGACAGAATATTATGTATAAAAAAGAAATGTGTGTTTTATTTGGGGATTTTGTTGTTGTTGTTGGGAACAGAATGTCTCAAGCTAGGGGAAGGAAGAGGGGACCAAGACCTGCACCAAAGTCTTAATGACATGCAGAGATCCAAACTGTGGATATACCATGCTCCATGGGGACAAGGGCTGTGAAGATAGCCCGCGGGACAAGGAACTGAAAAAAACAAGACAAGGATTTATATGATTCACATTCAATTTACATTGGTTGAATGTCTTTTTTGTTAAAGACGGTATGCTGATCACTTTAACACTACTACTTATACATTATTTAAAGCCAAGATACACATCAAAGGGAGCAGTGTGCCAACAGGCGAGGAGCAGGGAAAATTAGAATTAGGCAGGCAAGAAAAAGAAATGCATAAATGGTACAAGGTAAAGCAAACCCAAAGATTACAACTAGAGAGAGACTTGAAGGAATTAAAAGCACAGCCTAAAGCCAGCAGGACAGCTGGGACTCACCAGTAAAAATGATTTTCACAATTATGATGGTGATAATGATGATCATGATTATGGTAGAAAATACGCATCAGGTGCTAGACTGTACATTTTATATTCAATGCTGCATTAAACCTTACAACGATCCCACAGTGTGGGTAAAGTGTAGGCTTGATGATGGGTCAAAATGCCAGCTTTATTACTGGCAGTTGGATGGATTTGAGAATGCAATGAACCCTGTTAATAAACTAGACTCCTAATGGCCTTCTTAATAGGTTTTCCTCAGAATTAAACTCACCCACGCAGCTTTAGTCACAAGCTGACATGTACTGTCACCAAAGAGAGTACATAAACTATGTGATGGGTCTATATACTATTTTCTCAGTCTTAAAAATATATACATACTCTCTTTATTTGAAGAGTAGGAGTAAGAAGTGGAAGACAATTGTTTCAGTTAGAAATTGCATTTGAGTACAATTAACTGACATTCCCAGTGACTTAAACATCATAGTGTTTATTTATTTTTTTTTTTATGGCAAGAATTTTGGAGGTAGATGATTACTGACCTTAGAATATCAGGGTAAGGATGTTGTGATTCTTTTGGACTTGGCCTAGGAGTTAAAATATGGCTGCCTAAACAATCATCCTTATGTTCCAAGCTGTAGGAATAAAAAAAGACAAAAGGCAAAATAGTACAAGTGAGCTTAGTATATCTCTGCACGGAGCAACCGTCACCACGCCACCACCCCCATACATAAGGAGCTTTCCCGGCACCCCTTCCCGTGACTTTCACACACAGCTCACCAGCCAGTGTCATATGATCACTTCTAGCTAGAAGGTGGGTGTGCTATGTAGATTTTAATTTTAGTTGGATATATTGCTTCTGGGTATATTAGTGTTCTGTTACTATAGAAAGGAGACTGAATAGTGAGTTAGTAAGTAGTTGCTGTGGTATGGGGCATGTTATTTACTCCCTTAGTGTTTCTTCTCAAGGTGAAGTTCTGTTATGAAAATACAAATAAAGGAGACGAGAACTCTAATCCCTGAAATCATTATGACCCCCAATTTATAGTTCAGCTAACTGATGCTTGGAAAAGCTAAGTGGACTTGCCCAAGTTTACACTTCTAAAAAGTGGATTTACCTTCAAACCTGGAAGTGCCTTTTTAAAGAACCTAATCTGTTAAGCATTCACTACCTCTTTTCTTTTTTTTTAGAAGTAATTTAAGAACTTGGGGACCACAAGTTAATGGGGAGAGGTTATTGAATTAAGAAAAAGTAGTTCTTCCTTTAAGATGCAATGATGTGAAGTCAGAGTACCATTGGGACTCAGAGAAGTTGTAAGCTCTTGATTTGTTTTCAAAATATGTTATCTTGTTGCATGCATCAGAATCATTTCACCAAATAACTGGGGATAGAGCCTGGTAACTGCATTATAAGAAGCTCCAAAGGGCATTCATATATGCATGCTAAAGCTTAGAACTTCTCAGTGAGGAGGACATTACTTCCACCTAAGCATGGAAACATTTTTGGAGGAGGAGGTTTTTAAGCTAGTTTTTAGAAAGTAGGAAAGACTTAAACATGGAAATAAAAGTTCACATGGAAGGAGTAGGTGGAGGGATGACATAGACGAGGAAAAGTATGTGGCATATGGAGATCAGAAAGGAAGCTTGGAGTGCACAAAGGAGAGTTGGGAGTAATCAGATTGAAATAAGGGGAGACTGGAGTAATTTGTCTCAAATGACCACAAGGGCAGAATACAAAGAAAGGCACTGGACTTAAAGATATGCATCCAGGTATGGAGATTATTAATAACCATCAGGAATATAGAATATGAATTATTTTATAGAAAATCACTTATCTAAATTAGCACACACACATATATATATTTGTATTTATATTCATATAGTTATTTTTTCTAACTCAGCAACTACGTCTGCAAATGACCTTACTCAGCTGATTCCACTGACTATTCATAGGTGACTTGGTTCCAGGGAAAGAGGGCAGAGTAAAGCCCTGATATCTCACTGGGTCAGCTAGACTGTAGCTGAGACGCTTCATGGACAAAAGAAATAAGGGCCTCCATGCAGAGAGGGGTCTGTAGGTGAGCTTAAAACTTTCCAAGGAGTATTTCTAAGTATACTCCACAACACTTTCTACCTCTTTTACATTTGTTTTAGTATATGGTCCATATAGTTCCTAAAATATAAATATTTAATAAATATCAAAGTATATGAGATTAAAGAAGAACATACTAGTGAATGTGATTTAAATACCACTCTCTGTGTTATTTGATAAAAATCATTGGGAGCTTTTGGAGGTTGTTTTCATTACCTTGGCAAGTGGAAAATTCAAATATCCATTCCAACAGAACACCTTAGAAATGAATCACTATACATTCCTAGACTGCTCATGTCATTGACATTAAACCAAACTAATTGGATAAATTAAAAAGGAATTTAACAATGTTTACAAGTATTTCTACAAAATTGTCTGATGAACAACCCCAAATGAACTGAGGATTAGGTAGAAATGGCAAAACTTAACTAACCATAAATTTATTTTGAGAAAAAGAATTAAGTTATTCAAAGGCATGCCTTGGACAATCAGATATTAAACTATGAATACTTATTCAAAGCATCATTATTTTCTCTTTATTTTAATGTACTTAACATAGTCTTTCCATACCAGAAATTTGGCGCATGAATTTTATTTCATTGTCTAACTGATCATTAGGCTATACTGATAAAATTTTACTGTTAAGTATGAATTTCTGAAAGAAATAAAATTCTATTTTGAGAGTGATGCAAAAGTGAACTATTCTGCTTTTGATAATGTGTATATTTTATAAGCTTTTATCTATCTCGTCACTACTTTTAAGATCACTAATCATTCTGCTATTTAATTCTGTGTAATAAAAGTTATATATAATTAGGTTTATTCTGTAGTCACCAGTTCATGAGAAAACTTCACAGATTTTGGCAATCCAGACAACAATGTAAACTTGTATGAAATCTTTTAAAAATATTTATCTGTTGACTGGATAATTGAAATCTGAATTGAGTATTTGAAGTTAAACAGGTTATGATGTTAAGATGAGGGGAGCAAAAGGGTGTCGGACTTTAAAATCTTTCCAAAGACTGGCTTAAGGATATCATTTATTTGCTTTTATGTTTTAGATTTTTATCATGTTGTTGGGAACATAGGCTTTAGCTTTTCCTATACTTAGAAGAATAAACTTGTAACCTTTGCTTAGAGGGAAGAACATTACACAATAATTTTCTCTGTGGATCACAATGTGAGTTAACAAGAAATTCTTAACAAGTTGGTTTTTATCACCTTCACTCTTTTCTATAACATCTGGCCTGAAATTTAAAGGTTAGTAACAAGCTTTGTGGTATATATCTGAAACACCAGAAGTAATTAACAAGTTGTATATAAACATGGATCTAATTTTTATCAATTTTCAAATAACAACATGTAAATACACACACACACACACACACACACTGGTGGGAAACAAGACATTTGGAGCCACTTAGCTCTGAGTTGATTCAAATACAGATTCCTTTAAAATTTGTCATTCAACTCCTTTCAGTCTCTCTTTGTCCATAAATAAAGAATAAGCCCTACCTTGCATGGTTGTGGTAGACATTAGAGGTAGAATATACAAAACCCCTTGGACAAATCTGACCCATATTTGCACCTCGTTGTTGTTATTAATAACAAAATAGGAACAGGATAGAGGATATATTCTTCTAATAGTTGTTAAAAATTGTAATGTCAGAATTGGGATTCCTGAAACTTTTATAAATCCAGTATTTACTCACAAAACATTTGTAGTTAAGAGAGAAATTACTTCTTTGTAATGAAAAAAATGGAAAAATACATTGTTTTTTTTGTAAAATTGATCACTAAGTCACCATAGTTCACTGTTAATTGCCTTTGAAAATTTTGACCTTTCTCTTCTTCAGTTCTTTCCATATCTCCCTGAGATGAAAGTACAGCCCATGAAAAAGTGACAAAGGAACACACTACTCACCATAAGTTTCTTCCTAAGAATGTTGCTGTCCTCTTTTTAATGGACCTCACTTTTGCATAGACATGAGTAATAGATAGCAAGAGCAGATGCTTGCTTATAATATGATTTGCTTTTAAATTCACTGGGAACTCTCATTTAACCCTCCCCAAAGCCCCATGAAACAGGAGCAGATCTTAGACTTAAAAATCAGGCAGACCTGTCACTTACTAGCTGTCCAATCTTGAGCCTGGTTTTTATTTTCTCTGAGTTTCAGAGAAACTTTCTGCTACCCACAAAGGCTTTAGAAGCTCAGCTGTTCAGCTTTGCCTTACACCTGAACATGGTCCTACCCATGCCACTTTGAGGTAGTGTGAGTTACCACAGACGGAAAACACTTAAAACCTAAAATGTCAATAAGAGCAACAAACTATTTGATGTTTGCCTTCCTCTTAACCAGATAAAAACGTTAAGGTAGCTACTTTTATGCATTTGGGTTTTCAGTTCCTACCTCGTCATCTGCTCTGCAAGATCTGTGGAGCATCAGCCTTCATTGTGTATCTAGACATAAAGTATTTTGCATAAGGTGGGCATGCAGTTACTTGATGCTAATGATTCTGGGATACACTGTGCCTATATTATGGCAGGATGTGGAACATCATTGCATTTAGAGCCATAATCTATGTAAAAGTGAATCAATGCTATTTCCCCAAGAAAGAGTTAAGTTAAACATATACCAATATTATTGCCCAACTGGAATATGGCCTGGAATAATCAGGCATAAATGTTTACTTTCTGTATTGCCCTCTGCAGACGATGGTGGGAGAGGCCAGGATGAACACATAGTAGGAAATTTGAGAAACTGAATTTACCATAGCACAGATTTCCAAGGAAATCTTGCCATATTTTGTACCCAGTTTTCTGGAGCAATTATTATGCATTATTGCCGAAAGGAAAGCAATTTAGAAAAATACTTTATCGTACAGAGATTGATGGTGGTAAAGTACTGAACTAAATTTAGAATTAGAAGACCTGGGTTCAGTCTGCATGATGTTGAGCAAATCAACCTCTGTAGGCCTCGGATTTTTTCTGTTCTGTTAAATGAGAATGATACACTTATACCTAAATCACAAAATTACCATAAAGCTCAGATGATACCATGTGTAAGTATTTTGTAGACGAGAAAGTGGTAAACTCATGGAAGATATCATCCAAGGTTTAAGATCTGTTGTCTGCAAGAGAAAAAATGAAAATGTTATTCTTTGTGAGAAAGTCTATAGTCTGTTGAGAGTATGTTAGGAGATTTTTTTTTTGCCCCTAAGTTTCCCATCTATAATAAGGTTATTATCTAGCCTTAGTGACAGAATCTTGAGCTCCAGAAACAAAAAAAGTATCATTAGTAAGGGCTGTGTGTGTGTGTGTATGTGTGTGTGTGTGTGTGACTGCCATGCTGCCACACTTAAGTATTTCAAATTTTTGGTGAAAAGTCATGAAGATTTTAAAATGAGAGCAGAGAATAGTTCTAGGTTTCATTGTTTTTTACCCAGAAATATTCATAAAGTTAGACCTAAAAAAAGCTAAAATTCCCTTTAAAATGCCTGCATGAACATATTTGCACAAAGTACATCTTTTGTGGTTCTCCTTAAGCATATGTGAATGACACCCATTTTACTACTTGCAAATGTAGTGATTTGTACAGAGATTTTTCCATAGGTTAATTGAGAGTATGGGCCAAGTAGAAGACATGTGAAGGGGCTAAAATAGAATATTAAGCTATTTGGGTTGTTTACCTTTTAGATAATTTGCTATTTCCCACGAGTAGAATAAGTAACAGTTATTAAGGAAGAGCATATGTTGACTTCAAATTAAGGAGAAGCCAAAGCATTTTGATGAACTTCAAGCCATCCTAATTATTTTGTTTTAAAGCTTTGAAATAAATAATAAGGCATGAATTTTTATGGGTGTTTAAAATATAAGTAAATTAGCCTTTCCAAGGGCTGGCCAAGAAAATTATCTTCACTGACATAATTTGTTTTTAAAAAGACAGATGATGAAAATGTTCTAAATCAGAATGAAAAAATAGTGATGATTTTAACTATACACCAATCTATGTAGATATCACAAAAATGTGAATGGTAGTATTTTATACTATTGGAGGCATAAATAAAGTTTTTAAGAGTCACAGATTCATAAGTGCAAAAAATTGGTTAATTTTTGTTTTATGTTTTTAAATTACTATTTTTTTCAGCTATTAATGGCTAAAATGATACCCTGTTTCGGGGATAAATATGTGTATCAATAATCTTTGAAGTAAAGTCATTTGGAATAATTGATTCCATGCAGATATAACCATTTTCAAATTTTAAACAGGAATGAATTTTGTTTTTAAGAGTTTCAATAATTACTGTTTTTAATTTACAGAATAATTTTCAAAATTTAGGATAAGACTAAAATTGCAGGATAAAAGGAAAATATAAAACATGTAAAGTATGATCAGATAAAAAATGTGTATTAGTTTATAAACAAGAACAAGAACAAAAAGTACCCACCTTCAAGGACCTGGCCATTCTCTCTGGAGCCATGTGAATATTTTCATAAAACATGATCTGATGGATAGGGCACCTTAAGTTTTCATTTGCAAGAAAATATAGGGTTATAGCAAGATGTAAAGCATAAAAATCCTGCCACCTACAGTAAAAACAAAGGTATGATTTAGACATGGGCATCAGTGAAAACCCTGCTTAGATGAGACTTCAGTCCTGAAAATTAGGGAGGCCGTTTGGTGATCCTATCACCCTGTGTTCCAGGCATTTTCTGGCACCAATGCCCACCACTGAGAACATTTAATCCAGCAGACAGTGAGTGCTTAATGGAGTTGAGAAGCAGCAATGGATTTCTTGCCACATTTGACAAGGAAGTTCAGTCTCAGCTAGTAAACCTTATTTAGGAAACGAATTTGTGTATTTGCAAAGGATATGCTTCAGGCAGTGTCACAAAATGAATTCTCAGGAAATAAACTAAAAATGAAACTCAGGTCTCCAGACCAATAAATTACAGTGCCTATGATTTTTATGAACTTTATAACAAGTGTCAAAGTTTGCAAATGAGAATCAACAATAGACCATTTATTTTCACTCTAAGTCAAATTAAAATATGGTTTTGTCAGTTTAGGAAAAAGAAACAGCTAATGAGAAAATAACATCAGGATTTGAGGTATCAAATGTTATCTCTGAATAAAAGGAAGTTTTGGAGATGATTGGAGCTGCATATATACTTTATTTTTTCTTTTTTTTAACATCTTTATTGGAGTATAATTGCTTTACATTGTTGTGTTAGTTTCTGCTTTATAACAAAGTGAATCAGCTATACATATACACATATCCCCATATCCCCTCCCTCTTGCATCTCCCTCCCTCTCTCCCTCCCTATCCCACCCCTCTAGGTTACAATATGCAATAAAAGCATTTGTAAAACCATGACTAAAAATTTACTTGTTTTCATTTGTGAAGCAAGCCTTATTTTTTAAGCTTTAGTATACTTCCATTTAAAACAGTTAACTTCACCTAAACAAGTAATATGTGAAATCTTTGAGATCAGTAGACTGATAAAGAGAACTAAGTTTAGCTTTGAAAGTTTTTTTTAATTACTTTACATCATAGGAGAATGTGTACTTTAATGCATGCTCCTTTACGAGTGTGTAAAAGTCACATGTAAAATATTCATTGACACGGCTATTTTACATACAGGAAGAAAGCATCATGTTTAACAGAAACTGTTCTTTCTTCCTGCTTTTCCCTGTACTAGATATGTAACTTCAGGCCTCTGTTTCTTCATATATAAGCTGGGAATAATAGTAGTATTTACCTCAGCAGAACATGCTCAGTAACTGTTTCTAGAAATATTATTTTTGTAATTTGGGATCTTGAAATAGGTAAGGTTTACTTCAATTAGCACTTCTTTTCAGCCCTCAGTTTTAAGCTCATTGCCTTACATCCCTTCAGTGCAAAAGTCCCTTAAGTACAAAGTTGCAAGAACTTTTAGAAGTTCACTTATCCTTTTTTTAATAAGGGCTGTTCAAATGTACCTTTGTGTGCAGAATTTTCAGACATGTGGGTAACCAGGCTCTAATTTTTTTAAAACTCCACTATAGTCTTTGAACCAAATATTACTGTCAAGCCAGAGCCCATGAGTACACATTTTTTGCAGCAGTGTAAATACTCAACAGTCTTTATGGTGAGACGATTTTACAGCAGCATCTTTCACTTTTGCCCTTGCATATGCCGAAATGAAATCATGAAGTTTTTGCCCTTTAAGTGTTGTTTTATTATTAAATGGAGTTTGTATGAGGCAGTATGGCTCAGTAGAAAAACAATAGATTAGATGCAACTATAAATTCTCTTTCTGGCACCACCTCTGACTCACTAAGCCTTCTGTGCTATAGCCTAAAATGCATCATTGAGAAACACCAATGCCTAAAGCTGTCATTTGGCTTTCTGTATTGGCAGTAATCAGAAGATACTGTAAATCTGTGGCAGTTAAAAAAAAAAGACTCAGAACAGGGAGGAACCTGATTGAATATATAGTTAAACCAGCTCTGTTTTCAGATGAAGAGGTGAAGAGGCTGAAATTCTGGGAGGTTACATGATTTGCTGAAGGTCAAACCACAGAAAACAAAGTCCAGGTGGCTGATGTCCAGTTCTATGGACTGAACCCTATGGGTTATAACAAATGGAAGCTGGAAAAAAAATCAGTTAAGTATCTGGGCACTGTATATATGTATTGCTTAAAATCTAGAGTTTTCTAACATTCTAGATTTTTTTTTTTTTGGAATTTGAGATCATGTGATAATCCAAATGTAGTAATAATTGACAAGTGACAAATTGGCCAAAATACATTTAGTTGGGTCAGGATAGAAAAACCACTATGTGACTGGATAGTGTCAACTCAACACTCTTGCTGAAACTTGGGATCTGTAGCTCAGAAGAGTCAGCTGCAATGAACTGATAAAGCAAAATGCAGGGGATAGGAGAGAGAATTCACCTTGATTGTTAAGAACTTACCATGTGTTCATCACTGTAGCAAGTGCTTTATATAAATTGTCCCTTTTAAAGAAGTAGACAATTCTCTCTGAATTTGTGGCATCAGTGTCAGAGTCATCCTTGACTGCTACATAACCTCAGATGAAACTTTTAGCCTACCTGGACCTTGGGTTCCTTATTTGTAAAACAGGCAATTCCTAAACTGACTACTTCACTAACTGAAAGACTTCAGCTATGAAAGCAGCAGAAAAATATAAGGCACCATCAGAATTTTAAGTCATATATGATTTACTTTTCTTTCAATTGATTCTTTGTGATTGTTATAATTTTAACTTACATTCACTGATTTCATGTAGGATGATGGGAGGAACAACATAGGATTAAAGATTTATTAAGGATTTATTAAGGATAATTAACCAAATGTGTAGTACACTTGAGAGTACACTGCTTACTTCACCGTGTTTTCTTTTTTCTTTATTTTTTCCTGGTCTTTATGTTGAATACACTATCAGCACTGTTTTGCACAAATCGTTTTCTAGAAGTCTGCAAAAGTACTTGGAAATTGATAAGGTGTAGGCAATAAAATTAATAAAACCAATGAAACTTGATACCTAGGGGCATAATATTTGTCACTCTATGTTGGAGCTGTTATTTTCATGTTGTGTTTCAGTCAAGATACTTGGATGCAAGCAAGAGAAACTAACTTAGTTATCTTAAACCACGGCTCAAGTACGAGGCAGGAGGTGAGGATCAGGCTGCCAGAACAGGCAGGGACCAGGGAGAAGCAGGAGGAGGGCTGGGAACCATAAAAAATTCAAACAATTTAATTTGTTTTTATTTTTTTTTTGCTATTGAAAAATATTGAATGTATCTCACATACTAGAGTGAATATAACATATGTTACTTAAATAATATTAATAAATCAACTAAATATCTATGGACTTACCTTTACTGTAGGACCGTCTCTTCTCTCTTAGAGTGACCTGAATTTTGTGTTGATCATTTTCTTATCTGTTTTTATAATTGTACATACTTAAAGTAACATAGTAATAGAATACTTAGATATGTGTTGGTAGTGTATGTGTGAGGATATACTTCAGTATTATTTTATTTTTTAAAAGTTATTTTTTATTTCTCTGCAACCTGCTTTTTTTCACATTTTGTTTTCAAAACACTAATGCATTCATTAATCCAATATATAAATATATCAAAATGTATTCATTCTGCTGCTGAAAGGAGCATATAGACTTTTGGGACATTTCTTCTTCTTTTTCCTTCTTTGTCTCTTCCATTCTCTTTTTCTATTATGCATAAAGGTACCGTGAACACTTTAGTTCTGGTGTGTCTGGTACAAAAGTTTTTTTTAAGGATTCATACTTAAGAACAAAGGACTAGTCGTAGGTTATGTGATTGTTCAGATTTTTTTTTAAAGGTTATTTATTTATTTATTTATTTAATTTTTTTTTTTATTTTTATTTTTTTTGCGGTACGCGGGCCTCTCACTGTTGTGGCCTCTCTCGTTGTGGAGCACAGGCTCCGGGCACGCAGGCTCCTCGGCCATGGCTCACGGGCCCAGCCGCTCCGCGGCATGTGGGATCTTCCCAGACAGGGGCACGGACCCGTGTCCCCTGCATCGGCAGGTGGACTCTCAACCACTGCGCCACCAGGGAAGCCCGATTGTTCAGATTTAAGAGGCAATATCAAGTTGTTTTTCAAAAGATTTTTTCATTTTAGTCACCAAAAAGTAGTGAAGGCAAAATTTAGGTGTTTGATGACTCTGTGTAAACAGAGATTTTGAATTTTTGACAGTCTATACATATGAAATATCTAATAATAACCTGTTTCCAATTAGCATTCTCTGATTTCCTGTGAGATTAAGCACTTTTTAAATATGTTTGTTGACATTTCCTTTTTCTTCTTCTATGAAGTGCCTGTTTGACGTTGAACCATTTTCCTATTGGGTTGTTTTATTGGTTTTATGTATTTTATCTTTTCCCAGTTTGGATTTGCCTTTTCATTCTCTTTATGATGCTATTGATGAAGAAAAGTTCAAGATTCTCATTTAAGGTCTTAATAAATTTGAATTTTTTGTATATTGTGAGAGAAGAATTTTATTTTTGTTTTTTCCACTTTCACAGACAATTGTACAAGAACTCTTTTTTTTCTTTTTTTTTTTTTTTTTTTGCGGTACGCCGGCCTCTCACTGTTGTGGCCTCTCCTGTTGCGGAGCACAGGCTCCGGACACGCAGGCTCAGCGGCCGTGGCTCACGGGACCAGCCGCTCTGCAGCATGTGGGATCCTTCCGGACCTGGGCAGGAACCCGGGTCCCCTGCATCGGCAGGTAGACTCTCACCACTGTGCCACCAGGGAAGCCCCTCACAAGAACTTTTTATTAAAATGCTCTTCCTACTCTATCAGTGTGCAGAGCCATAGCTACCATATATCAAGTTTACATAAATGCACAGTCTGTACATACATCTTTGTTTTGTACCAGTAGTCCACATGTCCATTTCTATTATTTTACAATGCATCTTAATTGTTCTAAATTTACAATACCTTGATAACTGGTAGGGAAAGTTTCCATACCTATGGGCTTTTCTTTTTTCCAGAGCATATTACTTATTCTTACCTTTGTTCTTACCCTTTGTTGTGGTTGGTTTATTTTCTAATCTTTATGCTTTTAAATTTATTTTTTCTCATAGTAATGTACAGACAATAATAAAGAGAAATGGTGTTAGTACATACCCTAATTGTTTTTATCTTATTTTATTTCAAAATTATGGTTTTAATTTTTCACATTTGAAAGTGATATTTACTGTAGATCTTTGTGGATGTGCTATACCAAACTAAAGATGTTTTATTCTCCTAGTTTGATAAGAGATTGCATCATGAATTATTGTTCATCTCTGTATCTATTGAGATTATATGTAATTTATCTTTTCATCTGCTAATGAAGTGAACTAGAAAATTAACAAATGTTCTAATTTTGAAACAATCTTGCACAGTAGTGTTCCTGAAATGGATTTAACTTCGGCATGGTATATATCTTTCTTATGTGGTGACAGATTTTTGCTTGCTAATATTTTATTAGGATTTTAGTATATATGTACATGAGTGACAACTAGTCTGGAATTTTTAAAAACTTTTAATTTAAAAACAATTTTATATTTACCGAAGAGATTCAGTGATAGTATAGATAGTGAAATTCCCCCATGCCCTTCCACTAGCCTCTCCTAAAGTTAACATCTCACATTATCATGCTACATTGGTCAAAACTAAGAATAGTATTGGTGCAAGGCTGTTTGCTCAAGTACAGACCTTATTCAGATTTCACCAGTTTTTCTACTAATGTCCATGTTTTGTTCCAAGATCTAATCTAGGATCCTACATTGCATTTATTTGCCATGTCTTCTTAGTGTCCTCCAAAATGTGGTAGCTTCTCACAGTTTCCTTGTTTATCATGTCTATTCATTCACCAGAAACCCACTCTCTTGATTACCATAGCTTTATAGTAAGTTTTAAGTTGGGTGGTGTCAGTCCTCCAACTTTGTTCTCCTTCAATATTGTATGGGCTATTCTGGGTCTTTTGCATTTCTATGCTAAGTTTAGAATCCATGTTAAGGAGAATCAGTTTAGAATCAGTTGGTCAATATCTAAAATAATGTGCTAGGATTTTCATATGGATTGTGTTATCTCTAGATCAAGTTGGAAAGAACTAACATTTTGCCCACATCAAGTCTTCTTATCTACATACATGGACTATCTCTCCATTTATTTGGATATTCTTTCATTTCCTTATCAAGAGTTTAGTAGTTTTCCTCATGTAGATCTTGCACATGTTTGGTAGATTTACACTTACACATTTCTCTTTTGGGGGTGCTAATGTAAATAGTATTATGTTTTAATTTCAAACTCCAATTGTTCATTGCTGGTATATAAGAAACCAATTGACTTTTGTATATTAGCCTTGTATACAGAAAACTTGCTATAATCACTTTTTATTTTGATGAGTTTTTTGTTGATTCTTTGCTATTTTCTACAATAACAATCATGTCATCTGCAAACAAAGACAGTTTTGTTTCTTCCTTCCCAATTAATATGCCTTTTATTTCCCTTTCTTGTCTTATTTGTTACCTAGGATTTCCAGTATGATGTTGAATAAGAGTAGTGAGAACAGATAACCTTGGTGTGTTTCTTATCCTATTCCTAGTTTGCTGAGAATTTTTACTATGGATGGGTGTAGAGTTTTGTCCAGTGCTTTTTCTGCATCTGTTGATATGATCATGTGATTTTTTTTTCTTTCAGCTTATTGGTTTTGATACCAATGTAAAATTTGCCTCTTACTATATAAAATTCCTTTTTTAAAATATATGATTAATTATATTCTGAAACTATTTTTTTGAATTTTATTTTATTTATTTTTTATATAGCAGGTTCTTATGTGTTAACTATTTTATACATATTAGTGTATATATGTCAATGCCAGTCTCCCAGTTCATCCCACCAACCCCCCACTTTACCCTTTGGTGTCCATATGTTTGTTCTCTACATCTGTGTCTCTACATCTTTTTAGGATGTTTCTTTCCAAGTTTATACTTCCATCATTTTTCCAGAAATTATTTTAAAGTATTTTATTTTCTATTTCAAGGATGAATCTATTCATTGGAATGATTCTATTTTCCTCCCTAATGTGTATATAGGACTAGATTCACTCCCATCCCCATATCTACTACCATACTTTCCTTTCTTGTGTAAGTTCACACATAAATTCACAGAATTTATCTTTTCACACATTAAATTTCATTAATGTTTTCATTCACTGAAATGATGTAACACTGTGAGTCTTGTTCAGTACAGACAAAATTGGGGATGTCAGTTTCCAAAAGTAGACAAGAAAAAGAAAAGACAGTCATTAGTATTTTTGGCATGGATTTTCAATGGAGCAAGAAAGACATGCCTATTTCTTTGTTTGCTTTCAATTTAACACATCCTTTTTTTTTTTTTTTTTATTGTTCCGGAGTAATTCCACTTTTCTATTTGTTATTTGTGTTTGTTAATCAAACTTTCAAACTCTGTTGGATTGTGACTTTTCAAAGCTGGGGAAAAAGAATGACACTTAACCAACATTTTCTAAAATGTCAAGACATTTAGGGAGTTAGGATCTTCTTGAAATCCATAGAGATAATCCTCCCTTGGATTATAAGCATTACACAGTTCCCTGTAGTTTCCAAAAGCAGTCAACAGGCATGATCAGTTTTTTGTTTTGTTTTGTTTTTAAATTCCAACTTATCTATTCTAAAAACACATTTAGGAATAAACAGAAAATGTGGTGACCATTTTTAGAGAGACCTTGCTGTGTAAATCTAGTACTAGGAAGAGGAAACAGAATTTCATGCTTTTGTTTAGAAGACTTCATAGTCATTTAACATGGAGATGAATCAGAATATGAAATTCCTTTATGGTTATAATCAATTTGAATAACAGCTGAGAAAGTATAATAGAAATCATACAGTTTTACCTTTATCCCATAAAAGTCATGAAATATCCTGACAGGGCCATTTCATCTACTTGCTTCCTCCTATACATCCTTTAAAATCTCTTTTTAATAACTGGTTAATTTCCCTACACATAACCCAAAAATACTCTTAGTGGGTTTGGAACTTACTTCTGTGTTCTATTTTGGTTGAAGTACAAAACAGAAAATTGACAAAAAAAAATCACTGTTGATTATGATAATCATTCAACATTGAATTCCTTACTTATTATCTACAATTTTAGAAATGAATCCCCTGCATTAAGAGAGATATTGAAAAAAACAACCCAATACTACAAAATGTTACTGCCACCTCCAAACTGTTTCCTACTAAAGCAAGGGACAGTGAAAGATAATATTAGTAAGAATGCCCCACGTTCCATATTACTACTTCCTCAGATGACTAGGACTTTTGGCTGACAGAACTTGGGACAATTATCTTGTTCTTTGTGTTCAGAGATGATGTGCTGACAGGTTATTTCCTGAACAATAACTGAAATGTGTGACCTGCTGTCCTTGCCAGGAGAGAGACTATTTTGTAGTTGACAGCAGCAGTCACTGAGGGGAGAGCTTGACATTTGTGGCCTTGTAGCCTTTGGGTCAGCAGAGTCTGTTTTTGATTCCTTCTGGCTGCTATGGTATCCTGACTTCTGTCTTGTCTTGGTGACTGTTACTGATGCTGCCTTGTTGCAAATGGTCTCTGCATGCATCCTTTCTGTCCTAGCCCCCTATATACACAATCACCTCCCATGTTGTGCAATCACAACCTTTCAGTTCAGGTGCCATTTTCCCTACTAGCTTAACAGCGAAATAAGTTAAGCCCCATTCCAATGCAGATAGAACCTGAGTTACTCAGCTCTCCTTGCTGGAAAGTTGGTTCTACTGCCATTGCCTATAAAGAGATTACTAAGTCAATGATTATGCATTTTTTAACCTATTTTTAGACTGCTTAAGTAGGACATTGCTCCTACAGTGCATTAGATAAATGCAGTTTCATTAATGAATGCTGAAAGAAGAGAAATAAGTCTTACATTGATAAGCCTCTGTAATAATTTAAGAGTAACAACAGTGTCAAAAATACTTCCATCTTACATTTGAAAACTCATTTTGATTTCTGTAGCTTTTTAGGATACAGTACAGATATTCCTGCAGTATATACAGCTAATCACCTGAAGGACAAAGCTCCTTCTGTCTCAAGTCTGTGAAATGCTATCAGTAAAAATACATTTAATTCTGACTACCACGTTCCTCTTTGAAACTATTGGAAAATTAGTATGACACCAAGCATATGTATCTTAATGTACATGTTTCCCTGATTCTCCTTCTGTCTCTCAGCTCAATCTCTGTCACATTGGCTAACTCCACTTCTATCTATTTTCCCCGATATGAATATCTTCTTCACAGTTCCATAGTTTGGCCTACTGTCACAGCACCAAATGTCATCTCTATGCAAATGCTTGTCAAAACTCTCTCTGTCTCTCATTCTCTCCTTCTCCCTCCCTCACTCCCTACCACTCCCCATTATCTCAATCTCCTTCTTGACTGTCTGGTAGATATCTGGACTTGAAGGTAACCCCTAAGTCAACATGGTAGACTATCCTCTTTCTGAGATCTCTTTTCCTCCCGGCTTCTTTATGATGATAATAGTTTCCCCCACTTCTTCTAGATATCCAGTATCAATACCTTAGTTGTCTTGGATTCCTTCCTTTCTTTTACCTCTTGCATGTATTCAGTAATAAAATCTTGACATTTCTATCTCAGTACCAAATGGCTCAGCCTTTCCATTGCAAACATCCTCATTCAAATCTTTATAAACTATTTTTTTAGCTTTGCTCTAAGTCTCCTAACTTGTCTTCCTGCTTCAGTTATACAAGACAGTTATACACCACTTCTAAATCAATTATGTAAAGCAGTGCTTTCCAAACAATCTTTTTAGTATTACAACCTTTTATTCAAATGAAGTGGAACCCAAATATATAAATCAGAGCTACTTTCTTTGAAGCAGGGATTGAGAATGGGATCTCACACCTCGTCCCATTCACGCTTCTCTTTACCTACTGCTCCTCTGCCACCCACGGTGCTCCGTGAGACACTCTCATTGGAATGTAGTTGAGAACCACTGTTAAAACATATTCTTAAACAAATTAATCATGACCAGATGATAAAACTGTATTTCAAATATGCTACAAGGGTAGAAGCTTTAGAAAAAGTAAATTCAAATGGATCATCTTAATAAAGATGGTTTATGGGGGAAAAAAGATAATTAGGTAAACATTATTAGATTGTATACAACTATACCAAAAATTCAACAGGCTCTTAGCATGATGGTTAGTTGAGGTAGGTTGAAATTCCTAGAAGAGGTCATAACCTTATGACTATCAAAAAAATTACACTGGTTATTTTATCAGGAGTGTTAATTACTTCCCAGAAAAAGTAATGAATTATATATACGAAATTTTTTCCCAGATCTGGTAGGCAATGATTTTCTTTCTCACCACTAGTCATGTTAGAATCTTACTCAAAATTTCCAAAGGCCATTAATTATCTACTAAATGAAGAACATAGTCTTTGGCCTGGAATTTAATAAAAACCTGGTATGAACTCAAATTAGCTGTTAGCATTTTTGCTATTTTACTACTTGGACAGTTATGACAGCGTAAACCCTACTTTTGCTTATTTCTTAATCACAACCATTCTCTGTAGTTTCTCATGTTCTATTCTTTGTGTAATATACTTCTCCCCCACCTTGCCTTCCTATGTTTCTCTCTATATATCTTAGTCATTCTACAAGGCCTAAGGTTTTCCATATCACCTCTTCGATGAGAATTTTCCAAAATATCTTTAATTGGATATAATCTCACCATTCTTTTAATGTGCTTCTCTTATTTATTTATTTATTATTTTTGTTTTGCGATACGTGGGCCTCACACTGCTGTGGCCTCTCCCGTTGTGGAGCACAGGCTCCGGACGCGCAGGCTCAGTGGCCATGGCTGACGGGCCCACCCGCTCCATGGTATGTGGGATCTTCCTGGACCGGGGCACAAACCTGTGTCCCCTGCATCGGCAGGCGGACTCTCAACCACTGCGCCACCAGGGAAGCCCTGTGCTTCTCTTATTGTAGTTGCCTTTTTCTGTCTTGTTTTCTACAGGTAATAGGAAACACAAGTAAAGGTATAACAGATGACTTATTGAGATCACTTTATAATACATGTTCAAAACCTGCCTTTGTAGCCCTATGTAGTTTGCTATGTACTTGTTGCATCACCAAACAGACTGTTCACCTTTTAAAGGTAGGATTTCAAAGTATAAGGGATAAAGGTTGTTTTTTAGAATGATTTTGTGGACCATCTTTTACTAGTTATGCAATTCTAGGCATATGTATTTAGTCTCACTGAACCTTGATTTCTTCTTCTTCAAATAGAGCTAATTATACATATAGGTAAATAGATATCTATTGAAATGATTTTTTTCCCATAGTAGAGAAAAAAGCAATGCACAAAAATAGCCTGAGATATGAGAGTTTACTGTACATCTCTGGGAATCTTGAGGACAGTTGGTGCCTAAGCACAGTGATGAGGTCCTCTGAGGAGAAAGAAGCAGATAAATCTAAGACTATTAAGAATAAAAACAACAAAAATGCTTATATATACTTTCTCTCTCTACTTCTCCTGAAGATTCCTGATAGCTTTTAGAGAATTCCAGAGGTAGAAATAATAAAGTGATACATGAGAGGCTTTTCTCACCTCAAATGAAAGGCTTTCAGAACATTTCTGCTGACCCATGGAATTGGTGTTAGATTTGAGTATTTCAGGTTTTATCCTAATTAATCCTCTTACCTTCAGACCTTTGTCATTCAGTAGTATACTAAATGTACTGCGTGGGCAGTATAGAGTCACAGCTACTCACTGCACTGGCAGAGCTTTAGTGAACAAGAACAGATTTGAAGAGTGAACTCTTCCATAGGGAGAGACCCAACTTAAATGCTCTGCAACTGATTCAATAATTCTTTTAACTAATGGTAAAGTTAGTAAGTGCATTATTTCAAAATAAATTCACTGCAAGTTCTAGTTGTAAAATTAGGCAACTTATGAGGTACTCTCCCAGTCCAAGAATACATAGAAGTTGGATTATTGAATTATAAGAACTTGAGCTAGAAAAGCATATTCACTCAATGCACAATTACTGAGCAACTGCTATGTGCTAGAAATGTATTTGGGAAGCTAAAATCTGCAGGCTTAGTGACTGACTGAATATGGAGGGTGGAGGCTACATAGGGAGAGGCAGGAGTAAATTTGGTGAGAGAAGCTGATGACACAGACAATTAGGACACACACACACCTTCTAAGTACCTTATCTTTGTGGAAAATAGAGTGACAAATGATAGTGTATCAGGCACAGAAGCAGAATACTAATCCAATCTGAGATATGGGTAGAGAAAAGGGAAAGCCACAGAAGGCTCCTGAACAAGTATTCTCTGTATCGACTCTTTAAAAAGAGAGGAAATTTACTGTAATGAGGAATATGAAGAAGGGCATGCCTTAGAAAAGAAATAATGAATGAATATAGAGAGGTGTAAATAAGCTGGCTTTTTGGGAAGGCTGTAAGCTGTTTTGAGTGTTTGAGGTGTACAATGACAGATATGAAATTATTGGAGATGGAGCTAAGGGAGTAGGAATGAGTTAAATGGAGGCAATGAATTCTGTGACTAAAATTTTGAATATCATCCTTTCGACAATTAAGGGTCCACCAAGGGGTCTTACCAGGTCAGAGAAATGGTGAGCATTGATGGTTAGAATGATTGCTGTGATAGTAGTGGGATGGATAGATCTGAGAACTAGATATGGCAGAAGAGTTAGGGAGGCTATCAGCTCAGTCAGCATGAGATCTGGTAAGGAAGACCTGGGGTTTCCAGAAGAATTCCAATTCAAGAATTATACAGGATGCAAAAAGTAACCATATTTGATGATTGAGGGGAGATAGAGGTAGAGGTGGGGAGACAAGAATGTCTCCCAGTCATCTCTAGGGCCTTGGGTAGATGGCAATCACATTTGCTGAGATGGGAGATATAAGAAAGATGGCAAATTTGGGAGAAGAAGGTGATGACTTCATTTTTGTACATGTTGAATTGAAAGGTAACTTACAGTTTACATAGTTTGAGATACATTGAAGACGACACATGTGAGGCTAGGGAGAGAAATGAGAGGCAAATGTAGTAGTTTGGAAGTTCTATTTGTATAGGTAGTAAATGGAATGTACAAGAAAGATGTATCTCATCTAATTCAAATACTTTATTTTATCAATAACATAGTTAGCAATCAGCATTTCAGTTATCACAAAGAACAATGTAATTTGGGTTAAAGTGTAGGAAATACATAGTTTTGCTCTTAAGCAACACAGGATAAAGATTTTATAAAATCTTACAATGGAGTCAATTAGCTATGTTTGGAGAACTCAAGATTTTTTAAAGAAAGCATGTACAGTACATATTTTCTATTGTAAAAAGAGAAAAGACCATTTAGGATTTGGTGTTTGATCTTGGTTCCAAAATCCCTGATACTTTATGTCTTCAGTTTCATTTGTATGTTTATTTTCTGAAGATTCTCTTAGTATTTTAAAGGTAGTCATCCTACCGGATGTCCTTGTTATTGAGTTAATATCACAAACCATAAAAACATCTTTTAAACATAAGATACAAGTATAAAAGAGAACCCTTTAGTGTTAATGGGGGCATATTTTGTGTTGCCTATTTATTGCTAAATATAATACTAAAACTTCCTCTGTTTTTCCCTCCTAACATTTGAATTTAAAAATATATGGAATAGAGTGCCTCAAACATCTGTGTTGAATTTTATCTTTTATTCCTGTTTAGCTTAGAGAAAAAAAAAATCACTGAGATAGGCAGAACAACTAAAACAAACAGACAAAAAACCTCTCAAAACATATCCATCAGTATAAAGAGTAGTGGAAATAACACAGGCTTTGGAGTCAGCAGAACTATGTATAAAAGTTGGCTCTGTTAATTATTAACTATAAATGTGGGCAGCTATCAAAGTTTCACTTTTCTCATCTTTAAAGTGGGATTATTTTTAGGATTAAAATATATTACATTTAATCCGTTATATCTCTTCAAATCATGAGTAACAGAAATTTTTACAGGCTATATATCACGAAGTCCAGTGTTGTTTAATTCACCAGTTCATTAACACTAATAGAGATACATATTTGTTTTTCTTTGCTATTTCAATATGACAGCTTTCTCTTTGTTGTAAGATGACCACAGCGTTCTTAGGAGTCACATCCAGATAGGAAAATGTCCAGAGAAAGAAGAGGGACCATCTCTCCAGTATTTCTCTTTGAGCATAAATAACTTTCCCAGAAATCTTCCCCCAATACACTTTCCTAAATCTCATTAGCTAGAACAGGGTGTCAGGTTCTCTTTAAACCAATCACTGCCAAAGGGAATGATTGGGTAATAATCAGAATTTACCTCTAAACTGGGAGCTACATCACCTTTCTGCTGTTTGGATGCTGAACAAATTAATGTTTCTTTTAACAAGGACGTTAATAATGAGTATTGGGGAGCCAACCAATTTTATCTGCTACATGTGATTCTCAAAGTTTGATCCCTTGGGCCAGTAGCATTATATCACTTGGGAACTTGGAATTCAAATTCTTCTGCTCCATATCATACTTTTTTATCAGGAGCTCTGTGGGTAGGGCTCAGCCCTCTGTGTTTTAATGGGCCCTCCAGGTGATTCTGATACAGGGCCAAGTTAAAAAACCACTGTGTCACGACAAAGTTTACTGAGGAAAGAATATATTAATACTATTTGCTCAGAGCTACAGCTTTGCACAACTCCAGAGAGTACAATGTGAATAAAGTGCAAAGAAGAAAGTGACCCCTACTAGGAAGTTTGACTGCAAATCTAGACATGTCACCATCACGCTTTACTGATTTCAACATAGGTAAAACACTAGCAAGATTATTGGTACTTAGTAAGTAATCAATAAGTGTTGGTCTGCTATTATTCTGGAACCATATTATGCATGAGATGCTGTGGTGGTCACTTTCAGATAGCTTATCATACTTGGAATCCAGATCTGAGACCTTCTGCACCAAGAATACAAGTTACTTACATTTTCACAAGAAAATATCAATTTACCCTGTCAGCACTCAGTATCTAAAACAAATGGAAGTTCTTTTTTCTGATAACCCTGAATACCCATCCTTCAAGAACTAATTCACTATTGACATCAATTTCAAATAATGTATGATTCACTCCTGTCAGAAGCCATGCTGAGATTATTCATTCATTTATCCATTAAATTTCTGCCTAGAATCAAAATTTTCAAAGTCCTATTTTTGTATCATATCATATCAGAAATCCAAAAAGGTGCAAACCAAAAATTCTAGGACTTTAACTTTTTGAAGAAGCAGATGATAATGTTGTATGAAATAAATATTCTTTTGAAGAATGCCTTTACATCTTTTATAACACTATTTGTGAAGATAATTTTTGTTATGTTTTTTAATAACAAGAAATATAAATACATAAGTGATACATTCACCCCCCTTAGCATATAATGTTGAAGAGGAAAACCTTTTTAAGTCATTCCCAGTGAAAACTTTTAAGGGCCGAGCCCCATTTTAGTAAATAATATGAACCATGTAGTACATTGCTTCACTTTTGCCTGGAATGCAACAGATCAGTTTTATAATTAATTGCTGTACCTTAACTCTAGAAGTTTTTATGTAATTACACTTGTCTTCCCTAACTTTTGTTATGTGGCTGTTGATTATTTTGGCCTTGTTTTAAGTTTTAAAAGCTTATTGTACCCTTTCCTCTTTTTTGAGCTTCTTTGAATTTTTTTCTCTTTTGGAAGTAGGAAAGTTATAAAGATTAATCTCTCCTTCCATCCACTCACAAATTCTTACCCCCATGATTCTATACACCTATCTTTTCTTCCAACAACCCATGCTTTATTTTACTACTCATTCATCTGTCCATACATCTGCTAACCTCTTGTCCATTCATTTATCTTTTTCTAATGTCTTTCTGCTTGTAACCAAATGTAGCTAGAAAAAGTGAGCACAGTGCACGTGTGATTATGAATAGACCTACGGATCCAGAGAGTCTATGCTAGAAATAGACCAGTTTCTTCATTTTACAGAATTCTAGCTCCCTTAAAAAAAAATTTGACTAACCTTCCACAATCCTAGCTTACATTGATGCAGAGGTTTCTGGATTTCTGTAACTATTTTAAAAAATTTTAGCAGAGTTATAAATCTTGATTTACTTCAGTAGACTTGTTTAAAATAATGTTTGTAACCAATGTACATAAATCCAGCATTACAAAAAAAGAGCTTAAAGGGTAAATATTTATAAAATAAGTCACTTCTGTTGCCTTAAATAGAAGCTTCCCTGCTGCATTTAAAATATGACTTTTCTTCATTTGATCAAGAAATATTAGTAAAAGGAGTAATTCAATACAACAGGCTCTCATCTCTCACTCAAGAAGTTCACAATCAATTTTTATTTGACTTTCTAGAAAAACATCTATTGAATGAATCATACATGCATATATATTTAAATCATATTAATCTGGGCTCCCTGACATTTTTTTTTTTTTTTGCGGCCTCTCCTGCTGCGGAGCACAGGCTCCGGACACGCAGGCTCAGCGGCCATGGCTCATGGGCCCAGCCGCTCCACGGCATGTGGGATCCTCCCGGACCGGGGCACGAACCCGCGTCCCCTGCATCGGCAGGCAGACTGTCAACCACTGCGCCACCAGGGAAGCCCAATCCCTGACATTTTTTATATATTGATTATAATAGCAAGAAGGTTCAAGATAAATGAATATCAGATACAAGAAAAATCAATTTGTTCTTTAAAAATCTTAATATTGTACACTTGTACATAGGAAGCCCTTGCAAACCTTGTGATATTGAATGACTAAAGGGAAAGTAAAATCACTACTGTCAATGAGATTGAGTCTCTACTCTTTCACTGTAATATTATAACTCACTAAAAATAATGACAATTCTGTCAAAGTAAAAACAACAAGTTGGCACTGAAATTTCAGAACATTTTTAACATATATTTCAACTAGTATAATTTCAGCAGATGTGAAATTCCATACCCTTAACACAGTAAGCAAAGATATCTATAGTTTCTCAAAGCACAAACAAAACATACATTTTCTTGTTTAGGTAGTCACCTATATTTATACAAAGGTGAATATATATTGACCAAAAAAGCTAAGAATGGTATCAGTAAATAGAACCTGACACAATTTTGCAATGGCCCAGGACATTTCTAGGTGCCAAAGAAGGTTTTTTCCAAAGGTTTATAACTCATATTTGTGAAGTATACATAGAAAAACTACACAGATGATACTCACTCTTCCAGGATCTAAACCAGTCCTACAGAAGACAGGTGCTCAACAAATACTTGATTGCAAGTATTTGGAACAGTGCTAACATAATATTTTGCAAGGACAGAACTGAGCTATATCTATACTGTTTAAAATGATAGCCACATGTGGTGAGCTAGAGTGACTGAGGAAGTGAATTTTTAATCGTATTTAGTTTGTATCAATTTAATGTAAATTTAGTTAAATAGCAGGATATTTCTAGCAGCTAGCTGATTGGGCAGCACAACTTTAGCAAGTAGTCAAGTGTAAGCAACCCGATGATACATACCTCGATGATACACACCTCAAAACAAATTCATTTGTTCATTTGTTGCTACTTACATTTGGTTTTGGGTTTCCTTCCCCTGCCCATATCCTTGTTGTCAATTTTATATTTTTGAATTTGTATAATGTTAACATGCTTACAAGAGTTAAAAATACAGAAAATATACTCAGCTACTGATCTATCTTCTCATATTTCTTCTACCCAATTCTTAGCATCCCTTGTAAATAACAAGTTTCCTTATTCCTTTATCTTTCATGTGAGTCTTTTTTTTTAATATTTGTGAAAATAAGCAGATTAAGGATGTGCTTTTTTATTTCCTCTTCACTCTTACACAAAAGGTAATATATTGCTACATATGAAATCATAAGTTTGTGCTCACACCTCCAATGCAATCCCATCTCATAGGGTTCTTTGTCTTATCACATTCCATTGTAGTACCTCTCTTATACCATAGTGAGAACCCTGGCTCTCAAAAATATCTACACGTTTCCTCATTGTTTCCACGTACAACATACAGAAATATCCACAGGTATTTCCGACTGCTTTTCTGACTCCACTATTTTCTCAGCCCCATATCTTGCTCCTTTGATTCACTTTTTGTTTTAAGAATCCATTGACAAGTATATCCCTAATGAAGAGTTCATGGAGATTAAATATTCTGTGTACGTACATGCCTGAAAAAATCTTTATCCCACTGTTCACTTAATTAACTGGCTGAGTATTGAATCTCATTTCTGAAATAATTTCTACTTAATACTTGAATGCATTGCTTCATATTTTTCCTTTTTGTAGCCAGTGTTGCTCATGAAAAGTCTAATACCAATCTGATTTAAATATTTTATAGATGACCCTTTTTCTCTTGAAGATTTAGTTCTTCTCTTTACCCTCAGTGTTCTTTAATGTTTGAGGATATGTCTCAGCATGGTTATCCTTGCATCCAGCAGTAGAATATGGTGGTAATGGGTACAGGCTCTGAGTCTGAATACCTGATGCTGAATTCTGACTCTGATACCTACCCCTTTCCTGAGGAAACAAAGGTGACTTGACCGAGTTTCTGATTTTAAGAGCTCTCTGTCAGGATTTTGGAAGTGGCTGAGTATAGGAAAACACATGCAGTTAGAGACATAGGATCTTTAGCAAATGTATGTCTTTAGTGTCAGCAAGTCCAAGAGACAAGATTGCCTAACACGGTTAGAAGCATGGGTGAGCTGGTGATCAGGGAAAGTTTCACAAAGAACTGATATCTATGAAGATAAATATGAAGAGTGGGTAGAAAGTTACCAGGTAGACAGGGTTAGGAAAAGGGCTGTTCTCAGGCATATAATCATAGACAGCTGGACAGAGAGAGTTGGAGTCTGGGGAGCTGAGATCAACTCTTTTTATTCTCACCCAAGAAATCCCCAGCAACATGTGAAGGACAACCTGAACACCACAAAGATATGTCAAACAAAGATATGTTTCTCCTACTAGAAGCCTTCCCAATCTGTCTGTACACTTCAGCATCTTTAAAGACTTTTCCCCCCTAGACATTTCTATTGACCTAAAAAAATAAAACCATCAGTTAATTTACCAGCAAAATGGGTTTATTCAGGAACAGCAAAGAACTGCAACTCAGGACATGGAATCTGTGGCAAACTATAGGCAGGTCTGGAAAACAAAGGAGAGGAACATTCTTTTATGGAGAAGGAAGAGTGGGCGGGGCTGTTACAAACAAAATGTCCATTGGAAGAGACTGGGAGTTTCCAGTGTAGGGGCTTTTCACTGGCAGAGTTGAGACAGTCTCTCATTGGTTGGTCTATTGCCAGGCAAGGAGAAATTCTTCCTTCCTCCTGCTGGGTAGTAAAATAGGAACTTTCTTCCTTTCAGAGATGCAAAGGTATGTCTCTTCCTGCTGAGTCTGCAATTGATAACAAGAGAGCTGCCCCTTCTGTCTTCCCAAATCCATTGTAAATGAGGTTTCTGTTTATTAATGTTTACATTTCCCTGTTCCTGTGACCCATGTTCCTATGGTCATCAGTGTATGATCCCCTGCACACTGATCTGTATTTAGCTAGAGATACAGATCATGGAGCTCCTTTACTTCTCTATTTTTCGTTCACTCCTTTCCTGTGTATGCTTTTCTTTTTCTTTAAATTAATTTATTTATTTTTGGCTGTGTTGGGTCTTCATTGCTGTGCATTGGCTTTCTCTAGTTGCAGTGAGCAGGGGCTACTCTTTGTTGCTGTGTGTGGGCTTCTCATTGTGGTGTCTTCTCTTTGTTGCAGAACACGGGCTCTAGAGCGCAGGCTCAGCAGTTGTGGTGCACGGGCCCAGTTACTTTATGGCATCTGGGATCTTCCTGGACCAGGGCTCAAACCCGTGACCCTTGCATAGGCAAGTGGAGTCTTAGCTGCTGTGTCACCAGGGAAGTCCTGTGTTTTTCTTGATAGTAGAAACTGAAGAGGTTAAAGAATTATCTTAAGCAATAGATAAGATGGTGGGTGATTCTAAAGGAGGAAAATTTAAACTGTTTAAACTCAAGAACAACAAGAGAGTAGATAACCAATGAAAGTACTCCAGAGGCTTAACCAGTAGAACGCACACACACACACACACACACACAAACCCTTGATCAATATATTAAAAAGGAAGAGGGAAATATACCCTCCAGAAAGGCTATAATGTAAAAGCTGGAATATGCCAAGTGTTAGTGAGGATGTAAACCAGCTAGAACTCTCAGGCACTGTTGATACGAGTAAAATGTGTTCCAAGCACTTTGGAAACTGTCAGTGTCTATTAACATGGTACAAAAGTATATTCTGTGATTCAGAAATTCCACTGATAAGAATAGTCCCTGAAAATATGTATGTAAATTCGCTGAAAATATGTGCATATATTCCTAGCACCAAAAAGTGCACAATATTTCATAGCATCACTATGTATAGTTGTCCCAAACTGGAAATTATCCAAATGCCCATTAACTATAGAATGTATAAATAAATTGTGGTATAATTGTACATTGGAATACTATACAGTAACAAGAATGAGAAATATAAACCTTCATACAGCAATATGAGTCAAATCACATAAGTTTAATGTTGAGTGAAACTTGATACAAAAGAATATAAACTAAAAACAGAACTACCATGTGACCCAGCAATCCCACTACTGGGCATATACCCTGAGAAAACCATAATTCAAAAAGAGTCATGTACCACAATGTTCATTGCAGCTCTATTTACAATAACCAGGACATGGAAGCAACCTAAGTGTCCATCAACAGATGAATGGATAAAGAAGATGTGGCACATATATACAATGGAATATTACTCGGAATAAAAAGAAACAAAATTGAGTTATTTGTAATGAGGTGGATGGACCTAGAGTCTGTCATACAGAGTGAAGTAAGTCAGAAAGAGAAAAAGAAATACTGTATGTTAACACATATATATGGAATCTAAGGGAAAAAAAAAGTCATGAAGAACCTAGGGGCAAGATGGGAATAAAGACAGACCTACTAGATAATGGACTTGAGAATATGGGGAGGGGGAAGGGTAAGCTGTGACAAAGTGAGAGAGTGGCATGGACATATATACACTAACAAACGTAAAATAGATAGCTAGTGGGAAGCAGCCGCATAGCACAGGGAGATCAGCTCGGTGCTTTGTGACCACCTAGAGGGGTGGGATAGGGAGGGTGGGAGTGAGGGAGACGCAAGAGGGAAGAGATATGGGAACATATGTATATGTATAACTGATTCACTTTGTTATACAGCAGAAACTAACACACCATTGTAAAGCAATTATACTCCAAAAAAGATGTAAAAAAAAAGAATATATACAGTATGATTCCATTTGAATTAACTGAAACAGGCAAAACTAATGTATTCTCTTAGACCTTTCCAGTCTCTTAGTGTGGTATATATCCATTGTAAAACAAATTACTTCAAAATTTAGTAGCTTAAAGCAGCAAATATTTATTATCTTTCACATTTTCTGAGAGTTAGGAATCCAGGAGAGGCTTAGTTGTGTGATTCTGCCTCAGTCTCATGACATTGCAGTCAAGATGTCATCTGAAGCTGCAGTTATTTTGAAGGCTTGAGTGAAACTAGAGGATCCACCTCTAAGCTCATGGCTGCTGGTCCAAGGCCTCATATCCTTGCTGGCTGTTAGCTAGCAGCCTCCGTTCCTTGCCATGTGGACATCTCAATTACGCTGTTCACAGCATAACATTTAAAGTTCTTCAGAGCAAGCAGTACATGAGAGAGAATGACCAAGTTGGAATTCTTGAAGTCTTTTTTAAATAGTCTAAGAAGCAACATCCCATCATTTATACTACGTTCTATTTGGCACATAGATCTGGCACAATGTGGGGAAGGGCTATACTAAGACGTGAATACCTGGAGGCTGGGATCATTAGAGTCCATGTTGAGTGCTGGCTCTTACACCTGGTAAAAATTTAAATTGATGAATTTTGAGAGGTTTGATAGTATAGGAAATTGCATTGATAGTTTAACTATTTGAGAATTCATACTAAGAAATACAAAAACAACTAATAAAAAAATTTTTTTCAGAGGCAACTTGTTAACTCCATTAAAATAGTGTGTTACATAATGAGCAGGGGTCATCATAGACCATTACTTGGTCCAGGTCCAACTTTAAATACTTAAATAGTTACATTCATTTAACCAATTATTGTGGTGTTAACAAATTTGAAAATGTTATAAGGAAAATTGTGAAAGAGCTAAATTTTATATTAGGTAGTCATGACTAAATTCTAAAACATTTAAATAAATGAATATTATTTATTAATATTAATGTATTATTGAGAAACATCAAGATTAAGCTTTAGGGAAAACAGCTAAGTCCCTAAGGCACTGGAGATACCGAAAGCTGGACACTCAGGCTAATTAAATGATCCAGAATTTCATATATAGAAAAAAGATCTCTGCCAAAGGGGGAAAAAAGTATCAGTGTAGTATCATGAAGCCATGACAACAAAGTCTTTTCTGTTATTTTATTTCTTAGGTTTTTTTTTTTTTTTTTGAGCTATTCCAGATGTTTGAAAGGTAGGGGTAGAGTAGAATAGTGAGGCCAGTATGGCTCTTGTTAACTGTGTGATGTGTCATAAAGCACTCACTCTGATGCTTGATTCTCTCATTTGAAAAAAGAAAAAATTCTCACCAGTTATTGACTTTTATGATACATAATCTGTGAGGGACCAAACACAGTACTGATACATACTTTTGGCTTCCTTAAAAAAAAAAAGGTATGAATCTTGATAATCAATGTTTGTTCAATAAATCTAAAAAATGAAGAGTATGTGACATTTATAGAAGTCATGCATATGCTTAATTGCACTTTCTGCTGTAATTTCTTCCCACTTACTTATCATCATGTAAAGAAATGGTGACTTAGCATTATTTGAATTTTCAAAGCCAAATACCTCTATCTTTGGTAATTTTCAAAGATAATAGTATGATTAGAAATATTTTAATCTGCATTTTATTAATGATAGAAAACATAATTTAGTGACATCATTGGAGATGATTACCTATAATGAGTCTGGATTTTTTTCTGACCTACTTAATCCAATAATTATGTACCCTTACCTACTTTCAAAAGCACTTAATAAACTTAGCAAGAAATGATAAGGGATAAAATATTCCTGAGTTAGTACCAGAGAGAGACTCAAGGCCTGGGAGAAGTTGGCTCTATTGCCAGAAAATTAACATTAATTTAGAAATTAATTGACATTAACATTGATGTTAATTAACATTAACATTAATTTCAGTGCCCCAGGAGCACTGAAATTTAGAAGCCTAAAGTATTTTACTTATCAAAAGGAGGCAGTGCAGCTTTGGGGCTCAGAGAGCAAGCTCTGGAGTCTCAGTTACCAGCCTGCCACTTATTAGCTGTTTGACCTCAGTTTCCTCATCAGTGAAATCAGGTTAATAATAGTTCCTGCCTCACAGGGCTGCTGTGGGGATTAAATGAGACAGTGCATACAAAATGCTTAGCACAGTGCCAAGATGTGTAAGCACTCAATGGATATTATTATTCTGAATATTCTGAATATTCTGAATAAGGTTGGTAGAGAAAGTACAGACTTCTAATGAGTTCAGGACTGACTTAGAATTTGGCAGTATAAAATAGACAAGATACTTTGAAGTTGACAAGGTATTGACCCAAAGGCCACTTCTGTTTAGTAAATCTACACTCCAAAGTTCAGAACAGTTGATTCTACCTGGGATGTCAAATGATTAGAGTGAATCTGTTTAAGGTGTTTCCCTCTCTGATCAATGATTGTATAACATGATGGATGGTATACTGTGTGTAAACCTTGTTTTCTTGAAATGTAGGTAGATTATGGATTTGAGATAGCTTTGTCAATTTGTTTTTCCTTCTAAATTACCACTAACTGGCTACTTAATTATACTCTGTATTTTCTTGAAAGCATTAAAAAATTTCACGCCCACTCTGATCCAAGCAACCATATGTCCATAGTATGAATAAAGCATACCCACAGCTGATGTTTAAGCTAATCAAATGAGAAACGTATTACATGTTGGCTTTGAATAGTTCATTTATGCTGTTAGAGTGAACAAAGTAGTAGTTTCCATCTGTACTTCAGAAATTAAACATGTGCTTCTCAAAGATTTTATTTTAATTGGAACTAATATTAGTTTCTTAGTAAGAGGCCCCTAAAGGAGTTAAATTGAAATCACGTTGCAATAATGAAAAGGCTATGATGTATTTTCCTTAAAATATGCCAAATCTTTCTCACATTATCTCACATGACAGTGAAAACTAGACCTTTACATGATTTGATGTTTGTCTCTCTATTTTTGGCCAAGATCTACATAGGACGATGATAGGAGCAGTTTCAAATTGTAGAGGCAGTTAGTAACAAACTGAAGATGTAAATAGAAAGAGTTAAATTATTATTGTATGGCACACTTGTTTGGTGGATGAGAAAAACCTTTTTTTTAGTGGGGAAGACTGTGAAAAGAGTTTTATCAGTGGTAGACCACCAGAAGTTTTGAGACCACATCTCTTTGTATTTATCTACGTCTTTAGGGTTAATAGAGGATGTCAAAGTGATTAGGAGCCTCTCTGTCATGTTCTTTGGAGTAGAAGTTTTGTTGGGGGGTTTGCTGTTCACCCCAAGAACCTGAAGGAAATGTGAAATAACTGGACACATTTCCGTAGGAGTTTCCTCCTCTCTCAACACTATAAAAAAGTAAAGATTAACTCATTAAATATGTCGAATATTCTTATAAGCCCACATAAGTATATTTTTGGAGATTCCCAAGTATGAACAAAACCTAAATTACATTGAAATGCAAGCTTAACATGTTGAATTTGTACCTACATTTTTGTGGGTTTTTTATATTTATTCATTCATTAACTCATTCAATTACTTAATTCAATTACTTTTCTACTATGTGCCAGGCTAGACACTTGGGATACAAACAGGAAAAAGTTTCAAGGAACCAGTGAACATTTTTGAACACTGTAGTGATGTGACTCACTAATAAAACAACTTATTGAGAATCTATTTTGTGACAGACACTGTTGTACTTACTGCTAAGAGTTGGCTTTGTCAATAAGATTATACTTACGATGCGTCTGAAGGATGAGAAGATCTTAGGCAGGAAGACTATGGTGAGTGCTCAAGCAGGAGATAATGATGGCTAGAGGTAGTGGGGCTGCACTGGCAATGGATTTAAAATGTACTTGGGCTTCCCTGGTGGCACAGTGGTTGAGAGTCCACCTGCCGACGCAGGGGACACGGGTTCGTGCCCTGGTCCAGGAAGATCCCACATGCCGTGGAGCGGCTGGGCCCGTGACCCATGGCTGCTGAGCCTGTGTGTCCAGAGCCTGTGCACTGCAATGGGAGAGGCCACAACAGTGAGAGGCCTGCGTACTGCCAAAAAAAAATATATATATATATATATATATATATATATATATATATACTTATATGGTAGAGGAGATTACACTTAGAGGACATTTGGATATAGAGGTTAAAAAAGAGTAGGAGGTAAAAGAAACACCTGAGTTGTTTTCGTTGATGACTGGGCGTCAAGATAGAAAATATTACAAGAAAATTAGGCTTTCCAGGTAGAAAAGAATGTGTTTAGGTTTAGATAGGATGGATTTGAGGTGTTATGAAAGATTTAGGTAGAATTTTGCAGTGGACCATTTTGGATTTATAGCTCTGGAATTCGGGAAAAGGTTAGATTAGAGATACACTTTGGGAGTCACATCTAAATTAGTAGGAATTGTGGTTCAGGAGTGTTTCTCCTGCACAAAGTGTTGTGAGTTAGCTTTCTCCTTGCCTTTGTTATTCTGCTCACTGAAAGTGAGACAATGATTTCATGAAATCTCACTACTGAATAATATTATCCAATAGAAGTTTTGGTATGATAGAAACATTCCATATTGCCACTCTCAAAACAGAATTCAATAGCCATAAGTGTATACTGAGCACTTGAAATGCGGTAAATGTGATCGAGGAACTCAATTTCAAATTAAATTAAATTTTAATGAATTTAATGTTTCATAGTCATATGTGGCCCTGTGTGGCCAGGTGTCCCTTTTTATTGGATGGTATACCTAGAGAATGGACAGAGGAGAAAAGCACAGTGGATAATCCTGGTGGGTATAGTAACTAAGAATTAGGGTATAGGTGATACATTTTAGTGGGTGGAGGAAAGATGATACTAGATAAAATATGGGTACTTATGTATATTGCCAGCATTTCCCCATATCAAGAACATGGCAGGTAGGATTGCAAGACATGGTAAGCCATACATGCAGATAGAGATTTGGATGTAGGAAAAAATAATATTTATTAATATTTTTGTGTTAGATAAAGTACTATATCTTCCAGGTTTGGAATCATTGCTCTAAAAATTAATTGCTTTTATCCTGCATATTCACATGGGGAAGAAACTTATTAAATATGATATGGTATAGTAGTTAAAAGTCATATTAGCAGAATGACTCTGTGAAAGATTCTTGATTTATCTGTGTCTTTGTCATTCAACTAAGTATGAACCCCAGGTTAATACTGGGTTTGTTTTAAGATTTAAATCACAGCAAACACTTAGAAAACTGCCTTGAATCTACTGAAGAGTTAATGCATGTTGTTATCATTAACCTTAAAAGTAAAGTCAGAGAAACGTTTTTAATTGAGTCTATTTTGAAATCTTAATAAAAAAAGAGCATTCTATGGATTGGCCTTACTGATTGATATATCCCTAAACTCATTCAATGTTGTGTTATTTTACATAGAAACGTTTTGCATATAAGATCATCAGTTTCTTTGCATTAATCTTTTTTATGATGAGGAAATATTTTATCAAAAGAAAGTTTACAGTAGTTTTATTATTTCTATGAGATAGAATTAGTATCTTTAGTTAATTTTCTTCTATTAGCAACTCAAATGTTTTTTTTTCTTTAAATATTTTTATGTTTACAATTTCAACTATTATTCACACCAATTCCTTTTTGTCATTTCTTTGAGCTTACATTGGATAAGATGAAAAATAATTATATGGTTCCAGACTTGGTAAAAACAAAAATGCTATAAAGGAGAAAGATAATCTTTTAAAACATTTCCATAACGATGCCTTTCTTGTCTTTGCTTACCTTTGTATTTCAGAGATTCAGGATTATCCTACCAAAATGTTTTGTCTCCCTACATTTAAAAAATAATTGAAATTTTATTAATTAAGTATTTGTTTAAAAATATGATTCTCCATTTCCTGGAAACTCCAGAAATCTGAAAATACCAATAGTACAATTTTCTCTTTCTTATTCATTTTAACAGCAATTCCGGAATTTGTAACACAAGTGAATGTTGCCTTGGAAGCCTTAAGTAAAAACTCTTTGGATGTGTTTGATGATAATCAGTTTGTGGACATCTCAAAAAAGATCTATGATACAATTCATGATATCAGATGTTCAGTCATGATGATTCGGGTAAGTTTGCTTTACCTTCTATTGAATTATCTTAACACTTTTCACCATCTGGTATGCCTGGAATGATTGCAAGAAATGTTTTATTTCTATGCCATAATGTCAATGCTAAAATCCATTAGAACTTTAGAAATTCGTATGTATCCCCAAAATCAGATATACTGTCACAAACAACACTTTTACTTATGTATATGGTTGTAACTTATGCAAATGAGCACATTTAACTGCCACATGTGCAGAAATGATAGAATTCATTGTGTGCAGGATTTGCTGAAGTGTCACATAGCATATCAAAAGCCAAAGAACAATACATAAAGTAATTTACTTTCTTTTCTTGAGCAGAAAGGAGAGGATCTTTCTCATCACTACTGAAATTTATAGAAAAATGGAATTAAAACAAGGTATTTCTATGGCTGAACCCTCTCACACTAGATCATAGAATCAGAGTGTTTTGTAAGAAATCTCACTTGTAACTGCCAGAAACAAGAAATGTTTGAGAGTTGTCTATTTGGGAGAATATATACCATCTTCCTGAGTGTGAAAGTGAGTCGTTTGTTGTGGGCACACCTCAGAATTATCTTACCTTAGGGAAACAAAATCCAGTTTATCCACCTATTCACCCTTGGTTAAAGGCCACCTCTCTTCAGAGGTGTTACCAGAGCCTCCTGCAGGGCCAATCAAGCTCTTGTGGCCAAAAAATCCACCCTGAGGCAGAGTAAAGGAAAGAAGAATCAGTAAGACTGGTGAGTGCAATTTGTAAGTATGAGTAGAGTTCAATTTGAAGGCCTCTGGAATTAACTGTTAGTAAGACTGTGAGATAGAATTGGATGTACTGAGGAGATAAGGATAGAGCATCAGTAGTATCTGACAGGTCTGAATGTCATAGGTTCATGGAGCAGTTCATAGAAATGGAGCCAACTGAGGACCTTGTAGGGAAAAGAGCCAACAGAAGTAGAGGAGCCTGGAAGGGCAGATGGATGCTTATGGAAGAAATTGTAAGAGAAAGTCTAGAGGTGTCAAGACATGGGATCTAGTACTTCAGAGCTTGGGAAAACCTGCAAGCAAGCCAGTTATACAGAGAGAAACCTCAATATATATTTATGAACAGCCTAGAAGTATTTGTTTATATGTGACTGGGAATAGTGGTACTGTACTAGTACTATATCTGAACTGCAAAGTACCTTTGCCAAATAGTTTCTTCTTCTAACAAAAGTTTTTATTCCTTACCTATGTGGACTAGGTGACTAGTGGGCTAGTATTAATTCAGAGCTGGATAGGTGGAACCAGGAGGGAAACACTGAAAGTATGAAGAAGGCACATAAACTTCAGGGGGTAGCTTTACAAGAGTGAAAGCCCCACATTTCCAGTATCTCTTGGTGGATATTTGAGAAGATACACCAGTGAAATAGCATAGGTGAACCAGGGCGGGGAATGCATTTTGTTTTTTGTTTTGATTTTTTCTGCAAAAGCTATCTAGGGACAAAAGTCTTATAACCTCTCCCACTTGAATATTCTAGTATTTAAAATTTTTCTTATTATCAAAATAACTTACTTATAACAAACTAAATTGTCTTGCCATTATTTCTATATATCCCTCATATGCAATAGTCATCTTTAGGGCAGGAGAACAATTTATTATAATTATTAACAGCCTTAGAGGGCAGTAATTTTTCCCTATAGTCATCTCTTTTTCAAGGTAAATGCTTCAATTTCTTTTAACTTTTCCTCATAGAAATAATTTAGTATTTTGTGTTCTTTACTAGTCCTTATTTAACTTTTCAACAAACTTCTCAAATGAGACTATCAAAAAGCATACTCTAATTAGAGCCTGCCCGATGTCAAATGAAGTGGAAGATGTATTCTTACATTACTGCTATTAATACAGCCAACTACTGTTAGTCTATTTTTTCCCCTCTTAAACACCATGATTATTGGATAGACAATAATTTTTTTTTGTTTTTATTTTTTATACTGTCGTTTCCTGTATATCCCTTCTCCATTTTGATTTGATGTGTTTGCTCTTGGCCCCAAATCCTAATGCTATTAAACTTCATTATATTTTTAAATGATTCTTCATGTAATTTATCAGGTTGTTTTTAATTTTGGTTGGTGACCATACCTAAATTAGTATTAGTTAGAAATATGAGATTATAATCTTAGTTCCTTCATCTAGATTACAAATAAAAATATTAAATTATATTGGCCCTTAATCCCTGTTGGATAGCTCCAGTTAAGTGCATTAGTGTTAAGATCCCTTAGAATCTGATATTCCAGCCAGCTGAGAACATACTGGTAAGTGATCGGTTTGAAAGAATGTTTTGTTTTGTTTTTTTTGCGGTACGCGGGCCTCTCACTGCTGTGGCCTCTCCCGCTACGGAGCACAGGCTCCGGATGCACAGGCTCAGCGGACATGGCTCACGGGCCCAGCCACTCCGCGGCATGTGGGATCCTCCCGGACCGGGGCACGAACCCGTGTCCCCTGCATTGGCAGGCGAACTCTCAACCACTGCGCCACCAGGGAAGCCCTGAAATAATGTTTTTTTGAATGTTGAGGTGAAGATCTCTTTCTTCAAACACGTTTTATGGCCAAAAAAAAAAAAAAAAAAAAACAGATAAAAGCAGAGATCCTGTGCTTGAAACCAGGCAGGATAGTCTAGAGGCCCATTATCTGTGTCCCTACACCCCCAGTCTCCTAGACAGCTGCTAGGGGCACCTGTATAGCACTTCTGCAGTGATTCCTTGGAGGATGACCCATAAACCTTTGTACTTAACTGCTAATTTGATTATAGTACGAAAATAGAAGTCTAACTCAGGTGTAATTAATGAAAATCTTGTTTTTTTTTTCCTTTGAGGACTGTCCCTTTATCATAGAAGATAATAAAATTGATCTGGTATAATCTTCTCTTTAAGAGGTCAGATGTAATGCTGACCAATATCCTGAACTTAGAACTGCAAAACTTTATTTAGAGTATCTAGAGAGTGTCAACATTAAGGCAATACATGTATAATTATGCAAGTTCAGGGAAGGCTAAGCTATGCTCTTGAGAATGTGTGTGAGTGTTACAGAATCCAGTCTTGTACCTGAATTTTCATGAGTGTTCTTCAGTGCTCTGGAGATGATAAAATACTAACTTAAGATCATAGCCTGATATTTTATAGTTTTACAAAAAAATATGATTATACCGGTCTTTAATATTTATTTTGATGAATAACTATGTTTGCCATTGTTTAGATTATTTTTAAAATTTCTGAATCAAATACTGTGACATTTACTATTATCTCCACTGGATTCAGTGTATGGACAATTGAGTTTGTAGAATCTCATTCTTAACCTTGGAGAGTAGGAAGTATTAATATTTTTTATCTGTTTGGTGTTTAATATCTATGTGTAAATTTTACAGTGATTAAGAGCTGTATGGTCAGGCCACTTAAGGGGACTGTTCTTTTGTTCTCTGTACCTCCCCTGCCCGACCAGTGCCTGCTTCATCTATATCTTATGCATATGACTGACTTTCCTACATAGTTGCCCCAGGCCCCAGCTAGTGATTGTTATTATTAAAGGGGGCTGTGAAGGGCATTCCCCTCTGCTGGTTTCCCTGGTAACTAAATGAGCCCACCTGTAATCAATTCCCCTGTAACTGGCAAACTCCCCTTTCTCCGGGAGTGAAGACCGCTGCCATGTCCTGCCCAGCGTCTGAAGTACACGGTGGGGTGTCACTCCAGGACCTTGCTTCAGACGTGTAAGCTCCCCCATCCATTAAACCACTGATGTCTCTGTTGCTGACTCCCAGCTCTTTCTTCAGTCTTGAAGCTGGGCAAGCACAGGACTTGTAGGCCTGTGCGGTGCAGCCCAGCAAGAACCCTAATAATATAATGGTTAAAACTAAAGCAAGTAACAAATCTCACTTAGCTTCAGTTTCCTCCTTTGTAAAAGGAACTTGGTATTATACCTACTTTAAAAGATTATTATGCTGACAAAATGAGCTAACAGAAATGAAGTACTTAGTAAATAGTAGTCTAATAAGAAGATAGCTTCTATTGCTATTACCACTGTGAATAGAACTAGTACTACTGAAGCCGCCTATGATTTTGTATATCTTGAAGAATGTTAGCTATAGAAGCTGTAGAAATATGCTCATGGAGCAACGTGAAGCTAAAAACCAAAAAGTAACTTGAAAGGGTGAAGTTCAAAGAATTATTATTTTTCTTTCGGTACTGTTTACATTGTATAAGAGGATAGCCATGTTTATTAGCATTGGGTATCTGAATTATAGTTGATTTAATGAAATTTTTGCTTTTGAACCCATATTACTTTAAGCTAGCATTATAATTCTGCATATTGTTTTTCTTAACCTCTTGAACCATACAAGGAGGCTTAGTGGCTCATCTTTTTGGTAAAAGGTGCTTAACCAGAAATAGAGGAAATTTGATAAGGATGGCATAAGTGAATTGTGAGAGACTAGCATGGGTGGCCAGAAGTGAAATACTCTCAAAGAGAGGAAAAGATTCAGCAAAAATTCATCCTGTAACAGGTGTTCAGAATGTAGACTTTCATATGTTTTCTTTGTGAATTTTCACATGTGACTTATCAAAAGTTCTCTGAGAATACAAAGAACTTTCCAAAGACGAATGTGAAGATTTTCAGGACCATCATAAATTTAGATTTTCTGTGTTAGTTTTCTAACTTTATGTTTCAGGGAAGAGGAACATATTTTGGATATCTCACTTGGTGGAAATTAATTTTTGATAAAACAAAAATAAAATAAATATAAAAACATTTACATGTCCCAGTTTACATGGACCATCTTTACATGAATCATTTAAATGGATTCTAGAATTGGAACATAGTTTAATATACAACTTCAGCTTATATAGCCAGAAAAACCTTTTGTGTCCAATTCTACTGTGTGTATAGAAGTGGATAGTTTTATAGCTTTTACTGGAATAATATATAATTTTTAAAATTTAAATTACTTGCACTGTCATGATTTCTTTGCACTTCTTTCATTGTCCACCGTAGTGTCTTTTGTTCAAGACCTCAAAAATTTTTTTCTTTATATGTCTTCTGGACTGAGCTGCTGTTTTTCTCTTTGAAGTCTCACTCAAACTGCCAGAGAGAAAGGCTATGGTGGGGTCAGTTAGAAGCTAACCAGTGTAGAATATTATCTTGTACAATTAGAACTGTGTAATGCAATTTGGAAATGAAGAAATAGTGAAAAAAAATACTGTGTAAAATCAAGACATGCATTGAAGTCCCTGTTTTACATTACCACTTAACATTGTTATTTTACATGATATCATTAGTTTCTTCGCTGTGGAGGGAAATGAAAGCATACCATTAAATTACTACTTTTACCTAGTAAAGTAGCTTTAAAATTGTACTTAAAATGAAAGACAAAACACTGTTCCCTAAGATTAGGAACAAAGTGAGAATGTCCATTTTCCAAAGCAGTGCAATGTTATGGATGTTCTGGCTGGAACAGTAAATCAATAACCATAATAATATTAATAATAATAATATAATAAATAAAAAGTATATTGGTTACAAAGGAAAAAGTGAAACTGTCTAGATTGGTAAATTATATTCTCAACTACATTGAAAATCCTAAAAAATAAATTTATAACAACAAAAAAACCCATTCCAGTAGAACTGATAAATAAGTTTAGATGACAGAATACAGGATCACAGAATACAAGGTCAGTATACAAAAAACAATTATATAATGGGAGCAAGGGAAAAATAAAAGTAAGGGCAAAATTAATGAAATAAGAAAAGTACAATAGGGACTTCCCTGGTCCTCCAGTGGTTAAGACTCGGCGCTTCCACTGCAGGGGGCGCAAGTTTGATCCCTGGTCAGGGAACTAGGATCCTGCATGCCACAGGGTGCAGCCAAAAAAAAAAAAGAAAAGTACAATAGAGAAATACAATGAAACTCAAAGTATATTTTTCTATATAGTAGTAACTAACAACTAGAAAATATATCTTTTAAAAGTACAGTATATTTCAGCATTAAAAATAAAATAAACTTAGTGATAAATCTAACAAAGACGTATATGATCTAAACTCTGAAAATTATAAAAATTTCAATTTTACAAATATTCAAAAATATTACTAAGAAAAACTAAAATCACTTAAATATTTGGAGTTTATCATATTTATGGACTGGGAGACTCCATATTGCTAAAGGTGTCAATTTTCCCCAAATTGATTTTTTTTTTCCTGCTGTGTTAGGTCTTTGTTGCTGCATGTAGGCTTTCTCTAGTTGCAGTGAGCGGGGGCTACTCTTTGTTGTGGTGTGTGGACTTCTCACTGCGGTGGCTTCTCTTGTTGCGGAGCATGGACTCTAGGCGCAAGGGATTCAGTAGTTGCAGCACATGGGCCCAGTAGTTGTGGCTTGTGAGCTCTAGAGTGCACGCTCAGTAGTTGTGGTGCACGGGCTTTGTTGCTCCGAGGCATGTGGGATCTTCCCAGACTGGGGATTGAACCCGTGCCCCCTGCATTGGCAGGTGGATTCTTAACCACTGTACCACCAGGGAAGTCCCCCAAAATTGATTTTAGATTTAATGATGTCCCAAACAAATTCTCAGCAGACTTTTATGAAGACTAATAGTCCAAGGTGGTTACATGGGTGTATACATTTATCAAAACTCAAAAAAACTGTACACATAAAATTATATGTAAATTATATTGATAAAGTTAATTTAATAAAATAATGTTTTACCCAGTAGCCAACACCTTAGAAAACAGGCAGTTTTAATTAGATAAAGTTCCACCAAACTGTATTAATTAGGACTAATTAGAAAGGTCTGCATGGACTTCTGAAACTGCTAACATTTTGAATATTATAAAATTAATACCTTTCTACTTTATAACTGGCTGCTTACCAAATATTTCTAATGCATGACTCCTCTTTTGTTGATTTTTATTCCCTATATTTGTGACTCATTACTTATTATCTTAGATCAGGGGTTGGCAAACGTACGGCCTTAGGGCCAAATTTAGCCCACCATCTGTTTTGTATGGTCTTTGGGTGAAGAATGATTTTAATATTTTTAGATGGTTGAAAAATTTGTAAGAAGAACTTCTGAAATGTGAAAATTATATGAAATTCTAATTTTAGGAGTACAGACACACCCATATATTATACCTTGCTCTTTGTGCTACAGCAGAAACTGTGTGGCTCACAAAGCCTAAAACATTTACTATTTGGCTCATTACAGAGTAAGTTTTCTCACCCTTGTTTTAGATAGTCTGTTTTGACTGTTTACCAAAATCTTGAATGACTTGCCCAAGGATCCAATCACTCCTTTATTAGTTTTCCCTTATAAATCCAATTGTCCAAAACATTTGAATATTAGAATTGTTTTTCCTTCCAAGTTCCTTGAATCATGTGACCACCTAGAACAACTTCTGCTAATTCTTCCTATTCCCAGGGGAAGGGATGAATAGGAAGTGTCCCAGCCTCCTTTCTCCATCCTCCTTTTTACCCTGAGGGCTTCCACGCCTTAGGTGCTCAAATTTTCTTACCTTTTCTTTTGTAGTTTGAGCTATCTGTGCTTCTTTCTTTGAAAATTTTACATTCCTGCCCTACTATTTTTCAGAGAGAGAGTCCTTTAATTACTAGGACTCACCCTTCTCTAAAAGCTGAATGGAAAATTTTTTTTGCATTCTGCTTGGTATTTTCATTCAGCAGATAAAATTAAAGTTTAGCTTAGCCTTTGATTATCACACATTTTGAAATTCAGTTTTTGAGACTTACATGATGTTGAAATTCATCAACTTTATTCAACTTATTACTTATTACTTCTTTTTTTTTGTTATAGTAGTAACAAATTTGTCCAAAGATTATTGGATTGCAAATGAATTTTCATAAAATAAGTACTTGCTGAGTGAATTTAAACATGCAGTGAATTAGGGTAAGTGTATGTCTTGGTTTCCTTAGGACAGATTTGGATTATCCCCCTTTTCACTCTCGAAAGTATCAAATTTGGACGATATATTGTTATGTTCACTCTAGTTTCTGGGTTCTGATTATGCTGCTTGAGGCCCCATGTTGCACCATTTTTATCCACCAGACTGTGTTCCACAGTGCCTGGGCACTAATGATCACAGTTCTTTATCAAGCCAGGTTTTCCAACATTTTCTTTCCATAGGCCTAACTGCTATCAAATGTTCCCTTCCACTCTTCATGCTCTGCAGACCCTTTGTTGACTGTGGAGAATCTATTCAAGCACCATTCACATTTATTTAACATTCAAGAATTTACACCTTTTCTTTTTTCAGTGGAAAGCAGATTTCCTGAATTCATCTCAGTCACTCTACCTTCTCACCGGAGTCTTGCCAGGGAATACCAACTAAAGCACTTTGTCCTTTTTGGAAATGATATGACTCCTTTATAGTGTCAGAACCAGTTTGTAGAGAAGCCAATTTCCAGCGGGCTTTCTAAAGGAATTTAATAAAAGACGTGCAGCAGAGTAACCTTAGCTTTATATGCAGATTTAAATCAGACATTACTGGGAAGAATTCTGTAGTGAGGCTCTTGCTGTTTCCTCTGAAAACAAATAGTTTAAGGCAAGGAAAAGCAGAATCGCCTGCTAGCACTGGTCAGCAAGAGGTGAGACTGTATGCTCTCAGTGCACTTAATGACCTTCCTCATGTGTGCACCATTTGAAGAGACTTTTGACTAAGGGAACAGAGGTGACTAGAGTAGGAAAAAGTGTTCATTGAGAAACCTGTTGGTTAAGCTACAAAGCAGCACCAGTCAGTGATCTCTGTTGCTCATGCAGGGAGAGAGATGTTCAGCTTGAAGTCATTCTGAGAAGTGCTCTTTCACCAGAGGGTCAGAGCCGTGGACTGGCAGGAGAGTCCATGGTCCAAAAGGGCTTTGATGCAGACTAGCCTTGCACTCAGGGAACTCTACACAAGTGCTATGCAGAGCCTCTGATTCAGAGTAGCTGAGTTTAAGGAGCCAAGCATCTCTCTTTGAAAGTACCTTCAGGGGAAATAGCTAGCACTGTGAATAGAAAAATAATATGGGGAGGATGGGAGGATGCTGAGTTGTGGAGTCTTAAGGGATTTTTTTTTATCGTTTGTTTCTGGTAAGTTAATTATTAAATAATTTATTTCAATTTTTATAACTAAACTTGCATTAGTAATTAAATAAATTAGTAAATATATTAAGCATTAAATCTAATAATACGTTTTTATTATTTTCTATTTTGTTTTCATCCTAAAAACTCTTACAGGGGGCTGATCGCTTAACTCAAGTGAAATGTTTGGCTGCCCACATTTCAAAAGTAACTTTTGAAATGTTGAATAAGCCTTCTAGAGAAAAAAAGTCTGAAAGATACAATTTATGAAGTGATGACTTTTAGGAAACAGACTTTGGCATAACTCATAGTAGGACGGATATTGAGACTTTTGTATTTCCACTATCCGTAAAGTAAATGATGGAGTTTAAAAGGGAGAAATATTCTGGAGCCTGATAGCAAAGGTCAGGAAGTGAAGTGAGGCTTTTGAGGTCACACAGTGATGGGGAAGTAACAGGATAAGATCCAGAGTCTTTGAGCACCTGGTTCAGGACATTTTCCTTTACCTCGGGAGAAGGAAACAGACCAGTGTTGTTATGCACTCAACAGGAGCCCTTCTACCTCACTGACTCTCCTTTGTTGATGGGACACTTAGTTATAAACACAGAAATCTCAAGAAACACTTTTGGGGCAATTTGTTGAAGAATACTTACCCTAAGCTCTCTTCCCTGAACATTCAAATTCAGATACATAGACCTCTGACTGTTTCTCCAGTTTGGCAGACATGCCTACACTTCTGGTGTCTTTCCACTTACTGCCCTCTCTAACCATGTGCTTCCTTTCTTTCTTTTTTCTTTTAATTTTTATTGGAGTATAGTTGATTTACAGTGTTACGTTAGTTTCAGGTGTACCGCAAAGTGAATCAGTTGTACATACACATATATCCACTCTTTTTTAGATTATTTTCTCATATAGGCCATTACAGAGTATTGAGCCGAGTTCCCTTTGCTATACAGTAGGTCCTTATTAGCTATCTATTTTATATATAGTAGTGTGTATGTGTCAATCCCAATCTCCCAGTTTATCCCTCCCCACCCCCAACCCCCAGTAACTATGTTTGTTTTCTACATATGTAACTCTATTTCTGTTTTGTAAATAAGTTCATTTGTACCCTCTTTTTAGATTCCACATATAAACAATATCATATGATACTTGTCTTTCTCTGCCTGACTTACTTAACTCAGTATGACAATCTCTAGGTCCATTCATGTTGCTGCAGATGGAATTATTTCCATTCTTTTTTATGGCTGAGTAATATTCCATTGTATATATGTACCACATCTTCTTTATCCATTCCTCTGTTGATGGACATTTAAGTTGCTTCCATGTCCTGGCTATTGTAAATAGTGCTGCAATGAACATTGGGGTGCATGTATCTTTTCAAATTATGGTTTTCTCCAGATATATGCCCAGGAGTGGGATTGCTGTATCATATGGTAGCTATATTTTTAATTTTTTAAGGAGCCTCTGTACTGTTCTCCACAGTGGCTGTACCAATTTACATTCCCACCAACAGTGCAAGAGGGTTCCCTTTTCTCTACACCCTCTCCAGCATTTATTGTTTGTAGATTTTTGATGATGGCCATTTTGACCGGTGTGAGGTGGTACCTTATTATAGTTTTGATTTACATTTCTCTAATAATTAGTCACGTTGAGCATCTTTTCATGTGCTTTTAAGTAAAACTGTCACTGTTTGCAGGTGACATGATACTATACATAGAAAATCCTGAAGATGCTACCAGAAAACTACTAGAGCTCATCAATAAATTTGATAAAGTTGCAGGATACAAAATTAATACACATAAATCTCTTGCATTCCTTTAGAGTAACAATGAAATATCAGAAAGAGAAATCAAGGAAACAATCCCGTTTACCATCGCATCAAAAAGAATAAAATGCCTAGGAATAAATCTTCCTAAGGAGGCAAAAGACCTGTACTCTAACCATGTGCTTTCTACAAGAATTGCACAGCAGACTTCTTCAGTTCTGAGTTATCATTACCTTACATAACATCCTGCATAAGCCGTTTAAGAATCATAAATAAAAATAGCATCTTCCACTTCAGCCAGCCTTTATCTTCTTACTGAAGTTTATGTTTACCATGACAAATGGCGTTATATACTTAAGTGCTTATTTATCTATTGCTTTTCTCCCCATACAAGAACATAGGCTATATAAAAGAAGGAATTTTTAGACCTTTAAACTAAAATAAGATGTTAGGCTTTTTCACAGTTAAAGTGATTGATTTGGTTGCCAAATTTGACATTTGTTTGAAATATAATCATTGGACCTCACAGAATTAAGGTCAAGAAAAATGTTACTTTGTTATATTTTATATTACAAAAAGTGATGGATAATAGGAAACTATCTCCATAAATATTTTCACGAAGAATTAAAATTTGCTTGATCTTTGGTTTAAGATAATTTTGAAAGTGCCAATGATCTTTACTAAGTGTTGTACTCTGTGACCACTAATGCTATCACAAATGTACGTACACATCTGTGTCAATGCAATTTATCTCATTATGAGCATCTGTAAAGTAGGATATATGTAGTTGGTTTAAAATGTCCTTTATTTTACCTCATGCTCATGACAAGTTTCCTCTTTAAAAATGATGACAGTTGTAGAACACCCCTGATGTGACTTCTTGATTGTGTGCATTAGCTGCTGAGTTGTGAGAGAAAGAAAGATCCTTGAGGATGGAGTTTGTGGAACTTGCTGAAGTGTATTTTATACACATTATCTTGTATTATCAGTCCCTTGGTGTTATAGACTCTGAAAAAAATCACAAAATTATCCACAAATTTAATGATTAAAATGTGTTTTATACTGTCTTATATTGCAGTGTTTGAAACAGAAATCAGAAATTTAATTAAAGTCATAAAATATAGAAAGATATCATAACAAAAATTATTTCTAATCCTTAAAAATGGCTGTAAAATACATTTAACTAGTGCATAGTGGTCTATATACTACAAAATATAAAAAATAAAACCAGAGTTTTTTTTGTTGTTGTTTATTTGTTTTTTTATACTGCAGGTTCTTATTAGTCATCAGTTTTATACACGTCAGTGTATACGTGTCAGTCCCAATCGCCCAATTCAGCACACCACCATCCCCACCCCACAGCGGTTTTCCCCCTTGGTGTCCATATGTTTGTTCTCTACATCTGTGTCTCAACTTCTGCCCTGCAAACCGGTTCATCTGTACCATTTTTCTAGGTTCCAGATACATGTGTTAAAATACGATATTTGTTTTTCTCTTTCTGACTTACTTCACTCTGTATGACAGTCTCTAGATCCACCCACATCTCAACAAATGACTCAATTTCGTTCTTTTCTATGGCCGAGTAATATTCCATTGTATATATGTACCATATCTTCTTTATCCATTCATCTGTCGATGGGCATTTAGGTTGCTTCCATGACCTGGTTATTGTAAATACTGTTGCAATGAACATTGGGGTGCATGTGTCTTTTTGAATTATGGTTTTCTCTGGGTATATGCCCAGTAGTGGGATTGCTAGGTCATATGGTAATTCTATCTTTAGTTTTTTAAGGAACCTCCATACTGTTCTCCATAGTGGTTGTATCAATTTACATTCCCACCAACAGTGCAAGAGGGTTCCCTTTTCTCCACACCCTCTCCAGCATTTGTTGTTTCTAGAGTTTCTGATGATGCCCATTCTAACAGTATGAGGTGATACCTCATTGTAGTTTTGATTTGTATTTCTCTAATGATTAGCGATGTTGAACAGCTTTTCATGTGCTTCTTGGCCATCTGTCTGTCTTTGGAGAAATGCCTATTTAGGTCTTCTGCCCATTTTGGGATTAGGTTGTTTGTTTCTTTAATATTGAGCTGCATGAGCTGTTGATATATTTTGGAGGTTAATCATTTGTCCATTGATTTGTTTGTGAATATTTTCTCCCATTCTGTGGGTTGTCTTTTCATCTTGTTTATGGTTTCCTTTGCTTTGCAAAAGCTTTGAAGTTTCATTTGGTCCCATTTGTTTATTTTTGTTTTTATTTCCATTACTCTAGGAGGTGCATCAAAAAAGATATTGCTGTGATTTATGTCAAAGAGTGTCCTTCCTATGTTTTCCTCTAAGAGTTTTATAGTGTCCAGTCTTACATGTAGGTCTCAAATCCATTTTGAGTTTATTTTTGTGTATGGTGTTAGGGAGTGTTCTAATTTCATTCTTTTACATGTAGCTGTCCAGTTTTCCCAGCACCACTTATTGAAGAGACTGTCTTTTCTCCATTGTATATCTTTGCCTCCTTTGTCATAGATTAGTTTACCATAGGTATGTGGGTTTATCTCTGGGCTTTCTATCTTGTTCCATTGATCTATATTTCTGGTTTTGTGCCAGTACCATATTGTCTTGATTACTGTAGCTTTGTAGTATATTCTGAAGTCAGGGTGTCTGATTCCCCCAGCTCCATTTTTTTCCCCCAAGACTGCTTTGGCTATTCGGGGTCTTTTTTGTCTCCATACAAATTTTAAGACTTTTTGTTCTAGTTCTGTAAAAAATGCCATTGGTAATTTGATAGGGATTACATTGAATCTGTAGATTTCTTTGGGTAGTATAGCCATTTTCACACTATTGATTCTTCCAGTCCAAGAACATGGTATATCTCTCTATCTGTTGGTATCATCTTTCATTTCTTTCATCAGTGTCTTATAGTTTTCTGCATACAGGTCTTTTGTCTCCCTAGGTAGGTTTATTCCTAGATATTTTATTCTTTCTGTTGCAATGGTAAATGGGAGTGTTTCCATAATTTCTCTTTCAGATTTTTCATCATTCGTGTATAGGAATTCAAGAGATTTCTGTGCATTAATTTTGTATCCTGCAACTTTACCAAATTCATTGATTAGTTTTCTTGTGGCATTTTCAGGATTCTCTATGTATAATGTCATGTCATCTGCAAACAGTGCCACTTTTACTTCTTCTTTTCCAATTTGTATTCCTTTTATTTCTTTTTCTTTTCTGATTGCAGTGGCTAGGAGTTTCAAAACTATGTTGAATAATAGTCGTGAGAGTGGACATCCTTGTCTCATTCCTGATCTTAGAGGAAATGCTTTCAGTTTTTCACCATTGAGAATGATGTTTGCTGTGGGTTTGTCATATATGGCCTTTATTATGTTGAGGAAGGATCCCTCTATGCCCACTTTCTGGAGAGTTTTTTATCATAAATGGGTGTTGAATTTTGTCAAAAGCTTTTTCTGTATCTACTGAGATGATCATATGGTTTTTATTCTTCACTTTATTAATATGGTATATCACATTGATTAATTTGCATATATTGAAGAATCCTTGCATCCCTGGAATAAATCCCACTTGATCAGGGTGTATGATCATTTTAATGTGTTGTTGGAATCTGTTTGCTAGTATTCTGTTGAGGATTTTTGCGTCTATATTCATCTGTGATATTGGTCTGTAATTTTCTATTTTTGTAGTATCTTTGTCTGGTTTTGGTATCAGGGTAATGGTGGCCTCATAGAATTAGTTTGGGTGTGTTCCTTTCTCTGCAATGTTTTGGAAGAGTTTGAGAAGGACGGGTGTTAGCTCTTCTCTAAATGTTTGATAGAATTCACCTGTGAAGCCATCTGGTCCTGGACTTCTGTTTGTTGGAAGATTTTTAATCATGGTTTCAATGTCATTACTTGTGATTGGTCTGTTCCTATTTTCTATTTCTTCCTTGTTTAGTCTTGGAAGGTTATACCTTTCTAAGAATTTGTCCATTTCTTCCAGGTTGTCCATTTTATTGGCATAGAGTTGCTTGTAGTAGTCTCTTAGGATGCTTTGTATTTCTGCGGTGGCTGTTGTAACGTCTCCTGTTTCATTTCTAATTTTATTGATGTGAGTCCTCTCCCTCTCTTTCTCGATGAGTATGGCGAATGGTTCATCAATTTTGTCTATCTTCTCAAAGAACTAGCTTTTAGTTTTATTGATCTTTGCTATTGTTTTCTTTGTTTCTATTTCATTTATTTCTGCTCTGATCTTTATGATTTCTTTCCTTCTGCCAACCTTGGGTTTTGTTTGTTCTTCTTTCTCTAGTTCCTTTAGGTGTAAGGTTAGATTGTTTATTCGAGATTTTTCTTGTTTCTTGAGGTAGGCTTGTATAGTTATAACCTTCCCTCTTAGAACTGCTTTTGCTGCATCCCATAGGTTTTGGATCATCCTGTTTTCATTGTCATTTGTCTCTAGGTATGTATTGATTTCCTCTTTGATTTCTTCAGTGATCTCTTGGATATTTAGTAACGTATTGTTTAGCCTCCATGTGTTTGTGTTTTTCACGTTTTTTCCCTGTAATTCATTTCTAATCTCATAGTGTTGTGGCCAGAAAAGCTGCTTGATATGATTTCAATTTTCTTAAATTTACTGAGGCTTGATTTGTGACCCTAGATATGATCTATCCTGCAGGATATTCTGTGAGCACTTGAGAAGAAAGTGTAATATGGTGTTTTTGGATGGAATTTCCTATAAATATCAATTAAATCTTTGTGGTCTATTGTGTCATTTAAAGCTTCTCTGTCGTTATTTATTTTCATTTTGGATGATCTGTCCTTTGGTGTAAGTGAGGTATTAAAGTCCCCCACTATTATTGTGTTATTGTTGATTTCCTTTCTTATAGCTGTTAGCATTTGCCTTATGTATTGATGTGCTCCTATGTTGGGTGCATATATATTTATAATGTTATATCATTTTCTTAGATTGATCCCTTGATCATTATGTAGTGTACTTCCTTTTCTCTTGTAATATTCTTTATTTTAAAGTCTGTTTTATCTGATATGAGTATAGCTACTCTAGCTTTCTTCTGATTTCCATTTGCATGGAATATATTTTTCCATCCCCTCACTTTCAGTCTTTATGTGTCCCTAGGTCTGAAGTGGGTGTCTTGTAGACAGCATAGAGATGGGTCTTGTTTTTGTATCCATTCAGCAAGCCTGTGTCTTTTGGTTGGAGCATTTAATCCATTCATGTTCAAGGTAATTATCGATATATATGTTCCTATGACCATTTTCTTAATTGTTTTCAGTTTGTTTTTGTAGATCCTTTTCTTCTCTTGTGTTTCCCACTTAGAGAAGTTCCTTTAGCATTTGCTGTAGAGATGGTTTGGTGGTGCTGAATTCTGTTATCTTTTGCTTGTCTGTAAAGCTTTTGATTTTTCCATCTAATCTGAATGAGATTCTTGCCGGGTAGAATAATCTTGGTTGTAGGTTCTTCCCTTTCATCACTTTAAGTATATCATGCCACTCCCTTCTGGGTTGTAGAGTTTCTGCTGAGTAATCAGCTGTTAACCTTATGGGAGTTCCCTTGTATGTTATTTTTCATTTTTCCCTTGCTGCTTTCAATAATTTTTCTTTGTCTTTAATTTTTGCCAACTTGATTACTATGTGTCTTGGCATGTTTCTCCTTGGGTTTATCCTGTATGGGACTGTCTTCTCTTCCTGGACTTGGGTAGCTATTTCCTTTCCCATGTTAGGGAAGTTTTCGACTATAATCTCTTCAAATATTTTCTCTGGTCCTTTCTCTCTCTCTTCTCCTTCTGGGAGCCCTATAATGCGAATGTTGTTGCATTTAATGTTGTCCCAGAGGTCTCTTAGGCTGTCTTCCTTTCTTTTCATTCTTTTTTCTTTATTCTCTTCCGCAGCTGTGAATTCCACCATTCTGTCTTCCAGGTCACTTACCCGTTCTTCTGCCTCAGTTATTCTGCTATTGATTCCTTCTTGTGTAGCTTTCATTTCAGTTATTTTATTGTTCATCTCTGTTTGTTTGTTCTTTAATTCTTCTAGATCTTTGTTAAATATTTCTTGCATCTCCTCGATCTTTGCCGCCATTGTTTTTCTGAGTTCCTGGATCATCTTCACTATCATTATTCTGAATTCTTTTTCTGGAAGGTTGCCCACCTCCACTTCATTTAGTTGTTTTTCTGGGTTTTATCTTCTTCCTTCATATGGTATATAGCCCTCTGCCTTTTCATCTTGTCTGTCTTTCTGTGAATGTGGTTTTTGTTCCACAGGCTGCAGGACTGTTGTTCTTCTTGCTTCTGCTCTCTGCCCTCTGGTGGATGATGCTATCTAAGAGGCTTAATGGGACAGACTGATGGTGGGTAGAATTGACTGTTGCTCTGGTGGGCAGAGCTCAGTAAAACTTTAATCCACTTGAGTGTTGATGGGTGGGGCTGGGTTCCCTCCCTGTTAGTTGTTTGGCAAAATGCAACCCAACACTAGAGCCTACCTGGGCTCTTTGGTGGGGCTAATAACAGACTCTGGGAGGGCTCACGCCAAGGAGTACTTCCCAGAACTTCTGTTGCCAGTGTCCTTGTCCCCTCGGTGAGCCACAGCCTCCCCCACCTCTGCAGGAGACCCTCCAACACTAGCAGGTAGGTCTGGTTCAGTCTCCTCTGGGGTCACTGCTCCTTACCCTGGGCCTCAATGCACACACTACTTTGTGTGTTTCCTCCACGAGTGGAGTCTCTGTTTCCCCCAGTCCTGTCGAAGTCCTGCAGTCAATTCCCACTAGGCTTCAAGGTCTGATTCTCTAGGAATTCCTCCTCCCGTTGCTGGACCCCCAGGTTGGGAAGCCTGACATGGGACTCAGAACCTTCACTCCAGTGGGTGGACTTCTGTGGTATAAGTCTTCTCCAGTCTGTGAGTCACCCACCCAGCATTTCTGGGATTTTATTTTACTGTGATTGCACCCCTCCCACCATCTCATTGTGGGTTCTCCTTTGTCTTTGGATATGGGGTATCTTTGTTGGTGAGTTCCAGTGTCTTTCTGTTGATGATTGTCCAGCAGCTAGTTGTGATTCTGGTGTTCTCCTAAGAGGGAGTGAGAGCACGTCCTTCTACTCCACCCTGTTGGTTCCTCTGTCAAACCAGTGGTTTTTGCACATTCTCCATTATCACTAAAATTCATCGTTTGGGAATAAATTCAGAGTGCCTGTTCAATGGAAATTTATATTGAGAATACATTTATAGACAGCTAGCCTCTCCAATGAATTTTGCTAATTTAACTCTTAGAACATAACCTTACTTTAGGTTTGCCTCACAGTGCTCCATCTTCAAGGAAGTTCTCTTTCTTTGGAATGCCTTTGTGACCCTGAATAAGTCAGGTCTTCTTTCAAGTTGGATTTGCACTTGTAAAACAGAGAAAACAAATATACCTGCATTTGATCTGAGTTTAAATGAGATAACACATACACAGCATTCAGTGAAGTTTCCAACACATTGTTTAAGTGCTCAATAATCAGTATCAGTATAACAAATTAGTAATGCAAATAAAATAAATTTGTTATGTGTATTAGAGTAACAAATGTTAGCTGCTGTAATACAACCCCCAAATCCCAGTAGCTTATCTCAATGATGGTTTATTTATCATTCATACATTGGTTTGATGCTAGCTAGTTTCCTGGATAGGTCTCTACTAGGTGATAACTCAGTAATTCACAGTCCTCCAATCTTTTGATACTGCCATCTTTATAATGTGACCTCCACTGTCACTGCAGAAAGGGAACAGAGAGTAGATGATTAAACAGGAAGTTTCATGACCAGACTTCTATGAGGCATACTTCCTTCTGCATCCCAGTGGCCAACACTCAGTCAAATAGGACCCAAATCGACTACAAAGGAGGTGTTAAATGTCTTCTTCCTTTATATCCAAGAAGAAGAAATGGGATTGGTGAACATCTGACCATTCCTTGTCACACACTCTTTCTTCCAGTAGTTATTGCTGTGTAATGAATTACCCTAAACTTAGTGACATAAAACAACAATCAATATATTATGCTCACAGATTCTCTGGATCAGAAGTTCACAAAGGGCATAGGCTTGTTCACTTGCACGTCTGATGTCTGGACTGAAGACTGGAAGACTAAGGAAAACTGCATTTAGCCTCTCACGAGGCTTGGCTTTCTCACAGTATGACAGCCTATGGATATTGTGCTTTTTTCATGGCATTTAGGGAATCCAAGAATAAGTGTTACAGTTAAAAAAGCACATATAATATTTTCTTTTCTAACCTAACCTCTGAAATCATGCAGCGTCACTTCTGCTATAATCTATTGGTTACAAACAAGTCAAAAGCCTCCTCAATTCAAGAAGAGGAAACATGAACCCTACCTTTCAATGGAAGGAGTATAAAGGTCAAAAGGAACATATAGGATGGGAAGTAATTTGTGCCCATCTTTGGAAAATGCAATATGCCTTACTTATTATAATACTCTTACTGTCATCGTCTTTATTACTAATTTTTTTACTGATTAACTTTGTGACCATAAGTTTAGTTTAAACAGCCTTCTGCTTAGTAAGTAGTAAAGTAAGTCAATGGAAATATGCTTAAATTATTCCAGGTGATCATTTGTTTAATTACAGAGTTTGTGGAGTTCTGATTAATCAGATATGCTAGTTAATTAGAAGAGTTTTAAATTGCCACATTTTAATGTCTTCTCTAAATGTATCCATTTTCTTATTTAAGGTGTTAAACTATGCACAGTCTTTTTTATGTCCTCTTTGAAAAATAAATGCCTTTGAAATAAATATCTAGGAAATACAAAATAGAATAAAAGTCTTGAGAAGTATATGTAGAATATGAAATTTTCATGAACCTGGGTAGCACGGAATGAAGTAGGTACCACATTAAGGAATAATTTTCTATCTGTTATATGGTCTCCTCAGTCAACCACTTGAAAAATATTTGAGAATCTTCTCTTTCAAGCACTGTGCTAGGTTTTAAGAACACAAACATGAGTGAGACGTAATCCTTGTTCTCAAATAACTGGCATTCTCATGGAGTAAAGAGATACATAAGCAAATGATAGGATTTTATTGTGACAGTGCTATAATGGAAGCATATAGAATAATTGTTGGAAATATAGAGTTTTTAATTCTTCCATGGAGAAAATTATGCAAAGATGTAACTGTTTGGTGACATTTGAGTTGGGCTTTGATGAATGAGTAAGAGTTGTGTAGTTGGAATTATGGCTTAGGCATTTTGCAAGAATATAGAGGTAAAGGCATGTTTAGAGAACTGCAATTAAGCCAAGGTGCCTGGACCCCAGTATACAGGTGTAGGAAGACTGAAAAGTGGGAGGATTCCAGATTCTTAATATTTTTTTATGTCATTTCAAAGAGACATGACTTGGCCAAATGGTAAAAGGAACAGAATCACTAGGCTTGGCACAGATTGTTCAAGATTCTTTCCATGGGATTTGGGTTGAGGAGTAATGCTCTGTCTCACCTTCCACAGTCATTCACCTCAAGCTGCCTAATATTTGAAAGTTCTTGTTCTTTTAGCAAGACAGTAGGAGAAATTAGTAATTGGGTAGACAACAACAAATCCCTTACAGTATATTTACTATTAGAGAAGGATAGGAATTTTAATCAAATGCTAATTTATGGTTTATGCCTCACTAAATATATTGATCAAATGTAATTTTCAGGAATTGCTCTTCCTTAGAATATGAGCTCTCTCCAAAAGGGAGATTGGAAAAGTGATAAAGATAATAATATTAGTAATGATGATGATAATAATGGAAAAGAAGTGAGGCTAGTGTTTGGAACCAAGCAGCATTTTTGTATTTGCACTGAGCTGAAGCCAAGCATATGCCAACAGCATTTTTAACTGCCTAACGGTCTCTGAGGAGATTTAGGAAATCAGACTGACAGTCAGGCATGTTCACCACTCGAGCAGCCAAGGTGAAGGATTGAAGGGCTGTCTCTCCATCTTCAGGGATTCACCGAGTCTGTTCCAGAATATTACATGCCTCTGATTACAGATGATTTTGGTGTTAAATTGATGGAAGAAATTGCTAGTCAAAATGCAAGTGGGAGATATAAATGCAAAAAGAAATGAACTCACCAATTAATGCAGAGAGAATCATTTTCTCCGTCAGATGCCTTGTTTCTTTATCAAATCTGAAGCTTTACACGTTTACTTCAAAAGAACCACATCAGTCAGAGAAGGTTGAAAGATAGTGTGTCATGCTGTGACGAGCACTGGATTAGAAATCAGAAGACCTTGATCCTGGTCTCAGCTACATTGTATAGTAGCTGTGGGGTCCCAGTTCTGTCCCTTTAACACACTGTTACACAGTGTCCTGATATATAAGGGGGGATAATCAAATTTGTAATGCTTATATCACATATTTTAGTGGGTCTTTCCTTTCTTCTTTCCTTCTCCTTCCCTCATTATTTAATATATTCATTGGATCATTTTTATTAATTTATTTTGATAACTTGTTATTGAATATCTGTGTGTCAATAAATCTATCCAATATTTAGGCATATAGAGATGGAAGAGATAGATAAGATTTCTGTTTACAAGAAGTTTATATTCTTAGTGGAAGGAGAAAGTAAACAATTAAAGAAAGATATAGACAAGGCAGTTATGATGAGTGATTTTAAGGAAGTAGAATGATGTGTTGGAGAGAAAATCGGCATAAGAGATAATAACACCTTAAACACAGGAGTCGGGGAAAGCCTCTCTGAGGAGATCAAATTTGACTTAGTTAATAAGATTCAGGATGATTCATCCCTTTTAAGACAGGGAAGAATGTTGCAGGCAGAATAGAGTAAATACAAAGATTGCAAGTTTGGGAAAATGCTAGTTATACCTAAAGAAAAGGAAGAAGACGCTGTGTGTAAAACTTAGTGAATGGAAGAGGGGAGTGATCGAATATGATTTTAGAGAGCTAGACAGAGAATAGATTATTTTGGCCTTGTCAGATATATTAAACAGTTTGGATTTTGTTCCAAAGCATTGAGAACTATTGAAATATCTTTAATAGGTGAATGGCATGATCCCATTTGCATTTTAAGAAGTTCTCTCTTGCTTTTGGTGAAGGTTCACTTTCCAAAAGATCTTCGAAAATGTGTTAATCAAGCAAAACTATGTTTATTAGACTTAGTGCAGTAAAGTAGAGCACCACCTTGGCAGTCTTACTGGTGTCTCAATGCGGAAATTAGATAAGGCTCTTTATGTCATTTTAAGGCCTGTGCTGAGAGATTTTAAAGGGCATATTTCAAGAGAGAGAGAACTGGTTGGGATTAGGTGACATAGTAGATTTGGGTGGGTGGACACAGTGAATTGAAGATTATGAAATGAATCTGGATGACTTTGTTAGTCTTTATAACTGATCAGTTTAGCTGGATCAGTTTTCTCTTCTAGGAGCAGGTATTTCCTGGGGAAAGCAGCTAAGCTATTATTGCTTAATATTTCTATTATGAATACAGGAATAGGAAAGTCTACCCAGTCCCATTATTGTTTGACACAGGAGCAGGGAATTATGTTGTTTTCATTTCTCACTACTCCATGAAAATATATTGTTCCAGGTGGAGGTTGGCAGGAATAGACATGAGAATACCAAATATGAGTCTGCTGTAGTTTTCCAGGCAGCAGATGACACTGATGTAGATGAGCACTGCACTCTCCAATACAATAGGTACCTGTGTCTATTTAGCACCTGAAACTTGGCTAGTGTGAATTGAGATGTGCTATGTAAGTGTAAAACCCACAACCAATTTTGAAGACTCAGTAAGAAAAAAAGAATATAAAATATTTCACATATATTTTTACTTTGGTACATGAAACATTGATTTTAATAAATATGTTTTAACCAACTATATCAAAATATTATCAATTTGATGTGTACAAACTACTATTTATTTTATTAATGTGCCTACTAGCAAATTTAAAATTCTATAGGATGCTTGCATTATATTGGTATTGGACAGTGCTAGACTAGAGAGTTGGCAAAAGAGGTAGATGGGTTTGAAATTTATTTTGGAAATAAAATTGACTAGATTTTCTAGGAATCAATATGGAATTTAAGGAAATTAAATTTAGAAATAAATTAGAGAAATAAATTTAGCTCTTAGGTTTCTTGTTTTGGGCCATTGTATGTGTATGAGTGTTACTTAATGAGCTAGGGGAGATTTAGATAAAACAGTTTGTGGTAGAAGTTTGATTCCATTTTAGTGGGCTCATTAGATGTTAAATTTGCTTATTTTACAGATATGTTATATGGGTCATTGAGTATATGATTTTGAAACGTAGAGCAAAAATTTGGCCTGTGATTGGAATTTGATTTCCCTTAGTGTAGAATGTAGTCACACTTGGAGAAAGTATATTAGAAAAGAAAAAAATGATATAGAAAAAAATATTTAAAATTCATGCTGAGGAGCTAGCAAAGGAGACTGACAAGAAGTAACAGGAAAGATGGGAAGAAAATCAAGAGAGTGCTATCTAAGAAGCCAAGGCAAGAGTTTTTCGACTGTGTAGAATGTTACTTAGAGGACTGATAAAATGAGATGTGTGCATTGTATTTGGACACATAGATGATCAAGTAGGTAATGTAAATTTAGATATGTGGTGTATTGGTGTCTGGGTTTCCTAGAACTGATGACTAAGGCTGCAGCTAGCAAAATGAGCTAAATATTCCAACTGTAGTTTGAGAGAACTGCCAATTTTTTGGGAGCAGTACACTTCCCTAGAGCTTAGATATAAGTGGGGGATTTGGCACAGAGACAAAAAGATTAGATTTTTTGAAACGTGTAGTGTTCTGAAAGAGATGTTAAACAGTTCTCTCCTTTCCCTTTGGAGTACCCTTGGGATACTCTGTGAGGTCCTCATGCTATAAATGGAGGAACAATAACAAAATAAGCCTGATACCCTGACAGTGACTGAAGCCACACTCTGAAAGTGAACTCTTTATGCTTTGTGTAGACATAAAGTCATACAAGTATAAACATTATATATAGCTTTTCACAAGAACGTTAGTTGTTAATGACTGTTAATGTCTCAATTCTAGGCTCCTGCTCCAATTTTTTTTTTGCTGTTCTTACAGTTTTTGTTGTTGAACTATGCTCTTTGCTTGGAAAGCCTGTTCTTTCCTGTGCCCTTATGAATATTTGCAGTCATTTGTCTTTGTGTACTTCCTGAAAGAATTATCTTTAAATGCCAGTTGCTTCTATTGATTTGTTTTGTTCCAGTATCTTCTACAAAATCTTGCTGTTACCAAACTCAGGTTCAGCTGATTGCTGCTTGAAAACCAATACTCAAGAGACAAGTGTTGGTTGGAGAGAAAAGTTTACTTTATTCAGGAGGCTGATAACCTGGGGATAAGGTGGACTCCTGTCCAAAAAACAACTCTGAAGATTCGGCTGACCATGAAAGTTTTTAAAGGGAGAATCATTAGGGGATGGGGTCAGAATCTTATTTATCTTCCACTGTTTGCAGAATTTCTTCTGATTGTTGGTGGTGAGGTAACAGGGTGGTGTTCCAGGAATCCTGTGTTCAGCCTGAAGTTACCATCCTGCACCTGGGTGGGGGCCTTAGTTCCTACAGAAGAACTCAAGGATATTGTTATTTATATTCCTTGAGAAGGAACCAGGACCCTGCCCCATCACTGCACTATTGTTTCTTGACTACTCCTCCTTTGTTTCTGCATTCCCTCCCTTCCCTGATTGGCAACTGTTTGAATCTGCCCTTTGGAACTCAGGGAAGGTCAAGGAGTCTGAATGAAGCCTATTTATATGGCGGGGTGGGGGGGAAGACAGGGAAAGTATTTGAACATGGGAGGGCCCCAGAGGGTCCTGCTCCTTTTCATTGCCACCCTATTCTATCCATAACTCCAATATTGGCTTTTGCTTAGCTCTCAGCACTTCTTCTAATGTAAGATTTAGTTCAACCTGTGTTTCCTCTTCCTATTATATTTTAATTACCATAATTAGTTTTATTACCCTAGATACAATGAGAACAGTGGTCTCAAGTTACTTTTTGAAGAAAGTATCAGTTCCTGCTTGGATCAGAGGTGAAATTAGATTCACCCACTGGCTATATGTAGGCATTTCCTGTGTAATACTAATGAACATCCGTCCACCTCAACTCACTCTCTTGTTAATAAGTTTATACCCAATATATGGTAAACTACAAAGTCACTTAAAAATTGTATAAGTGAAAATCAATATTAGTAAATGATAGCACTTTTGTTATAAAAATAACCCATGCTTGTGATTAAAAAATTAATGTAGGACAGTTTATAGTAAAAACTTAAGCCCTTACTGCTATTACTCTTCCATTTCACACTTTTTCTTCCAGAGCTAATTGCTTTTAGCAATTTTGTATATATCTTTTAAGATCATTTTCTACATAAATCCTAACACATCTGCTTATTGTGTATTTGTATCTTTTGTTTGGTTGGTTTTTCAAAAATAAGACCATTCTATGCCTACTGTTATGAAACTTGATTTGATTTTTATAATTTTACAATTTCATGCATCAGATTCTCTTAGTTTCAACCCCAAATAAAAGTTAGCAAGGGCCTGTTGCAGAAAGGGGAACACCTTCCAGGACCTGAGAGTGGGCTCTTGTCTAACAGTTGGAAATGGATTGTCCAAGGAGACACATGTACTGACAAAGCAAAAGACTTTATTGGGAAGCGGCACCCGGGTGGAGAGCAGCAGGGTAAGGGAACCCAGGAGAACTGCTCTGCCATGTGGCTCGCAGTCTCAGGTTTCATGTCTCTGGCCAGTCATCTTTCTTGGTCCATAGTCTGACTCAGGGTCCTTCTTTGTGGCACGAGCATCTCGCAGCCAAGATGGGTTCCAGAGCAAAGAACTCTGGGAGGTTGGTCGTCTCCTCTCTATTTTGTGCCCTTGCAGATTTTGCCAGTTAGTTTTTGGTGGCAGCACCATTTTCCTTATCAGGACCTCTTGTTGTGACAACTCAGGAAAGCAGTTATCATCCTGCCTGGCCAAGTGGTTTTGGTCAATGGTTCCCTAACAGGCCCATTACTGTCAATGATACATCTCTGCTGATAAGCTTTTCCTGTAGGTAGAGAAAGAATGAAGGGGAAGACATGGGAAAGGCAGTCACAGGAAACATGTAAGGAAAAATGGAAGCAAGTAGTCATTTAAGGTCATGGGTTGAAAAATAGGGGAAGCCAATATAATGTCATTAATGGAGCATTGCATTGCTGCAAAAGTTGAATTATAAAACCCTGAAATGATAGAGCTGAATTAAATGAAAAAATCACATGGCTCAAAATCTTTAGATGGCTTTGAGGCCTATAGAGGTCAAGTGACTTAAGTGCATATAGCTAATTAGTGTCAAAATCAGGATTAGAGTTCACATCTCCTGGCTCCAAATTCAGTGCATTTTTGATGTTACCACAACCGTAAGTGCAAACTAACAAAAAGAAAAACAAATACATTGTATTAATTAAATATAATTGTAATTAAATGTGTTTAGTGCAGCATATTGTAGTAATTAAATGCAGGAATTCATTAATATAAAGATAAAGAAAGGGACAAGTCACTTGGAGGGAAGGTCAAATTTGCTTTTCTCTAAGAGACGATGAGGTAGGAAGATCAAGTGTATTGCATTTGTTTAAGAAGTGAAGCAAAGAGAAAATGCCCTTCAGTTTAAAATAAAATTCCCAACAGAAACTGAGAAGATCAAGTAGAGGTAAAAGCTGTACCCTTGAGCTGCTGATAAAGAAATCTAGCTTGAGGGAAGAAAGTTTTGTTGAGAGATCACTACCTGACTGGAACTTTACATACAATTCTCTCCTTTCACCCTTAAGGAAACCCTTAAGGAAGGGATTTCAATAACCATTTTATTGACAGGAAAGGAAACAAATAATTTAAAATTACTCTCTCAAAGTCACTCTAACAGACAGTGGTCCAGCAGGGTTCAGACTCAGAAACTTCTGTCTGGCTCCAAAGCCCATGTTCACTGTGCTACCCATGCTGCCTTTATTAATCACTAAAGTGAAAATGATCTTTATGTTATATCTAGATTTCCTGGATATGGGGATATGGGAGATTAATTTTAGTATCTTGAACTACCCTTAAAAATTTAGAAAACAATTAAATTCAAGTATAAAGAAGGTAAGATTAAAGGAAAAAAGGGTGGTATGTTAGACATTGCATATTATTTTACAAAGATGTTTTGAATATAAACCTCCTGTCATTTACCTATTCTGCTTTTCCCTGCTTATAACTCAGCATGTTTAGAGCTTGTAGGAATTTGAGTAGGTAAAGACAGGAATTAATAGTCAAGGAGACAAGGCAAGTCTTGCAAAACTGTTCTTGTCAGTAAGATTTCTACTTGCAGGTCGAGACTTTCATTTTCACTGTCTGATTCTGCAGGGTGGCCCGGATGTAGAGACTTGGAGTCAACATGGGGCAGGGATAGACTCTAACACAGAGCGTTTCTATTTTCCCAGAATCCTGCTAATATTTTATATAAACATGGAGTTGCTCTTCAGTCAGATAGGCCTCACCTGGTTCTACCATTTGCTAATTTGAATTCATATCCCTCTTTAAGGAGAAATCATTTTAAAGCTAAAGTTGATGAATTGCAAGAATAGGGCATTTTTTTTTAGAGTGAAGAAGAAAAGATTTTTGAAAAACAAAAGTCCAGTCTTGAAGGAATATAAAGTTTATCAACAATAAATAGATTTAACAGAAGTTAGAGGAAGAACTAAATACCATTTCCCCCCAGGAGGTGTATTTAATAGAGCTGTCTGCCTTGGGAGGTTAGTGACAAAGAAAGTCTGAGAGACTAGGCTTGCCTGGACCATAAGGAGAAAGAAGAAAAGGCATCTGAGGCTCCCCAGCCTCTTTGAGGATGAATACTTTCATAGCTAGGCCAAGGAGCCAAGTGGAAGAGCAGGGCCAACACCTGCAGAGTGTCAATCACCACTTGAGTAATAATTTGTCACCTAGACTGAAAACCCTCTTTCTTCCTATTACTGTTCAGGGGTAGCTGCCTACATGCTGCCTGGATTATGCAGAAGTGACTCTTCTGGTGTCTCTAGACTCTGTTCCTCCCTGTAGGAACTGCTGTTGGGCTAACTCCCCTTTAAGTGACAGAACACTTAATAACCTTCCCCCATCAAAAACAAACAAAAGGAGAGACAGCCAACAAGCAGGGCTTTAGACACCCCTCAAAAGCAAAGCCATTGTGAAAGAAAAGCTTCAGGGTAGTGGTGGATACAGTTTAACCAGTTTGAGGTGCCTGCCTCGGGCGGAGCTAAAGAATTGGTAAACTCTGCCACTATTTCAATAAGATAGCCCCCCAAGAGGACGCTTTATGGCTTCTGAGTCCTCATTGGCTATTTCACTTCTATTTTCACAAGGGGCAGTGTAGGTACATGGAGAAAGGGATTCTCTACATAACCTTGTAGTATGGTCAGATGAGTTTTATATCTCAATTGGAAAATGCGAGCAAAGCTTGCTAAATATTAGTATGGATTAGAAAGCAAGAGGGAAGGTGACGAAACAAGGAAGAGGCCTGCGGACCTCTTCTTAAGAGATATATTGACTTTCTGCATCTGTTTGGCCACTACACTGAATATCCATGTGCATTTGCACTTGGTGGTAATGATAGGGGTGTTCACACGGTTGATCCAAATTGTCCCACTAGCCATGGTGCAATGATGGCAGATTGCTCCTGTCAGGACAGCCAGTTAGGAATTTCTACATTAGATCCCAAAGGGGGTAATATAACATAGGCCTGAATCCAGATAACAATCTAGATTGAAAGAAGACATGTATTTTAAACAATAAAATTAGACATGTGTTCTAAAACTGAGTAGGAATGATGGTAAAAAGAATTTAATTCCATGTGCTTTCCATTAACCACTTTCCCTTCAATTGAGATTTTAGGCAAACCACGTAAACCCTTTATATTTTCAGTTATACAATACCTTTGTATCCTCCAAAAAGTTGTTCTTAGATTTTATAGAGATGGTGGGTATGAAAACAGTTTAGAAATGCAGATTTCAGGAAATAATAATTACCTGACCACTGGAGCCAGAAACTTGGCCATTACGCTCTGACAGTACCTCTTCAAATTATTCACCCACTCCTGCCATCTATGGATAGTCAATCATTTTGTCATTCTTTCCGAACGCTCTACCCTTTCTCTACAATAATTTTTACTCAAGCTTGGATATCTGCTTGTTTTTATTTCCTTCTGGAAGGATTTTCTCAACCCTACTTATGAATTAGGTACTCTCATATATTCATGTAGTTCTTACGCCTGCCAATTATAACATTGATTATGACTGTTTATCATATTTTCTGTTAGAATCTAAGCTCCAGGGAAATCCAAGACTATGGCTCCAAATCTCTTTCCTTCAAAGTGTCATCATGATGCTTGGCACATAGTATACTGAGTTACTAGTTTTTGAATGAATAAATGAATGAATGGCTTGTACCCTTATTTAAAATTAGAGAGGAATATTAAGATGAAAAATTACAAGAATAATGTTTTTAATTAATAATTGATTAATATCTTTAAATATTTTGATATCTAGGGCAGATAAAATTTTAAATGTGTTCTCAAATTAGTAGGTTGGTTTTGATACTTTATTTGACAATCATATAAAGATTTGGGAAGTATAAATAAGGTAGTACTAATATATATATATATAGATTTTTATGCTCACAAAACTTTGCATTCGCTTTAAAGTTCCCATTAATATATATAAAAGTTGATATATATCTCAAAGAAATGCTTCTTCTAGATTGAATTGATGCTTTTCATATTTTGTAGATAGATATAGTATAATATTTAACAGTGTATTTTAGATCAAGCTGCCTGGACATCAAATTCTGCTTCCATTACTTGATAGCTGTGTTATGTTAGGCAAGTTGCTTAACCTCTCTGTAAATGTTTCCTCATTTGATAAATGAGGTTGATAAATCCCCACTCAGGATTAAATGCTCCATGCCTTGGAAGTACTTGGAACTCTGGGACATAGTAAATGCTTACTAAATAGTTATTATTTTATCATTATTCAAACAATGTTTATATTTCCAATTTCTGAACTATGTTAAAGAGTAGTTAGTATCATTCTTATATTCTCAAATCATTTTGATGTCATAAAATATCACAAAATATTTCTTGTGTAGATGTGGAGCTGTATTGCTTTTGGTATTTTCCTGTTTAGTTTTAGTTTGCCAATGTGGATATACCGGAATTTCTGGATTACAACAGTTTGGTTCAATGGATTTTATTATAATGCCTTGGTGGAAAGGTTCAATATTTTAGATGCTAATTTATCCTTGAATAATATATAAAAATGCAGTTCCAACCTAATTTTTGAGGGCGAATTTTTGGTAATGGACAAAATTATTCTAAAATTACTTTCTAACAACAATAACAAAAATTAACCAAGTGGTTAAGAAAATTTAGAAAATGAAGAATGTGAGAAGACAATTTCAACTGTCAGATATTTAAAGAATTTCAAATGTATGGTGTTAATCATCTGGTACTGCTTCACCAATACAAAGACAGATCAGTAGAATAAAAGAGATGTCCCTGAAAGAGACCTAATAAATGAATGTATTGGCGCAGGCCATGCAAGGTGGCTTCTGGCTACAATCTTCTTTCTGGAGAGCTTGTTTGTGCTTGGCAGTTTCGTGGTTCCTTTCTAAGGGATTTCCAGTGCATGTATTACTGTCTTTAGTTCCACATGTCTCTGCAAAACTAGTCATAGATTATTGGAGCAAAGATCATTTCTCATCCAAAGTCATTTTTGTAGAATGATCAATAGTTTATAAGGTAGACCAGTATGAGAGGTCTATACCATCCAGTACTTACATTCTTTTCCATATATGGTAATTGGCCAATTCAGTCAGATATTTTTCAGTGGATGATATAAAAAAGTCAGAAGTAGCAATGGTACAGAAGCAATTACAGAAGCCAGAGACACAAAAATAAAAGGCAGTAGCGAGGTGACAATACTAGGCAGGAAAAGCTCTGAATAAGCAGAAATAAACTTTGAAAGAATATAGAGTTTGTAATGGCAAGAGAAGAAACAACAGAGACACAGAGAGTAGTTGAGTTACCATAGAAAATTGGATTGAGAGCAATAGGCAACTGCTGATAGGATAATAATAAAACAGCAAGTTTATTAAAGCTGCAACATATCTGGATATGCAGGAAATTTTGCACCTGCCATTTTGAATCCATTATTGTGCCCCTGAGGGTGTTTTGATTCCAAGATTATGAAGTAGTTTTGTGCTGGTTTTCTATACTTTGGACTAATGAGGATTTTTGCCCTGTCATTATTATGTATAGTGAGAATATAGTGTGTAACATTTCTAGAAGTAAACAGAGAAATTTCACAATTCAACTAGTAATTTTAAATGCTGTAATCATTCTCGTAGGTAAATTCAGAGTTCTAGAGTGGAATAATTTGCAGAAATATTAATATTTTTGCATTCTGTGTAAACAGAAAATGATGCAATGTCAATAGCATTAAACCAGATTAGAGAAAATTCATTTCAATGATCACTTGTACTGCTTTTTGAAAATAAATCTAGATATAAATCAATATAAGAAGTTTGAGTTTGGTATGGATTTTGACTAGAGAATCCTGAGGCAAGTTGAAACTCTGAGGGTAATTGTTCATTATTTTCTCATGAGCAAGTTGAGCTACAAATCCAAAGATGTTAGTTTTAATAAATCACTTCACGATGAATTTTATATATTATGAATTATTTATTTGTGTGTGTGTGGGTCTGTCTCCTTTGGGCTGAGCATAATATTTTTGGACTCATCCATGTTGTTCATATCAATAGTACATTTCTTTTTATTGATGATAAGTATTCAATTGTATTAATATGCCACAATTTGTTTATCCATTTTCCTATTAATGGACATTTAGGTTTTTCTCATCTTATGAACTATTATGAATGAGGACAGTATGGACATTCTTATTCACATTTTCTTGTGGAGTTGTTATTTCTCCTTCACAAATTCCATTTTTAGTAGTGAAATTGCAAAGGCATAGGGTGGATATATGTTTAACCTTTTAAGAAACTCCCAAACTCCTTTCCCAAATCTTTGTACCATTTTATACTCCCATCTGCAATGCATGAAAGTTCTGATTGCTCCACTTCTCAACATTCACTATTGTCAGTCCTTTTGATTTTACTCACTGTAGTGAATGCAAAATTGTATCTCCTGATGGTTTTAATATGAATTTTCTTGTTGATTAAGGATGTTGAGCACCTTTTCATTGTTTATTGGCTGATTGTGTATCTCCTTTTTCAGGTATCTGTTCAAATCCTTTGCCCATATACTGATCAGTTTTTTTCATATTTTTGTTGTTGATTTGTAGGAGTTTTTAATATATTCTTGTTAGGAGTCCTTTGTTAATTGTGTCCTGTGATTATATTTTGTCCCCAGTCTGTGTCTGTGGTGTGTTTCTCTGTTTTGATAAGCAGAAAAATTTAATTTTGTAAAATCAACATAATTTTTTTATGGTTACTGTTTTTTACACCATATATAAAATAAAAGAAAAGGATTAAAAATAACTTTGTCTACTCCAAGATTGTGAAAACAGTCTCCTACATTTTCTTCTAGGAGCTGAATGGTCTCAAGTTTTACATTGTGGTTTGTTATCTATCTTAAAAAATTTTGAGTATTCCTGTGTATGTGGAATTTTAAAATGCTATTTATTTATTTTAATTTTATAAGTATCCTTTCTCCCAGTTAACATTCAAAACAATTATTTGGGTTTTCCTCTTTTTATTTTGATTGGTGATTCTGGTATTTTCATTCTTGATTTCTTTCTATAGCTCTATGATTGCTCAGTTAAGTGGCTCACTATTTTTTTGATTTACTGAGTTCTCTTCAGACCGTAGTCATAAAATACTCTCACTCTGTCCACCTGATTGCGTTTGATTCTTCTCTTTGTTCACTAATTTTAAATAATTTCCTATTATATTAGCCCAGGATCTTAGTTATATCCTCAAAGATAGGGTGTCAGACCATTTGAAGGAAATTTGTAAGATTAATTTGTCATTGGAATAATAACTCTAATATGATTCTACTGGACATCTTTTCTTTTCCTTTTTTTTTAACTTTTATTTTGAGATACTTGTAAATTCACATGCAGCTGTAGGAAATTATACAGAGACATCCTATGTACCCTCCAACTGTAGCACCTTGCTTAACTATAGTGCACTATACAACCAGGGAATTAAGAGTGAAGCAATCCATTGACATTATTCAAATCTCACCAGTTTTACATCACTTCTTGTATGTGTGCACATCTTTTATTTTTTAACCTTTCTAAGAAGACAAAGACAATTTAAGGTTTTGTTTTTTTGTTTGTGGTTTATCTGGCACAATATGAGTGAGTTTGAAAAGCTCCTCATTTTTCCTCAATCTCCCTAATAGTTTCTCATTCTTACTTATAAGGCAATGAATGGGTCACTACATGTAAAATATCATTTTTGTATTTATATGTATTTGAAATCCTTAGATTGCTATTTCCTTAAAATTAGCTGTTTTTACCATGACTGAATCGAACAATTTTATTCTTTTTTCTAAACAAAGATTATATAATAGCATTGTTCTTCAGTAATTTAAAAAATTATTTTGGAGATTGCCTAGTTAACTTTTATTCCTGTTCTTTATTACATGTTTTGTATTTACCACCATGCATTATAGTTATTCATCCTTTGTTTCCTGATGTCTGTCTTCTTTGTTATCAAACAATATCATTTCATCTTTAGCTTTATGACTTTAACAAGTACTTTCAATTATCCCTCTCTTTTAAAATTCCCGATATTTGGAGATAATAGGTTTCTGAGTTTTCTCCCAATCTCTATTTTTAAAACTTTATTTTTTGTTACAAAATAACGTTAACAAAAAGCATCTGTTCCTTTAATTTTGTAGTACTACAGTGCATCTGGTAACCCATTAGGCTATCTATTTGGTTCTTGCAGGGATTTGTAGGTATAATAAAGAGTATTATTTGTCTTGCTTGGCTGGTATATATTCTAAAGCCCAAAGATGGGAACACGTATGGTTGATGCAGTGCTTAAGGTTAAGATATCTATGTTTTATAAGCAGAAAAGTCAAGTGTGATAACTGCAAATGGGCCACTTGCATAGGTTAGTGTTGATATCAGAATTGTGATTTGCATTTCCCGAGTTTGGTTCTTTATTTAAAATATTAATAATTCATTTCCATAGGCCTTGACTTTTAGAATTCTGGAGTTCCCAAAGAGAACAGAAAGGCAAAATGGGGTAATTACAACCCCGACTTTCCCATTAAGCAGGCTTGAGTGGAAAAATACACCCAATGTATAAGTTACCATTACAAGAAAAATACAGAAATACAGATTACATATGTTAAAGTAATTAAATTAGGAGGCCTTTAAACTGAGATTGTTCTAATGCCTTGGCAACCTATGTGAGCAAACTGAAACCTAAACCAGCGTCTATTCCTGTAAACACCTCAAAGTTAAGAAATTAAAGTTAAAAGCCACCAATCACAAATGACCAACTTAGGATTTCCCAAATAAGGCAACTGCTTAAGCTATAGCAAATCAAATAATTTTCTTGCTTTGCTTCCATGTCTGCTTTATAAAAGCCTTTCCTATAGCTCCACTGAAGGTCTCCTAGTAGTTTTTGGTATTGTGTTGGCAATTCAAATTGATATTTGCTCAAACACCATAAACTCTTCAAAATTTTAATTACTTCAGTTTATCTTTTAACACATATTTATAGGGAATACATTTGTCAAAATAATATATGTTAATATATGTTTGTGTATATATATATATATTTATGTTAAATTGACAACACTTTTTAAATATTGTTCCTGCTTTAATATTTATAGCTGTTTTTCTTAGAATAGAAGGCAGAGGAATTTAAACTGAACATAATGGGAAAAAGGTAATATATAGGATTTTGTGTCAAGAAAAACTGCCCAACTTAACAGTGAAACAAATATTTAGTAGTATATGTCACAACATCATGTGTTGTCGCAAACAGTGTACATCGTTGAAGACAATATGAACAAAACAGTAAACCAGTATCAATACCAGCTGAAGCTCATAAAGGAAATACTTGAAGTGTATGATGAAAACATGTTCACGTCAAAGGATATTTCTGAGTAAACTGTAGAATGCTACTGGTGATATGATAATTGCCTCGTTTTCTTTCTAAATGATTGCGAAGTACTTTTGTTGACGGTGATGATGATGATGTTGTTCTTGAAAGTTCCTAATCTATTAGGTTTTCTCACACGGTTTTTGGACAGAAAAAGACTATCAAAGAGCAGTGATAGGATTAGGCCTTTCAAAGGTGAACAGTGCACCCACTGATTTTAATGGTAAAATGCCCTGGAGTCAGGAGGCTGGGGATGGGCAAATAGTACCTTAGCTTTTTCACCCCCAGTGTTAAGGGAATAAAAAGTTGAAACAGAATATGAGTATACTTTATATTTTAGAAAAAGTAAAATATGATTAATGATAAAATCTGCCATCTTTTTAAGAATTTCTTATAATTAAAGTTATTATTTCTTTTGCCATGGGTTAGCTCTTGGACTATGTTAGACACCTTTGATATATGCTCTTATAAAACCTTGTGTCTAACTTATCCTTGCACTTACTATTTGTTATTAGAATTTCTTTGTTGATTCTCTATTTTTTCTATTAAAATATAAGCTTCTCCTGAATAGGGACCATATTTATCTTACTCACCAATGTAATGCTGACATCTACCACGATATTTTTCACATTGGAAAAAATGAATGCTTATTTCATGGTTACTTAAACAATTTTTTTAATTATGCAATTTTTAGAAAAATGCAGATTTATAATAGAAACATTAGAAATAATAGAAAAAAATGAACAAAATTATCAGTTGTCTTACCATCTGGAGATAACTACTATATGTTCTTTCAGACATTTTCTATGTAGATGTATGCAAATATATATGTTTCTAAATTTATTAGTATTCCAGAATGGGATCGGATTATACATATTGTTCTCCAATCTCTGTTTTTCACCCCCAGTTTAAGCCTCCCCACTCAAAGCCTCACTTACTGCTGTTTTCTAAACCTGCCATATCACACCATTTTAGCATTATATCTCAGACATATAATGAAGGTAGTCCTTTTGTGGCTAGTTGTATAGATTAGCCAAATACCTTCACAAGCCCCGTTTTGTTTCAAAGACCCTCAAGTTAGAGCATAAATGACAGAAACCATCAGCGTTTTATAAAACAGTGTTCCCCTAAGTAATGTAAAATATGAATTCTTCATATCCAGAAAGGAAAAAAAAAAGTTTTAAATAGCAACTCCTATATCACCAGTACTACAGATCATTGTTGGAATACTACAAATTCATACCTTTTTTTTTTTTTCTAAATCACAAAACTCCAGTATTGACCCAGGGAAAATGATGTTTTTAGAAAATTACAAATAAGTGTTGACTATGACACCTAATCATGCCTTCAAATTGCAAAGAAAGGTATATTCTGTATTCAATAGTTAGCATTCCACCCAGAGAAGATTGACTAACAAAACATGCAAACTATGTCACATTAGTCATTGCTTGATTCTAACAATTGTGTTTCTATTCCTGCAAGATACAATAATTCCCTTAAATTTCCAGTAGCAAGCCACAGAATGTTATATGAAATTTGGGTAAGCACAAGTCTTTGCTTGTTTTGTAAGTTACTTTTCTATTGGTGATAGAGAGGAAGACTGCCTGACTCTATTTGTTATATTTAACAAATGAATGATAGACACATTCATTTGTTAAATGTAAAACCTCTTTCCTGTTTCCATAATTGTGGAAATAGACTAGGTATTTGAGGTTCTTATCAACAATATGTAACTATTGTGAATGAGAAAATAAACTTAAAATCAACAACTGAACAAATTCTAAATGAATACAAGTATGCTAGAAAGTTAAACCTGGAAAAATACTTTTGTTTTCTGCTGTGTGCTTTTTGTCTGAAAACTGGATTAGCTACCATAGAGTGGGCGAGGATGGGGGAACAATTTCAGAAAAAAATTTACATCTTGTTAATAATTTTACATTCTTATTGAAAGTTATGAATGGCTCTGATTTTAGGTTTCTCAAACTCTATATATTTTACAAAGACTAGCAGGTGACATTTTCTCTAAAAAGGAAGAAATTATGTGTCCTCACTCAACCCCAGAAAAATATTTTAAAGATTAAATATTACCAAATATTTAGATAATTACAGCAGATTCAGAGTATAAGTTAGATTTGTCTAGATTTATTGGCACATATCTAGTCTAAGCATAGCCTTCATATGAATTTATATGCTTGATATATTTGTAGTTTATTTTGGTATCAGACAGCCTAATTCAGTAAGAGTTACTTACCTAGGGAAAAAAATAAATATTAATTAAGAAGGCAGAATTGATTGTTAAAAGAACTTGAATTTAGTTCTGACTACTTCTCTAAGGTTGAACTTTTCTGTGCTTCATTTTTCTCCATCTATTAATCTATTTTTCCAACCATAATTTTCCCTAATTTACAGGGATTAGGGGAAGATAAATGAAGATACACATGTATGGTAGTACACCCTTATCCAAGGTTTTGCTTTCTGTGGTTTCCGTTACTCATGGTCAACTGTGGTCCAAAATTATTAAATGGAAGTGTTCAGAAATAAGTGATTTACAAATTTTAAAATGTGTGCCTTCTGAGTCGTGATGAGATCCCATGTTTTCCTGCTTCATCACGTCTGGGGCATGAATCATCTCTTTGTCCAGCTTATCCACACTGTATATGCTGCTCACCCATCAGTATGTATACGAAAAAAACCCAGCATATATAGGGTTTGTACTGTCTGGGTTTCAAGCCTCCAGTGGGAGGACTACTGTATTTTTTTTAAAAAAACACATGAGACACAAACAACTCAAGGAGAGAAACTTAAATTTTCCTTTGACATTTCCATAATTACAGTGACTATATTTTCCAAAACCCAAATGGGGACATCGGTGTGTCAAGTGTACTAGTGTGAGTAAATAGATAATGAGAAAAAATATTTTAAATTAAATATGCCTTAAAAAAATTGAACAGATAATTTATTTACTCTAGTATAGGAGAGAGCTATGGATCTGATAGATGATGTAAATGGCCAGTAAAGTAATACATAATCTGAAATCATTACTAAATCTGGTCCTATATATTGCCAGATTAGTTCTCCTGCTTGTTTTTATTGTAACCATCTGAAAATATGTTTCTCTCATTCCTCACATTCTATATATGTTTCTTGTGGATTTTTTTATTTGTTTGTTTCCAACAACAAAATGTGCGACCAATCTACTTATAACTATCTAAAGAAATTACTATAAATATACTCACAAATAGTTGACTAATCTTTGGGTGTTAAAATTATGAAAGAAGGCATCAGATAGCTTTGAAATATAACTGAATTAAGATTATATATGGTTATTTTTAATAAGAAGAAGTAAAATAATTATTTTGTATTATATTACTATATTATTATACATTACTATGTATAAGTATATATTATATACAATTATATTTATATATAATAAATATATAATCAAAATTATATACAATGATAGTTATACATAATTACATATTATATAGAATTATATCTTAAAAATTAAAAATTGGAAGTAAAAATTATAAAGAATAGAATAAAGAAACAGCATAGTTTGGTATATTGCATGTTTGTCTCTTGCTATGTAACAAATTGCCCCCAAATTTAGTGGCTTATACAGCAGTGTTTATCATCTCTCATTTTCTATGGATCAGGAATCTGGACATAGCTTGGCTTGGTCCTCTGGTTGAGGATCTGTCCAAAGTCTCAGTCAAGTTGTGAGCTGGGGCTGCAGTCTATCTGAAGTCTCAGCCAGGGAAGTATCTGCTTTCAAACTTACTCACATGGTTTTTGACAGGATTCAGTACATCTCAGGTTGTTAGGCTGGCTGTTAGATGGAGTCCACCTTCAGTTCCTTATCATGTGTGCTGCTCCAAAAAGCAGCTCGCAACATGGCAGATGGTTTCATCAGAATGAACCAAGTGATAAGGTGATAGAGTATATATGAGGGAAACAAAAGTCACAGACTTTTATAACCTAATCTTGGACGCGACATCTCATTTTAGGTGTATTCTATTCATGAGAAGCCAGTTACTAGATCCAGCCTACACTCAAGAGAAGGGGAATGAATACACATAGTTGTAAATACTGGGAGGCAGGGGTCATTGGAGGTCATTTTAGAAGCTGATTATCACACATTGCAAAATAACAGGTTATCCTCATGATAATTTTTATCAGCCTCAAGGTTATAGGTCACTAGATAGAGGTTTCCCATTTTACTCAGGTCAGTCTCAATCAAATATTTTTAACACAGTTTTATAAAAATTAGGTATTTTACATAAAGAAACTACAGATAATACATTGAATATGTGGGGTACATAACAACAATGATTTTTAAAAATCAGTGTTTATCTGTGATGCTTCATAATTGTATCTTCAATGTAACAGTATTTGGCAGATATGTGCGTGTGTGTGTGCGTGTGTACGTGTGCACATGTAACTCCATGGGGGCTCTGGACAAGGAAATCCTGCTATTTAATAAGGGGAGATGGATTCGTGTTGAAGAACCATACCTGGTTTATAACAAAGTCATGTTTCTTTGGATTATTATATGATAGGTATTTTACTGAAGTGTAACATACATACAAAGAAGTGCAAAATCAGAAAAGTACAGCTTCATGAATTTTTGCAGAGTGAAAACACCATGTAATCAAGAAGTGGAACGTTATAAGTATGCTAGGAGCATGCCATGTGTGCCTACCCAGTCATTAACCTTCTAAAAACTAACCATTGTTCTCTACCACTATCTTAGTCCAGTCAGGCTTCTATAACAAAATACTATAGACTGGGTGGTTTGTAAATAACACAAATTTATTTCTCACAGTTCTGGAGGCTACAAGACTGAGATGAGGGTGCCAGTATAGTTGAATTCTGGAGAGAACACTCTTCTCGTTTGCAGACTGCTGTATTCTCATTGTATCCTCACATGGATGAGAGCAGAAAGCAGCAAGCTCTCTTGTGATTCCTGTAAGGTACTAATCTCATTCATGAGGTCAGCCCTCATGACCTCATCTAATCCTAATGACCTCCCAAAAGCTCACCTCCTAATACCATTACATGGGGGGAGGAGGAAGGTTTCAATATATGGATTTTGAAAGGACACAAACATTCAGTCTATAAAAACAATCGTAAATTAGTGTTGTCTGTTATTTTTTCAATTTGTATAAATGGAATCAAGTGTGTACACATTTACCACAGGCTTTTTTTACTCAAAATGATTTGTGAGATTCAACTATGACATTTTGTCTTGCAAGTTTCATTCATTTTCATGGGTGAAAAAAAGTATTCTAAGGTTTTGGCAATTAGTAGTAGTGCTGCTGTGAACATTCTTTGTACATTTCTTTTAACACATATGAATACATTTCCAATGGATACATACCTAGGAGTGTCCTAGGTCATCATATATGATGTATTCAGTTTTAGAAGATATTGCCAGTTTCTAAAGATTTTTTTAGATCAATTTTATATATACCAGAAGTGCTCAAGGGTTAGTTTTTAAGCTGTTCCACATTCTAGCCAACACTTGATAGTATTAGTCTTTTCATTTTAGCCATTCTAGTTTCCGTGTAGTGGTATTGCATTTTAATATTCATTTCCTTGATGGATGTGGACATAGAAAACCTTTTCATATGTTTATTGACCATTTGAAATTCCTGTGTTGTGAAGTACCTATTTAAGACTCTTAGCTATTTTTTAAATGAGTCCTCTGATTTTTTTAAATCGATTTATAAGATTCTTATACATTCTAGATGCTTGTCGTTGGTCAGATAAATGTATTGTGAATGTCTTCTTCCATTCTGTGGCTTGCTTTTCACCTCATGGCTTATTCGAGATAAATAATTTTTATTTTAATAAAAGCCAATACAACATTGTAAAACAGCTATACCCCAATAAAAAAATAAATAAAGGCCAATACATTAATTGGACTTTTCCTTTATGGTTAGTAACTTTTTGTCCTGTTTAAGAAATAATTGCCAAACCTCAAGGTCATGATATTGCATGGTAACTTTATTGTTTTTTCTTTCATATTTAAATGTACAGTCCACCTGGAATTGACTTCTGACTATGTTGTGAGATAAAAGTCAAGATACATTTTTCCCATGTGGATATCCTATAGACTTGTTAAAATTACTGAATCCTTCATTTTCCCACTTCACTTCAAGGTCAGCTTTGTCATAAATCAAGTGACTGTATATATGTCAATCTATTTCTGGATTAACTTGAGGAGAATTGACATCTTTACAATCCTGAATCTTCTCATTAATGAACACGGTAAATTGTATTTGTTGTCTATTGCTGCATAACAATTTACCACAAGTTTAACATCTTAAAACAGGTTTATTGTCTCAGGGTTTCTATGAGTTGGTAATCAGGGCACAAATTAGCTGGATTCTTATTCAGAATCTCACCAGGCTAAAAGCAAGGTGGTGCCCAGGACTGCTATCTCAGCTGAGCCTTGCAGAAGTCATCACTTTCTGTAAGATTTAACTCTGAAAACCTCAAACTATACAGTGATAAGCCCAAGTTGCAGGTTATATTCCTTTTGATCTCCCTAGATCCCTCTCCTCTGTTTAGATGGTGAAACCAAATTTTCTGCTCAACTGGTAACAGAATTTCTTCCTTAGAAGCAGTAGTATAGCATTAAGATAATTTATTCAGTAGTGCTAATTTGATCTTTTGAAATCTGACAGTAAGGAAGAGTGGAGAGAGAAGTGGGCTTGGTGTGTCAGATAATTGTGAAACTCTCAACTTTCTCACTGTTGGCATCCTTACAAATAGAGCTAAATCATACACATATTTGTGGATAATTGGATAATAATTGCTAGCTTATTTACTTGAGTTTTGCACTGAGCTTCTCTAGTAAAAGATCAAATAAAGGATCAAATAAAGTAACTTTATTAATTTAAAATATACACCCATTCCAAACATTTCATTTTATTTGCCCTTTGAAATGAGTGTGTGACTAAAAGCACTAATTATATTGTATGAAGCTGTCTTAGTGTATAATGAGGGGAAACAGCATTAAAATCAGGAGCCAAGAAGTCAAGCTCCTGTTATATCAGGTTACGTCCTTAAACCTTCATATTTTGGGAGAGTTGCCTCCTACCATAAAGTGTTTCAGAGGGATGACTGCTGGCTATTAGGAAATTTCAAGTGACTTCATCAGAAACGAAGAAGAGTACTTGATGACTCAGTAAATCTTGTGAGTTTTGCCAATTATGAAATTATTCTATATGGAAAGACTTTTTGGAATGAGGTTGGATTCAGAAATAGAAGAAAATCACAGTTAGGAAGTAAATTGAGACTGCTTTTGAAAACCTGTTAGGACTATAAATGTCAGTTTATAATGCCATTTAATTGCTACATGAGAGCTCTCTTATAAAGCACCATCTATGGTTAGCTCATATCTTAGGAGAGCTGCCTCCTCCCCACTGGAGTTAGAACTTTAAAACGTATTAGTTAACTGTTAGATCAAGTCCTTTATTGCATCCTCTTTCTACTTGTATTATTTAAGTATCGCTGAGCAGGTGAGAATTACATCAGTGTCTGACTCTCATTTATATCCACCCTGTGGGAAGAAAAATTGAAAAAGTTCCTAACTTAAAAGCAAATATTTTTGAATAAAATCACTGTACTCCACATTATTATCATGGTAAGCAGCAACATGCTATATGACATTTCCAATACCAAGTCTTGTGGAGAAAGTATTTTGTACTAATTGATACAACCTGGGGTAGTAGAAAAGTATGGCCTATGAAATGTGGCAGGCATGAGCTTGAACATCCACTGGATAAATCTTTATTGAACTGAACACTTCCTACTAAATATTAATGTAGTGATCTTGGGCATTTATATCTGGCCAATAATTGATAGGCTATAGGATAATTTATATTTTTAAACCTCAGTTTCCTCATCTATAAAATAGATCAAAATTTGTGCGAAGTGTTATGAGATGATTGATAGTCTTTTTTTTCAATCCTATCTAGTGCAAATTATCATAACTTGTTGAAACATTATGTAGTGAAAAGAGAAATGAATACATTTGTTTTATAAATTAAAAAAAATCCATTCTATAACATATTTTGCTCCAAAGAGTTTCTGTAAAAAATGTTATGGACATGTACTTACTTTTCATACATAACACAATACCTAGTATACATAAGTAGTTAAAAGAATGCTAACTTCCTTTCTGCTACTTGGTATTATTCCTTAGACATTTAGATTTTTATTCCTTACTTGTTTTACCTGGCTTTTATTGATTTTTTAAAAAATATCATTTAAAACATTACAAAACATTACGAACAAAAATTGTGAGCCAAATGTACATTTCAGGGATGTTTGAAAGGTCAGCTTAATGGAATTGTAGACACTTTGTGAAAGTTTGTTTTTTTGTTGTTTTTCTTTTTAATCTCAGAGCTGAGAGCAGGGATGATAACATGGGTTTTATAATCCAAATATCTAATTATCCACATCTCAAATACACCAAATCAAATAAATAAAATAAGGTTAGGAGGACAGTTATTACCAAGTAACTTTAAAAAAACAAAGACATTTAACCAGATGAACTTTTTCTAGAAGAGAATATCCATGTAGAAAAGAATGCACTTTCTTTTGAAATATTTTCTGCTGTATGAACACCTATAACATTTTAGTGCGCTCATTTGTTTTCAGTCCTTCTGCTGGACTGTGGGACATTTGAGAGTAGAGTCTGTTTTCTTTCTTTTTTTCTGTCTTCTTTCCTTCCTTCCTCCCTCCCACACTCTCCCTCCCTCCCTTGTTTCCTTCCTTTCTATTTACCTTGTGTAATACACAGGAAGCACTAAATTTTTAATAAATGAACAAACACAGGAATGAGAAAAAAACAGTGGTCAAAATTATGGTATTTGAATTAAAATATAGTGAAGCTAAGAGTGCAGAAATATAAGTAGCAATGTAGGGAATGAGTAGACATTTTGAATGATCATGGGCCCTTTGTAAATTTATCAAGTACAGAGTAGTTATGACTCCTGGTATATACTCTTCAGGGATGGGGTATCATCTTCATAAAATTACTCAGAAGCATGAATAGAAATAAAAAGTCACATAAAAGTAAAATCAAAGAAGAAAAGAGAAATCAGTCCAAGAGAAAGAGACTATGTATCCTGAGATAGTGGGGACTGCTACTTTCTAGCAAAACTTTCAAGACTCTGAACAGAATAGCCTAAATCAATATATTTTATGTCATTAAAGTGAACTGATTTTAATTAAAATAATAAAGATCCAGTGACCCATTGATTGGACAATAATCTAGGTCATAAAAATTGCAAGGCCCTGTTCTGTAATTTGTACTCAACCCAGAAGCCTCTGGCCCTCTGTCTATCTTAAGGCAAGTCCCCAGATGCAAAATCATTATACTTTTAAGCACTATGATTCCAAATACAAGGGCTTTGTAAAATTGTACCTGGCTGACAAAATTGAAGCACGTACCCACACTAAAGATTATGCCATGTAATTTTTTTTTCCCGCTGGCAGGTTATGTTGCCTTGTTAATACATTCAAAATGCCTGTTTTGAACAAAGAATTCACAAATTCATCTGGCTTATCATTTATTCATTCAGCTTTTTTAGTTTTGTTTCATTAGTAAATTCAATGGAAATATGTTCATAATTTTCTGAAAACTATTAAGTGCATTTTGGTTATATGGGTGACACAGTAAGATTTAATAATAGCTGTACTGAATTTAGAGAGACCAGAGGGAAACTCACCAGTTGTTAAGATCTCAGTGCATTTACTATACTCTTTGGCCTTGAAGATTAAGAAACACATTTTTTTTCAGGACATCCAGAATTGATCAGGATGGTATGGCACAGTAACTGGCTTCTGCTAACATGGCCACAAAATACTTATATCTTAATCAGAATGTTTATTTATTTATGATTTTGGTCACAAATACAAAGTATCGAATAGCTTAGAAACTAATATTAGCTAACTAGTGAAGTGCCCCACCCAGGAAAATTTAAATAGTAAGCCAGTTTATAATTAGAAGACGGCTTGGTGAGTGTAGAATCAGAACCAGATCAGTTGGTTGAATGACAGAGAGTCACCAATTCTATGTAATCCCTGATAAAAGGAAACATGGGTCCAGTGAATTCACATTACCTGGTCAGGGTATATGCTTGCCTTAATAGTGTAAAAGACACACTGACAGCCCCTTTTACTTTATATTTTCTTCAAAGAATGTAAGCTGCAATATATTAGAGATATGTTTTCTCAATTATAATCACAATTCAGTTCTGCCTTTCTGAGACAACATCCTAGACATCTTAGCTGCCTTTAGAATCCCATTTTTATAGACATTTTCTCAAGTTATTGCTGCATCTGGTAATCCATGTTGCTCTATTTGTGGATACCCTAATTCTTAAGCCTTATTAGCAACTACTGTAGTTGTCTACTGCTGCATAACAAATTACCCCGAACCTTAGTGGCTTGAAGGTACATCATTTATTATCTCACAGTTTCTGTGGATCAGGAATCCTGGGGTGACTTAGCTGAATGGTCTTGTCTCAGATTGTATCATGAGGTTCCAGTCAAGGTGTTAGCTGTGGTTACAATATATGAAGACTTGATTGGGACTGAGGAATCTGGTTCTAAGATTACTCCTGTGGCTGTTGACATGAGGGTTAAGTTCTTCCCCACACGGGCTACACACAAAATGGCTTTCCTCTGAGGAAGTGATGAGAAAAAGATGTGTGTGCATGCATGAACGAGTGAGCAAGTGAACTAGAGACACATCACAACAGAAATCAGGGCTTCCCTGGTGGCGCAGTGGTTGAGAGTCCGCCTGCCGATGCAGGGGACACGGGTTCGTGCCCCGGTCTGGGAAGATCCCACATGCCGCAGAGCGGCTGGGCCCGTGAGCCATGGCTGCTGAGCCTGCGCGTCCGGAGCCTGTGCTCTGCAAGGGGAGAGGCCACAACAGTGAGAGGCCCGCCTACCGAAAAAAAAAAAAAAAAAAAAAAAAAAAAAAAAAAAACAGAAATCAGTTCTGTGTAACCTAATCTCAGAAGTGGCACACCATTAATTTTGGCCATATTCTATTGGTCACATAGACCAATCCTGCCACAACATGGGATGGAATGTCAAAAAGGTGTGAATACCAGGATTTGAGCATCCTGGGGATTGTTTGCCACACTTTGCCCTCTGGCCCCCAATGATTCATAACCTTTGCACATTCAAAATATAATCACCCTCTCCCAAGGCCACCACAAGCCTCATCTCATTACAGTATCAGCTCATAATCTAGAATCTCATTACATGAATCAGGTTCATGTATGTATAATATTCCTTGGGTGTAGTTCTGTAGGTGTCGCTTCTCCAGTACTGTTCATCTTCATTTGAAGACCTGTAAACTATCTGTTTTTTCATAATCAACATACAAATGTGAGCCAGGCATCATATAAGCACTGTAGATATTTCTAATAAGAAAGGGGGAAAATAGAAGATACACAGGATTCTTTGCTACCTAAAAGTCCTAAAATCCAACCAGAAAAGTGTTGGAAATTTCTTGATTAAGACTCTGTCCTACCCCTACATAGGACTTACTCTCCATGGAGTGTGGCTCCATTTTGGCTTTAACCTGAGTCACACTTTTTTCCTTATGAAAGGTAGCACATGCTTCCAGCTCAGTAGTCTTCTGAGTAGTCTGATTTCTGCTTTTAGAAGTTTGGTGGTCCAAAGTCTCTTCTTATCTGCACTGTTTTTATTTCTTTCATTCTAAGTTGGCAGTGCTTCTGCTGATACAATTCTTTTAAAAACATTATAGGTCTCCTGTTCATCTCTTGATGGTACTCCATTAGACAAAAGCCACCCCAAAAGTCTCTGAGATAAGCCTCTTTCTGTCTTGGTTTTCTGCTGAAACAGTGAAGGTTGATTCCTAAAATCTTAAACCACTATCGTTTGAGAGGATTTGTGAGCCACGCTTTTAAGAAAGGCCTTTGATCGGAGGCATCCCCTTTGATTGTTTCAAGATCTTACAGGCACACTTTTGCTTCATCTTTATATATACTTTCCCCCAGAGTTCCCTGCATATGATCCTTGCTTGGGAACCATTTATTAATATTCCCATTGTTTGACTTCTAACAAAGGCATAGATCTTGGAGCTAAGACTTGTTTGAAGTATTAGATTTTGTTTAACAGCCTCCTCCTCCTTTTTTTAGCTAATCTTTCCCTTACTGCATTTTATTCTAAGAGGGAGAAGCAGCTAGGTGACATTTTCCATACTCTAGTTGGAAATCTCACTAGCTAGATCACCCAATTCATTAGGTATATTTTCTACCTTCTACATTTCCACATGTGACTGGCTAAACTTTCTGTCACTGTATAACAAGGGTTCTTTTTCTGCCAGTTTCTAATAAGATTTTGCTCACTTTCTTTTAAGTCCTCACCCCTAGCTTTCACAAAATAAAAATTCTATGAATAGTGTATTCAAGGTATTTTAAGACCTCACTAGCATGCTCCTCAAAATTCTTACAGTTTATTCAGCTCCATTTGTTACCTAGTTACAAAGCTTTTCTAACATTTTAAATTTTTATTATGGAAGAACTTCTTGTATGAAAATATATATTTGCTATTTATGGCTGCATAACAAAGTGCAAAACTTGGCTTCTTACAACAATAAATATTTTCTGTCTCATAGGAGTGTGTGTGTGTGTGTGTGTGTGTGGAATCTTGGAATGTCTTAGCTGGTTGAGTTTGGCTTAGGGTCTCTCATAAGGTTGCAGAAGGTATTGGGAAGAGTTATAGTTTCTGAAGTTCTAATTGGGCTGAAGGAGCACATCCAAGCTCTCCCATGTGGTTTTAGCAAGAGGCTTCAGTTCTTCACTGCTGGGCTTCTCTCAGAGGGTTTCTCACAAGATAGCTTCCGCCAAAACAAATGATGAAAGAGGGAGAGAAAAGGCAGTCTTTTAAAACCTAATCTGGGAAGTGCACCATGACTTCTGTAATAATCTATTGGCCATACATTCCAGCCTTAGTAAAATGTGGAAGGAGGTAGACACAGTTTTGAATATCAGGAGGAGGCAGGGATCATTGGGAACCAGTGGAAGCTGGCTATCCCAGCTGCCATGGATGCTGTTTGTTCAAATTTAGAAAGCACTAAAAAAAGAGGGGTTAAATCACAGCTCCCTATTCTGGGGGAAAAAAAATGGCAGTTTCTTAAAAACAACCCAAACCTAAATTTATACTTACCTTATGACCCAGCAATCACATTCCTGGGTATTTATTTCAGATAAATGAGCATTTATGTCCACACAAATACATATGCATGATTTTAAATAACAATTTTGTTTGTAATAGTCAAAAAATGGAATGACCAAAACGGCCTTCAACATATGAATGGTTAAACCAACTGTGATATGTCCACACGATGGACTACTACTCAGCAGTAAAAAGGAACAAACTCTTGATAGGTGCAACAATTTGAATAGACCTGAAGGGCATATACTGAGTGAAAAAAAAATTAAAAAATCAATCTCAAAAGGTCACATACTGTATGATTCCATTTATATAGCATTCTTGAGATAAAAATATAAAGAACAGATTCGCAGTTGCCAGGGTTTAGAGATAGTTGAAGGGAGAGTGTGGGTGTGACTGTAAAAGAGAGTGTGAGGGAGATCTTTGTGATATAGAATAATTCTGAATCTTGGTTATGGTGGTGGTTACATAAATCTGTATATGGGATAAAATGGCATGGAACTCTACACACTTTGCACTAGTAGCAAATGATATTATACTTTATGTGCACAATGTAACCATGAGGGAAACTAGGTACATGGGATTTCTCTGTACTATCTTGAAACTTCCTGTAGATATATAATCTTTTCAAAATAAAGAGTTAAAAAATAAAACATGGCTTCTCAAGTCAGAGAGACTGTATTCAAATCCCAGTTATTTCACCTATTAATATTAATGGTGTACCAGTGGATATACATTGCTTAACCTTTTTTATTGGTTTAAAAAATTCCAGTTAATTTTTAAAGATAATTTGTAGTGACATAAATTTTATGCTGAGGTTAGTAAGGAAACATCTGGAAGTGAAAGCACATGAGGTTGAGTTTCTACCTTCCTTTTCTTCCTACTTTTCAAATCTGTTCCAGAGAGGTAGTATGGGAGAGGCAGAGGGGGAGAGTGAAGTCCTTCTAGAATTTAATGGTCAACATGTAAGTCATCACTTGTGTTATTCTTACCATGGGGTGGCATTTTTGAAAGGTTTATCTTCTTCCTTGACTGTGGCCATGGCATAAGCCTTTGATACTTTCCTAAACTATTAGTCCCAGCTTTTATGTTATTCATCCCCCACCCCAATCCATGGTTCTTATTTAGTACTATTAGTAATTTCATTGTGTCTTACCTTAGCCCTTAAAATACAGTTTCATTTTAAGTCATTTATAGCTAATAATCTCTCTACCACTGTCTTAAGTGTATGTATAAACAGTTGCCATGTATTGTTCTAGTTATACATTCTTACTAACGATATTACTTCCTGCTTTTGAATATAGATTTACAATCCAACACTTTCATTTCCAGAGCTCTTAGAGATGGAATCATTGCATTTTTTCATGCATGAAAGGAGGGTGATACCCATAAGTAGGTATTTTCCTCAAAATAACCACTTTCCTCATTTGCAAAATGGGATTGTAATATCTAATTTAAATACTTGCTATGGGGATCAAATGAGATAATGGTTGTAAAAGGCATAGGACATTGCCTATGTTGGCTTAAATGCTGAATGAACAGTAACTCAATTTGCCAGCACCTATTTTTCCTCTTCTGTGCTTCCCTTTGGATTTGTTCATGGACATTCTGTTTCCCGCATTGCCCCATAATGGCAGCCAAACGGTGTCCACAGTTGTGTCATATTTTATGGGTACTTTCACCTCCTATGTGTCCCATCACCTCTGTCATTTCTTGCGCATGACTCTGCCGATTAGATTCCACTAGGGACCAAAGCCAAATTGAAAACAGGTCTTTCTTCCATTTTGTTCTCTTTAGGTATTGCCCTATACTCCACAACAGAAAGTATCCTTTTTTTCCTGAGACTCACTCATGAGTCCTAAGTCTGTAGGGGATTGAGTTGGGGGCTACGTCTAGGGAAATCATCACACTCCACTAATAATCTCCTCTGACCTCAGGCAGCCAACCTGCATTTTTGGACACAATTATGCATATCACTTCTATTTCTCATAGAATGAACCCCTTTCTAGGAAGTTGCTCAGTTTCTCAAGCAAGTAGACTTCTTGTTCCAAAAAGACAAGGTTATTATGTCCTTTACAGAATCAGAAGGGAGCACCATTTGCTTTCTCTACCCTTCTCATTTTGTGTTCAGTAAATCCACTCATTGAACAATATGTTTCTCCCCCTTCTCTTTCCTGATATATCTAAAATTGATATGACATAATGATAAGTCATATGATAGAAAAGTAGAAGCTATCCTAACCAAATAGCTGTGTTTATAATGAACAGTAAGAGACAGGAGGCAACCCTCACTTCTAGGAACAATGAAGAATACATTTTCTTGGACTTGCCAGGCAGCACCTCTCTCTCTCTCAGGCAGCAGCTCCCTCTCTCTCTCTCTCTCCTTTCTCTCTCTCTCACATACACACACAGTAGCAAAAATAAATTTAATACAAGCCTGTTCCAAGGTACAATTACAAACAATACAGTGAAATACACTTACCTAAGATTTTATGTCTTTATCATCATGTCAAAAATTAACATGCTATTTTCTTCAATTTGTATGCTAAGTAAAGATTTAACCTCCTGCTAGCAGATACACAAATATTTTGTATGAAGGAAAAGCAAGCACAAGTTGAGCAGGCATGAATGCAGGCTGCACCTCTTCTTTTGTTTATTGGGGAAGGATAATGTTACTCTAAAGACAGTCAAGGAAGTGGAATAGTTGGTACCTCTGTGTGTTTGGCAGGCTGCCAACATCCCTGGCAATGGAGCTTGCTAAATCGTTTTTTTCTTATCGTTTTTGCTCATGTAGACTGTTGAATACAATGCATAGAAACAATCATTTCAAAATTATACAGCCTCCAATGCTCCTTACAATGTTTTTGGCTACTATCAAGCAAAACCCCAGTTTCTGCTTGCTTCCCATTTTACATGACTTAAAATAATTTCTTGAATTCCACTTTCGTGAAGCAATTCTAAGGGAGGAAAAATTCCCGCCCCCCCCCCAAGAAATTTGGGTAAATATGGCTAGGAGCCAAAGCAGAAAATCAGCTTTGCTAAGCAGTACCCTGCTATTTCTTACATACTAGTCTCATTATGGCATTTAGTCACCTCTTTCTCCCTTAATTGTGTCTTACAATGGTAGGCAGTTAGAAACACTATGAATTAAAAAGTTTGGAAGTCTCAAGTTAGTTCATGGTCGGTGATGGGCGTGTCTAGAACTGATTTAGGAGGCCGAGGTAGGTTATTATCACTGATGTTTACAAGACAGTTTCAATATTTCTTTTCATCAATCTAGCTCATACCCTATTGTAAGATAATAGTGAAATTATGCTGGAAATCATCTGCTTATATCTATTTTAAGTACTAATACAATGTTACATCCCTTGACATAGAAAGGATGTAGCTTAATCTGTAATTCATCTAGCTAGTATGATATATGAATTAATTACTATTTGCTTAAATTTTTTTAAATCTGTAATGCTACGTCAGAGGTACCAAAGCAAGTAAAGACATTCGGAATACTATATGGGGCATTGCAGTTTATGGGGATTTCTTTCCTAAATCCATCTCCAAATATGAGGATACCTAACATTACAATAAATATTTTTTGTCTATTTAAAGATCATCCAAGTATCCTGTGAATTATAAGTAGAAACTCAGTAAAAGAAAAATATCCTTAATTTAAAGGAAAACTATCTTAATTGAAAAATTTGGAAAAAGAGTGGGATAAATGATACATTTGTAGGTGTTAATGAAGCTATTTGTACAACATAGGGCAGAAAGGAAACTTCTTGTCTTGAATGGTATTTTCCTGAGAGAAAGCTAAACAAATTTTATAAATAAATTATGCAAATAGTAAATGAAAATTAATCACGACAGTACACCACTGAAAGCTTTAGCCTTCAATTCCTCTGGCTGTACCCTCCCATTCTTCCCTTTTTGGGTAAAATGTATACTCACAGCATCACTCTCCCTACAATAATGTCTTCACAGATGTTGCCCATGTTGGCTGTCCACATATCTGGAACCCTCTAACTCTTTAGCGTGGTGAGGATTGAAGTGTAACATTACTCATTTTTACTATTTCAGTTTTTATATCCTGCACGAGGTCTAGCTCCTCCTTTGGAACTCAGCATCCGTTATATCTTTATGCCTTGGCCAAAACTTCCATTTTTTTCAATTCCTCCAACTGCTGTGTTTTTCTGTGTCGATGGTGTTACTGTTGCTGCTGGGCTTTTCCTTAGAAGCATTCTGGGAAAGGAGCCAGCTCCGAATTTACATTGGTTATAAATCAGGCAATTCATTAATGGTACAGCATGCCCGAAATTTCCCAAACTGTTGCTTCACTGAGAGTTACCACTTAGTCCTGTAGATGCCCCCAGAGAGCTCTCTGTTTATGGGAAGTATTCTTTCGACAATGTAAAATCTGAGAACATTTCAGCGTGGCTAAGCCTCCCAAGAACTGTGACTTCCTATATTTACAAAGTGGCCTAGGTCCTAGAAAAATGTTATCAATAATTCAATCATTTTCAATCAGATCATGTTTTAAACCCATTTTATAAACAACATGTGAATTGTTTTTTGAACCTTGTACAGCTGTGTTGGGGTTTTTGTTTGTTTCCCCCATCTGCTTAGCATAGAATTATAAATATGTTCAGGAGACACTGGTATCTTACTTGCATTACAAAAACATGTTATTTTATTGTATTTAGTGCAAATCTAAACTCTGTGAAAATAACAGTGTACCCGAATGTATACATTTATTGGCGCTAAAAGTGTAATTGCTGGCTACCTGAAAACAGCATTAGCACCACTGTAAACATCCACTGAAAGAAATATTTGTATCCAAGCAGTGATTTGCTCTGGAATTGTGAAATAGACCTCCCTTTTTAAAAAGTTTTCTTATTGTTCGACCTAATACATCACATAATAACTAATAACTGCAGCTTTTATTTTCTTATCAAGATAAAAAATCTGTACTCCCTTATTTTTAATGCAAGTACCCTTGACCCAAATGAAGTATGATTATTTGAATAAGCCAAGATTCTGTATCTGATTCTTTGATTATCTTGTTTGCTTTACTAAATTTTAGAAAAGGACTTCAGGATCATGGCCACTTTCCCCCTATAACAGCTATATATTGAGATAATGCTTCCTGGCATACCTAAGCCTTTTCTTCCCATATATGACAAAGTTTGTTTTCAGTGCCAAAGGTTCCTTTCCCATACTTATTTTACTTCAGTTGGTTTGTACAATACCATTACTTTAAATAGTCAATCAAAAATTAATTTAACACACCTTGGATATTATATGTCAGATGAATTTTCTTACAAGTCGATATCAAGTAATACAGTTGACTGTGTTTTCAAAACATGAGAGCCAGAAAGGAACAACAAGTTAGAGAACTGCCTTCTTAGCTACTACATTTTTCTGTTTTACTTCTCTCTCTCTCTGCGGTCTGTCTCTCTTATTCTCACACGTAAGTTACTTGGAGAATATACTGCAATGTTTAATATTAAATCATATATAATATGCATAAATATCTGCTACTGCATATACATATTTTAACCAAAAATGAGAAACAGATGCTGAAGTTTTCCTGAGTCCATCTGATTTGCTCTCCTATAGCCCTGATTTCTAAGGAGAAGTTTATAGTAATTTATTACTATAAAGTATGGAAAATATGGAAAATGGGCTTATACCTGACTCTTCTGTTTTTCTCATGACTTTTATAACAAATTGCTTTCTAAAATCCCTGTAGTCTGACTGCATTTTCTACTTTACCTTATCTATCCACCCACTTATTCACACTCACTGTTCCCTAAACACAGCCAGTATGATCCTGCCTCAGGGCTTTGGAACTAGCTTTTTCTTTGCATAGAATATTCTTAACCCTGATGTATAAGTGGACCCCTCTCTCACTTTCTTCAGCTCTTTTCCCAATGTTACCTTATTGATGGGATGTGCCTTAACTTCCCTATTTAAAATTGTTTTGTTCTCTCCATCCTTCTTATCCTGTTGTGATTTTATAGCACTTCTTTCCTTATAAAATACAGTGTCATTAACTTATTCATTACATTGTTTGTTTTCCCCTCACTAGAGTATGAGCTTCAAGAGAGCAGGAATTTTTGTTTTTTTTTTCCTCCCATTTATGTGTCCCGATATGTTACAACAATGCATGGTGTAAAGTTACATATTTATTGAACGTTAAATGTAGGACATAGCAAAAATTATGTTGCTACTCTAGTTGGAAAAATATCATATTAATGCATCTAAGCTTCTAAACTCCATTGTGGATATCTCCATCTCCTTAGTAGATGGAGATGGGGTTGGAGAATTTTTAAAAATATATATATTTGGGCCTCCCTGGTGGCGCAGTGGTTGAGAGTCCGCCTGCCGATGCAGGGGATACGGGTTCGTGCCCCGGTCTGGGAGGATCCCATATGCCGCGGAGCGGCTGGGCCCGTGAGCCGTGGCCGCTGGGCCTGCGCGTCCGGAGCCTGTGCTCCGCAACGGGAGAGGCCACAACAGTGAGAGGCCCGCATACCACAAAAAGAAAAAAAAAATATATATATATATATATATATTTGCATAAAAAGCATTACCTTTACTCCGATAGTATTCTTGGTGGAGGGCAGTGGTGGACACTGGAGTGCAGAAGACTAAAGCCAGGTGCTCTGGGCATTGACTCCCCTGGTGACTGAGAGAGGAGAATCCTCATTATTCAAACAGTGGTGCTTATGTGGGAATGTGGAGTGTGTGACTTGTATGTGAAGAAGGCAGTGGTATTTAATTACACAATTGAACAAAACAGTACATGGAAACATAATACAAGGCCATTAAATGTTACTTTGCAATGTACATTTACTTTCTACTGATGTATAGTCTTTTACATACATCTCTCCTTTTTAAATTATTTTCAGTGCATCCTTGATTTTTTTTTTTCTTAAACCACTCTGGGGAAGTTTGGTTTTCTCTTTTTGCTAAAGATGATATAAACAGAGTGCTGTATATCCAAATAACTCAGAAATGGCACAGTACAAATTCTATTTATTTTAATTATTATTACTTAGTGTCTATATATATATATATTTCTTTCTGTGCACATAACGTTTATATATTTAAGGACAGAGTGATGGCTGATAATGCAGCTACTGCTTTTCTAAAGTTGGCTCTCACCAGGCCTCGGGCAACGTGCACTTTAATACGTGTGATCTCACTGTTCACTGTATAGAGTTGGGAAATAGAAAAAAAGGCTCAGAGAGGTAAAGAAACTTGTCCCAGGCAACCAGGATTCCTACCCTGGCCTATACCCAGGCGTTCGACATTGTTGGGCACCTGTCGTCACCGCTGTTGTATTTTTGCCTCCCACCTAACAGTAGAGCAGACACCCCTCTCTAAGACGGTGGACTCATGGAACCCTTGAGTAGGATGGGGGGCTAGAAGACTAGAATTTACCTCCCCCCAGCCCCACGTAAGAACCTGCGTGTCATTAGCAGGGAACAGCCATTTTGCGATGCCTAGCATATGTGTTTATGTGTGTGTCGCTCTGTGTGCTCTAGTTTCTGGTGAACAGGCACTGCTGAGCCTTCAGTCCAAATATTCCTCAGCCCCTTTGTGAGAAGGAAGTTATTCACAGCACCCTATGGCATACTCGTAGTGGCAATATATATTTTGATTTAGTTAAGCTTTACTATATTGTTCTAGAATATTGTCAGTTGAGGCATGATCACAGAAGTCCAATATCATTTGTGGCTGTACTTTCTCTTTGCACTCTACCTCCTACGAATATGTGAAGGGAAAGACATTGGCAGGTTTAAAATTCTTTTCATTTTTCCTTCCCATGTTTGAGTGGCTACAGAATTAATGAATCCTCTACAATCTCCCTCTCCATTTATCTACTTACTTCTTACTCCAGAAATGAGAAACCAAGATCATTAGCCGTTTTCACCTTTTCTTGAGCCTCATCTACTGCCTAGGAATCTTGAAACTGTAAGTGGGGTAGAAAATTGAGCCCTGATAACAATGTTTTTGATCTTCCTTCTCCACATTTTCTCTTTAAACGTTACAGAGAAGAGGTTCACTGATGCTGACAGAGTAGCTGATTATGCCTGGGAGAAGCACTGTGGAGGCAAATACAAATTACAGATTCATCCTAGACGAACTTGTGTTTGGCTCTTTCAGCTGCTACAAAAGACTACAGCAAAATATGTTTTTATTGATGTGAATAAATAAATCCAGGTAGAAAATTACTTTCCAAATAGTGATTTTGGCATTGCCCCACTACTTCAATCCAAATAAGCACAATAGTATGATAAGAGCCACGTGATTACCACCAGCTCTCATCTTTTAAAAAATTGAATTCATATATTTAGAAAGCAATTAATATATCTGGGTCTAAATAAATTAATATAATCAGTAAACATTTTGTCTACTCCATTTATCACCTCTGCCATAATTAGTTTTACAATGTAAAAGGCACCACTTTATAAAATTGTTTTTTGGCAAAATAAATTGATGGCATATCTAGAAGATGGGCTCATTTTGAGGGTAGAAATAAAATAAGAGTGAGATATGTGGCTAAGACATGCAGAACATTTTAGAAAAGATACACTAGCCATTTCATGGCTATGCAGATATCTCAGACATGGGGGAATTGCACATTGTCTGTTTTCAATGATGTTCTTTGGGAAAGAGAGATACTTTTCTCTTTGGTTGCATATTATATTATATACAAAAGAAACATATTGACCCCATACAAAAAAATAACCCTTCCTGAGAGTGCTTAGACACATTTTTTTTTCTTGGAATATAATGGGTAAATTTCAGGAATGTCATACAATCACAGTGTGACCTTTAAGGATCAAAATATTTATACCTTTTAGGACAATATATATTAAATAATAACATCCCAAATCATATATAATGAAAGCTTATTATTTTCTTCCATATCTAGTCTTACAATCTTTTTCCTTTAAGGTGAATTGTAGTTAGATATTATTTATTTGCACTCACCAAAGTATACCAAGTTCTGAGAAAGTACATGAAAACTGAATCTACACGCACATCCTTTCCTCTACCAAGACAGTGCCTTTAAAAAGTATTAAAGACTACCAATGTGTAGTTTTATATTATTAATTAATATTAAAAAGTTTAGAGGAAGGAAAGTAGATATACATTTTTAGCAGATATACATTTTTAGTCAAATTCCTAGGCTGTGGAGGTGGGCAGACCTTGGTCAGTCTGATTCTACACTTTATTATCCGTATAATTGTGGTTACATGCTAATACATGCCTACAAATATAAAACATACCATAATATAAGCCAATATTTCATTTTACAGAGAAGAGACTTTTTTTATAATTGGCCAATTTAATGATAAAATCTTTCAAGGGTGTAGATGAAATAGCCCAATATCTGAAAATAACTTAATATATTAATTTAAATTATATTTATAATACAAATTGTATAACACGTCTTAATTTAGAAGTTTAGAAGTTTATTTGGTCTTTGCTTAGATGTAATAAAACACTTTTTTTTTGCATTCTTTGCATTCTTTATTTGCATCTTGAGACCTCAGCAGCTTAATTTCTGAGTCTTGGCATCATCTAAAACAATTGTCTGAAGAACATCACTCTGTTCGAAATACTCAAATTTATGAATCTATGGGTGACGTTACCATTGTAACATGTATTTCACAAGCATTGTCTCAGGAAATTAGGTCATTCCCACCTACTCATTTATTCCATAGGTATATATTCATGATCTCCAAAAGGTAACCACTTACTTTGATATGGTGATTTTCAAAATATTTGCTTAAAATTATATCTGATACTTAATAATCGTGAGACAATATTCCCAGGAATTGTTACTAAATTTGTGTTATATTTCTTTGCTTTTTTATTTTAAACTCATATAGGTGACCTCTATAATTAGTCCAAGCTAGAATTAATTCCATAATGATGGTGATCAAAATAAAATAATTGAGAACATACCTGGTAAAATGACTAAATTTGTAAGGAATAAAATATAAAGTGACCACTTTTTTTCTAAGTAATAGTTATGTAACAAAGTCCTTTTTTTAAACTTTTTCTTTTATATTGGAGTATGGCTGATTAACAATGTTGTGATAGTTTCAGGTGCATAGCAAAGGGACTCACCCATACATACACATGTATCTATTCTCCCTCAAACTCCCCTCCCATCCAGGCTGCCACATAACATTGAGCAGAGTTCCTTGTGCTATGCAGTAAGTCCTTGTTGGTTATCCATTTTAAATACAGCAGTGCATACATGTCGATCTCAAACTCCCTAACTACAAAGCCCTTCTTTTACAGTTGGATATATTCATTAAATTTGTGTGTCTCCTTTTTTTTTTGGAGGGGTCAAATTAGGGGTAATACTATTACTGAACTTTCTGGAGAGTAATGAAGTTTAAATTCACACATTTAGTTTAGTGCCTTGCACATAGCTAGTACTTAACATGGCATATATGTGGTAACTTCTTATAATTATAAAACAAATTACAAATTTTATACTGTATTTTTAATGTTAACTATTAAATGTTCTGTTAAAAGATATAGACATAAATAATGCATCCACACATTATGACAGGCTTTGTAGATAAATTTATTATATCTGCTTATAAACTGAATCTAAATGAAATTTAAAAATTTTAAAATGATGATGCAGTTATGCATCAACTAATACATATATTTGTCATTTAAAATTTTTGCTTAAAACATATTTACAAGGGAAAAGCATGTCTATAACCATATGCAAATTTGGGGTTTACAAGTTGATGTAGAATTTTTTTTTTGCTATTCCCACCTTGCATACAATGGCAAGTCTTAGTTTTCACACAAGTTGAATTCCAGAAATCCATTTCTAAATTGAGAGTTGAGAACTTGGAATAGTTTTAGAAACAATGTGATTGAAGGTGTTTTGATTCCCAGAATAGTCTTCTAAAATCTCAATCCACATTATTTTCAAAATAGTGTTTGTGTGCGCACATGTGATAAATAATTACAGAACACAGTCGTGCAGAAATTAAACAGAATGGAATAAGAAATAGATACTCAAGTTCAAAGCTATTCCTTTAAGAAAATCAAGTTTATTTAGTGGACAGGAAAGTGGAAAATAGAAAAATTTGTGAATGTTCTAAAGCAGGCTTTTCAGCATGTCTGTGAGCTTCAGAGATTGCTGACAGTGATTTTTTATGACAAATTTCATCTCCAAATTCATTGCCTTTTTTACATTAATATTGATATATCCTTAGCTTAATCCTATAGGTTCATAACAGTACTCAAATTCTGGTATTGTTTGTGCCCTTACTACTGTGTGTGTTTCTTCAGTTGTCAAGTGCTCCTTGGGCTTCTACTCTGTACTTGGAATGGGCATTCCAGCAGGAATGAGCTATGTTCCCTACAATCACACAATTCACATTAAGAGGAGAGGACAGATGTTTAAACTGATAAATTCCATAGTGTTAAAAGTGCTATAATAGAAACATGAACAGATGGGAGGACGAGGGTGGGAGGGAAGTGGTCACCTATGGGTCAGTGAGAGCACAGGTATACTAGTTATAAGTGTAAGTATACAATATCCAGTACTGTGATGAAATACATATCTGGAGAGGAAGATGGAGGCAGAATTTTGGAGGATATTTACACCATACCAAGATTTTAGAAAGTTTATTTTATATATAACAGAGCTATTGAAAGGTTTTGATTGGGAATGTACTCTTGTAGTTATGTGAACTTTATTTATTTATTTTAATCTGTAAAATAAAGGATATTAACTTGGTGTTTTCTATCCCTTCTTATTCCAAAATTTTGTTATTTGTCAGCCCAGCTGAGTCATTATTTTGTCTGACAAGAAAAGCTGAGAGAGAGAATGAGAGAGAGTTGAATGAAAAATTTAGATGTGTTGATTGCTTATGTCAGCCACCACGTAGTATTGGCAGCCAAGGAAAACTTGACTGCTCTATGGAGTAACCAAGAAATGGAGAGAGAGAACAGTGCGAGTCTTTTGTCTTCATCCCTTTATTTAAAATAACTATTTTATAAGACCCTGCTCTTTGTGAAGGAGCATTTACTGAGCTTTCAGAATGTGATGGAGATTTTTGTTTTTTACTAATGTTTGGTAGCTTTATTAGAAAACAAGGATGGAAGTGAGTCTATGAAGTTCATCCTAGTCCCATCTTCAAATTTCAGTTCTTTAGCTATGAATTTGGAATTTTCCATGCAGAAGTTATGATCCCTACTAGAAAGATTATGGTCCCTACTAGAATTTATAATCTTGGTAGGGGTGGAGAGATGGGCCAGAAGTAATTAGATATGAACACAAATAATATTCACCAGTTAGGTCCTTATACGGTAGCTAGATTTAGCAAATAAAAATACAAAACACCAACTTAAAATTGAATTTCAGATAAATAATGAATAATTATACTAAAAACATAATAAAATTATTTGCTGATCATCTGAAATTCAATTTAACTGGACATATTATTTGGCCTGTAAACCCTAGATGTTCATATTTTTTCTGGTGACTTAATAAAATTAGGTAATTTTAGTCAATTTTTTATTTTATGTTTGTGGTGTACAGCATTATATAATTTGACATCTGCATACACTCAAAGTGGTCACCACCACATGCCTAGTTACCATCCATCTGCATACAATTGACTCCTTTCACCCATTTTTCTCCCCCCCAACTCCTTTCCCTCTTGTAACCACTAACGTGTTCCCTTTACTGTGACTTTGTTCTTGTTTTATTTTATTTGTTCTTTTGTTTTGTTTTGTTTTTAGATTCCACATATGGGTGAAATCATACAGTATTTGTCTATCTCCATCTGACATCTGATTTATTTCACTTAGCTGTCGCAAATGGCAGGATTCCATTCTTTTTTATGGTTGAGCTTTATATATATATATATATATATATATATATATATATATACACACACACACACACACATATATATATACATATATATATATACATAGATATATACATATATATATATATATATCGATACATTAGTGGACATTTATGTTGTTTCCATATCTTGGCTATTGTAAATTGTAAATAGGGCTGTAGTGAATATATGGGTGCATATATCCTTTCAAATTAGCATTTTTGTATTCTTAAAATATCCAGAGGTGGAATGGCTGGGTTTATTTTATTTTATTTTATTTTTTATTTTATTTTATTTTATTTTATTTTCTTCTTTTCCTTGGAAAGAAAATAATTTCAAAGAGTGTTCAAAACCATAGCATATTTCTTTGGTGATGTTTGAACATTTGAGATTATGTCTAGTTTAGAATTATGGCCCTCATATCTTCTTTTATTCCTATGACATTTCCATGATTATTGCTTTGTTTTTGTAAGAGTGGGACTGCTCCCTTCATTACCTAGGTCGTCTTGAAAACTCAGAAATTTCATTTCAGCAAATTTGGGTTTGTCACTATTCAGAAACATTTTTCTGGTATTCCTTGAACCATAACAGTATTATAAAGCATTATTTACTACTGTTAGTTTATACTTACAACTTTGCTGATTTATAATTCATTTTGTATTTACATTGTTCTCTAAATCCATAGTATTGCCTCAAATACTTTGCTGTTTCAGCTAATGTCACAGTTATTCCTTTCTCTGTTCTGAGGAGTCTTACTGAATTTTCCAAATATGGTGTTAATGCTGTTTTTTCACCAGTGGTTGGAACCTCCATTAGAAGAGAGTGATGAAGGTGGATTTGTAAGTTTGATTCTCACCTAAACTCCAAACTTTTCCTTGTAATATTCAGTGATTTGTCTCATAAAGTGTAGCCCGGACCTCAGCAGTAAAGTCTGCATAGAGACTTTCTTTTCTCATATTTACACTTCTTAATACAAGTGTAAAAGAAGCCCTCATTGAAGGGCAAGAATCTTGTTAACTTTTATTCTTCCAAGGATATCTAAAAATTAAAACACGTTTAGTAAATGATTTATTGCTAATTATCAGTAATTTTATACCACCTTAAAAGAGCTTAAATTCTCACCAAGAAGACCAAGACTTGAAACTTGGGCAGAGCTCACAGAAGAAGGTGCAACTAAAAAGCAAAGATATGTCAGAAGAGGTAGAGTTTCAAGAAAAAAAAAATACAGCAAGATAGATAGTACAAAAAGCTCAGGGAAGATTGAAACGTATCAATGGTTAAACCAAAAAGTAATAAAAGTTTGATCACTTTAAAATGCTAGAAATTTAAATGTGTGTTATAGGGGCTAAGAAGAGATTGTGTGGAACTATGGAATGTTAAACAATAATTTATTTGAAGTTTTGAAGTAGGTGCAATAGCTTTCTTTGATTAAAAATAGAAGATAAGAATCAAACAACTCAAAGAGTTGAGATAGCAGTAGGGTCTATTGCAAGTCTAGAAGAAAAAGCAAACCTTGGAAAAGTGGAATATATTCTTCCAAGGAGAGAGGTAAGGGTATTACAGTGACAAATATTTTGAAATCTGGGGAGAGTAGATGAAACTACTACTGCGTGGTTCTTCTGGCAACATCTACTTTAGAGAAAATAAAGTGTGGTTTTTGGCTTCCTTATGGAAAAAAGAGATTGGGTATTGTCTAGACAATTCAGCATAAAATCAATACAAAATGAGTAAAGGAATCCTAGTTGCTAATGGAAGTCTGTTTTTCTGCCTTTTGTCAAAAATATTAACACAAACATATGGGGATATATGTATACCTGATTCACTTTTTTATAAAGCAGAAACTAACACACCATTGTAAAGCAATTTTTCTCTAATAAAGATGTTAAAAAAAATTTAACACATGTACACCTTAAAAAGAAAAAAAAAGCAAGAAAAGTGATGAGAGAGGTGACAATCCCCACAATAAAAAAATAAAATTAAAACTAACAAAAAAGGTAGTAGAAATGATTCAAGATAAAAGATTAGCAGCCCAGAGAAGACTGGGGATAGTAGCTGAGATAGAGGGATGGTAAAGAGCCTTTGGAAGACAGGCATTGTTAGTGAAGGCAACAATGACAGAATTAAACAGAATCGTAGTCTGGGTAGTGAGTCAAGTGTAGTCAGAAGTAAGCTAGAGAAATAAATGATAAGAGAACTAAATGATACAGAGATTTTGATGTGGATGATGTGGAAATTTAATAGCTAATGAGAGTGGAATTGATATCACCTAAGAAAGTTCTGGATTTTGAAGATGGAGAAATACTGGGTGATAAGTTCTATGTTAGAAGTCAGTGTAGTAAATGAGCTAAAGAAATTGAATTTCAAGTGTCATATGAACTGGCAACATTGGCTTCAAAGGTGTCAGTAACATGAATAATAAAAATTCTAATCTAAATGCTGGAGTTATGAGGAGTAAGGGTGATTTAAAATTTTTAATCATTATAGTTGGAATGTTTTCTACAAATTGCAACCTAAAGCAGTTTTGCCTTATAGCAAAATATTGCCTAAGCCTTAGCTGTTAAGTTAGATTTTATATGCTGAATAATGTTTAATACAATAAGATTTCAGTAAAATACTATAACCACAGGGATGTGATTCGTATGCATATTTCAGAAGTAGAAGGATTGAATAAAAATATAAAAAGACTGCCCATGGTCATAAATTAGAAATTACATCAAGAAAATTTTACTGGACACATTTGCAATGCAATTCTAAAGAGCAGTCCAGTCAGTGATACTCTCATCCATATTTTATATTGAACTTCATCTCGGAACTTAAATCATCATTCCAAAACTCGCTAGTATTTATTCAAATTGCTTCAGTACATTTAATAGCTCCATTCCTATCTTAAAACTTCTATAACCCTATAAGAACTGGTGGTCAGGTAATCATTCCAGGTTATTTGACTTTTGTTCATGCTTCAGAAGCTGTTCACTTCATTCTACGGACCTTGTTTACAGATCCCTTTGCTTCTGATTGTATTCTTGTCTCTCTGCCCATCCCTAATGAATTTGATGTGAAACATTTTCCCATTGATTCTTAACCCTGCCTCAATATCTTCTCTTCTCCCCTGAAAACCACCCTCAGTCTATTGCTTGGAAACTCTGCCCTGGCCTGACTCTTTGTGAGACACAACAAGTGAATGTGTGTGTGTGCATGTGTGTGTGTGTGTGTGCGTCTGTATGTGTGCTTCTAAGTGGGTCTTCATTATTTAAAATTTGTAAAAAGTTTTATTTTGATAAGAACACAACATGCAAATTACCCTCTTAACAGATTTTTAAGTGTACAGTCCAGTCTTGTTAACTGTAGCACTGTGTTTTTCAGCAGATCTCCAGAACTTATTCATCTTGAAACCATATACCCACTGAATAACAGCTCTGTATATCCCTCAGCAACCACCATTTTACTCTCTGCATCTATGAGTTTTACTATTTTAGATATCTTGTATGTGTCAAATAATGCAATATTTGTCCTTCTGTGACTGGCTTACTTCACTTAGCATATTATCTTCCAGATTCATCAATGTTGTCGCATATGGCAAGATTTCCTTCTTTTATAAGGCTGAATAATATTACATTATATATATGTGTGTGTTTATATATATATAAGACACATTTTCTTTATTCCATCCATCCATTGATAGACATTTAGGTTGTTTCTATATCTTAGCTATTGTGAATAATTCTGCAGTGAACATGGGAGTGCAGATATTTCTTAGAGATCCAGATTTCAATTCTTTTGGGTATGTACCCCAAAGTGGGATGACTGCATCATATAGTAGAAAGAAGTTTAAAATAAGTTGATAATGGACTTTTTTTCTAGTCCTATTTCTTGTTTCTTTGAGGCCCATGAGTATTTAGTCAAAAGGTAATTGATTAAAGTGCAGTGAGATTGTGTATGCTGATAGTTTTTCGATCTTGAATTGTAAGTAGGAGATAATATGGCACTGAGTTTTTTTCAACTCATTAAAATGTTTGTTAGTGAAAGGACATTTTAGTTAGTCTACAAAAATTGATTATTTTTGTGTGATTAAAAAAGATAGAGTCAGCTACCAGGAGGGAAATATATTCATATGGGCTGTTAGCACTTTCTTGATATTAGGTTAAAACCAATTTAGTACGTTACATTATAATGTTTTTAATACAGTCAATCATTGAAATTTTAATTTAAAACTGGTGCCGCTTCCACTAGCTTCCTGCTAAATGATTTGATAAGAGCAGCTAGGCTCACCTTTGAATTCAGGCTCCTCAGGAAGAAAGCCAAGGATATGATTCCAACTTTGAAATTTCAGGCTGGGAAACGAAGTAGGAAGTCATGTTAGTATCAAGGAGCATTATTCACATGATGGAAACAGCACTTCAACAAAAAAAGAGGAAATCTTATTTTGGGCAGGATAAAAGGAAGATTTCAGCTTCAAGTGCTGGATACTAACACTTATTTCTAGAGCAGTTGAAAAACTAGTGTCTATCATCTTAATTATCTAGAAACCCAGCTGAAAGAAAACACATTTCTTCAAAATCTTCAAAAGGAAGATAAAGACCCAAGAATATTACTTGTTCTCACTAAAGTAATAAAGACAATGCAATAGACATGGGATTAAAGACCTCATGCAATTTAATGTATTCTCTCTCTATATATATAGATAGATAGATATAGATATAGGTATAGATATAGGTATAGAGATAGATGCTGTAGGTTTTTAGGTGAATACTTTTTTATTAGATTAAGAAGGTTTCCTTTCATTTCATATTTACTAAGTCATTTCATTATTAGTGAATATTGAATTTTATTTAATACTATTGAGAAGATAGATTTTTTCTTTAATATATGAATATGGTAAATATTTTAATAAATTATGTGACGTTGAACAAACTTAAATTCCTATGAGTATTATTATTCACACTTTGGCAAATTGAATTTGCTAGGAGTGTTTTATTTAATATTTTTCCTATGTACATAAGTGACATTCATCTATGATTTTACTTTCTTGTTCTCTTCTTGTCTGGTTTTTGCTACCAAAGTTAGACTGTTTCACCAAATAAGTCAAGTAGTCATCCTTCTTATGTCTTCCATGAAAGAGTTTGCATAAAATAGGGATTGTCTTGCTTCTAGTTATAGATGACAGATTATATACAGATTACACTTTGTTCTTTCTTCAGATCTTGCTTAAAAATGCTTAGAAAAAAATATATAAACACGAGGACAGAATTCAGGAAGAGAGGTTGCCTCAAATGAGAAATGCCAATGAAGTTTTGGATAACTAAAAAATTGTTGAGTAGTGCTGACTCAAATGGAGACAAACAAACTGAAATTTCCTTAAAGAGGAAAGCAAACAAGGATCTAGTAAAACTTGCTTTCCCAATCCTTGGAAAAGCTCAGGAATTAGACATATAACTAGTCTAGATCTAATGGATTCCAAAGATGGAACCTTTATTCTCAATCTAATTTTTAGCCTCCTACAAAAAACAGTCTCTTACTAATAATTCTTATTCACCTTTGTCTCCCTAGAGTTATTTTTCCTGTATAGTTCCCTTATATGTTACTTTTTCCAGTCATTCCTGAACCAAATCTTTATCCTCTCAAGTTGGTAAACATAAGTCATTTTCTTTTACCTTAAAGATCAAGGAGGCTTACAAAAAGCTAGTGTTCGTTTTAGGAAGAGAAACACACCACAAAACTGCAGGTCATTACTAGGCTTGCATGTGTTACCATAATTCCTGAATCTCAAATATAACTGAAATTATTTGTGATATTTTTCAAGAACTTCTCCTTAAGACTATAACTTGTGGCTGTCATTGGGCTTCCAGACTCCAGGGAGAATAGAAATCTTGTGTATTGTCCAATATTGATGTAAATTATAAATTAATGCAGCATTTTGGCCCAACATTCTTGCATTGTGGCAGTTTCCAAGTTGGGTAGCAGCATGCCCTCTCACATTCTCCACAGTTGCTATCACTCCTTATGATATTCCCCTCAGTGGGGATGAGTGTCAGTTGTAATTTGTCGCACCTAATATAATAAGTCCAATTCATGATCCTGCTCTGATTCACTTAACTTCAGCTGTCTACTGGGCCCTTGGCCATTAGCTCAACGAGGATCCTGGTCGCTGCTGCCGCCACTGCAGCTGAATCTGCCTCAGCTTCTAACAGCACTGTGGGTCTTGGCTGCCTCTGGAATGAGTTATGGGCTCTGGTATGGCCTCCACTGCTCCTTCCTACTTGGCAGAAGCCAAACAGCTCTGGCCATACTGCTTGACCAAATCAGATACAAAAAGGCTCTTGTTTCTCCCACTACTTGTAGCCTCATATAAAGTGCCCCTCAACGGGGGGGGGGGGATATGGTTTCCTCAGAAGCCATCCAAGGAGCCCCGAGGAGTAACCTGGAAGCAAGGGAATTAATGCCTGTAGTAAATGTAAATGAAAATCAGTGAGGGGTAGGAGGTCTCAGGAGTTAGATCCCTCTCCTTTCCTTCCTTTGATGTACAGAGGAAGGAAGTTCTCTAAGGCTGACCTGGAGATGTGTTTGGCCAAGCAACCAATTGGATCTTTTCATGAAGTCATAACCACCTTTGTAAAACACCACCTTGACTTTGCCTGGCTTTCCATGCCTCTCTTTCTTTGCCCTGTGCTTGCTGCTTGAGATTGCAGCTCTCAACAAAGTTTTAACACCTAAGCTTTGCCTCAGACAGTTTTCCAAGGAGTCTGGGCCTGACACCTACTTCTTTTATTAATGTTATCTGGCTGGCCTATATAGACTTTTAAAATTTTAACTTCTGTTCCACATTTCCATAAACTTTCTTTCACTCTTTTATACTATGTATATCTTTCCAATTTGGAAGCTGAAAATAAACCACATTCTTTTAACATTTACATAGAATGATTTAGTGTAAATATTATATGACTCTCTTTTAATAATTTCCTTCTTTAAAGAATTTAGAATGCTTCTAATATCACAAATATCCTTGGTAAACATGTCCTATGGCTAAGTGTGTGTGTGTGTGTGTGTGTGTGTGTGTATGGAGCTAGGCAGTAGTTATAGATAGATGTTTTTACAAGCTTATGGCAGTGCTTTACAACCTTAATTTATAGTTCATTATTGTGGTCCTAGCTAACGTGTTCACCCAGGAGGATTTTACTTTTCTCAGAATCTGTCAACATTCTGTATATATGTTCATCTCACTATAAAAATAGATATTTTGTCTAAGTCAGCACAAGCAATAAAAATTAGAGGAGATATTGACAATGTTCCATTAATTTCGCTCTGCCTTACACAGCACGGTGACTTACTCTAGTTGACACTTTTCTATAGCAAATAGGGAAGATTTAAATAAAATGAATTCAAGGACTTGCCCAAGTTTGTTCTCCATGTGGAAACTCTATGGGACCATCTGGTTTGCTTCTGCTGCAGCACCTGGTATATTACTGGCATTGAATAAATGTACTACATTGATAACAGAAAGAGGTATACACATCTCCGAAAAGGATTTGATCCCAGCAATACAAATGAATTCATCTGCAGTAATTCTTAATAAATATTATTTACTTTATCATTAATGTCCAGAATATTCACAATCTTAGCTAAATGTAAATATTGCCTGTTTTCTTTTTCTTTTCTTCCTCCCCTCCCCCACTTGTGGTATATGACAGCAGCTCAAAGATTGCATTTTAGATATTGCTGATTGATAGAAACATCTTAACCTGTTTTCAGTAGTGTTATCTATAGAGAAAATAAAGGGTCATCTAAAAAAAATGATACAGGGAAGCTTCTGATCTGTTCTGTAATTCTCAGTGATATTTAGCTGCAGTGAAAACTGTAGGCTCCATTTATCAGTGGCCAGTATGATAAAACTCCTTTCATTTTGTTAGAGATATTCCATCTAAACTAAACATTTATACATAGGAGTCTACCTAAATGATTTAATGTCATTTTTAAAGTGTGTGTGCAGATACACCATTAAGAGGTTGCCTGTACTTCATATAGCAAATTAATTTTGCTCCTAGAGCAAAGTATATTGCTTTGAGTCACTTGAATAACACATGAAATACACTCAGGAATTCTCCTTACCTCAGTGGTGGGACAAGGCAGAATAAAGCCTGATTTTAGACATAAATTTACTTAACTTGGTCCTCCCAGTGCTGGTCTAATATAACTAGGCTTCAGCTGGTGAATAATGAGACACTCTGCAGAGCCATGTCACAGGGACAGAGAATAGGATGTGCGTGCCTGGTAAATCTGAGAAAAGAAACATAGTGGGTATTGATATCCTTTCTCACGTGTCTGTTTCAAATTCCTGACATAAGTAAATTTCATAGAGTATTCATACAAATTTCATATAGTATTTTCAATAGTAGGTTGGTTTATATTTTAAATTTATTTTGGCATATCAAATGCTTAGTGAGAAATTTAGTTATAGTTATTGAAATACTTTCCCAAGAAAAATGTTAATTCTGCTATTTTACAAAGTCTCTCCCATGTCATACCTATAGTCTAATACTGTGGCCTCTTACTATATTGCTCCTACATTAGAATAGTTGTCTACATTTAGATTATCAAATTTTAAAAATCCCTCTGGCTGTTCCACAAGCACACTGTTTCCAGAATATACCATATTGAAATTTCCATCATTTTTTTCTTCCTCCCTGAAAGAAAAGACATGCTAGGTTTTATTAGAATTATATTCACAAGTGCTGGTTGGCTGTGTATAGACAATATATTCTTGAGTATTAAAGACTCAGCCTTGCAGCACTTCTATGCCCATAATTCTTATTGATTTCAGTGAATATTGTGCACCCACAAGAGCTATGAGATGGGTTATTAGCAAATAAAGAATAGCCCAGTATATGTTGCCATGCTTTTTGGAAAGAAATCCTCTGTGAATTTTACCTTCATACTGAGATAAATGAGGGAGTGCATTAAGGAATAAGGATAACTGAATTAATTACTAATATGTAATTACTTTGAGAAGCCTCAATCAGATTCACATTTGATTTTAGATAATGCAGCATTATTTTTAGGGACAATTTCTGGGTTGATAATTCTTTCAGATTATGTAGTTCAGTATTGGCCCTGAGATTTGTTGATATGATATGACTTCCATTCTCATCAAGCTGTCATACCAACTTTCACTGTCGCCACTAGTGACCTCCTTGTCAAATCCAATGGCTATGTCTGAGTATTTTCTTCACTTGGTGTTTCCATAGCCATTCTCTTCCCTTGTTTCTCTGACACCATGGTCTTATGGTGTTTATCCAACACTCTTGTCTATGTCTTTTCTGATTCTTTTGCAGTAGCATCTTTCTCTGACCAGCCATTATTTATTGAGTCCCTCAAGGTTTATTTCTTGACCCTCTTCTCACTCTACTTTCTCCCAACAGACCTGGCAAATTGTCATGGCTTTCATTACTGCCAATAAATAGAGGCATACACCTTTATATTTTCTAAGGAAATCTTTCTATGATTTATTCACCAACTTTATTCACAAAAATTTATTGAAGGCCTTTTCTTTGTGAAGCACTGTGTTACACACTAGAGATGCAATGGGGGCAAAAAACAGATGGCCCCTGTTCTCAGGGAACTAGTAGGGCTAGTGGAAGAGATGTAGTCAATCAAATAATTATGCAAACAAGATAATTTCAATGAGAGTTAACCACTTGAAATGAACGAAACACAATTGTAAGACAACTTAAATGCAAAGAAACTTAGTTATACAACGTGGGAGACTTAAAAAATGTTTCAGGCAAGGGGCAGAGAAATTGCAAAAACCCTAAAATGGGAGAAAATGTTATTATTGAAAAATAAAGGCAGACTAGTTTAAAGCCCATGGGCAGTAAATCTAGGAATGAAGGCAAGGGTCAGAACATGCACAGTTTTTGTTGTTGCTGTTAAGCATTTGAGTGTTTATATTTAAAATACTGGGGGAAAAAAGGTTTTAGTTTATTTGTATGTGGTCATTATACTCATGCTTATTTAGTCCCTAAAGCTACTAAAAGTATTATGAATTTGTGGAGTTCACTTACCTTACTTCAAGTTTTCTTATCAACTTAAAGTTACTAGGACATCAGAAACACAGGGTAAATCTTTGGGATGATATTTCACAAAGATCTTTCTATTCCGTAGCACCAAATATTTGCTGGGTATGTAGGTATGGTGTGAAACTCCTTTCTTACAGTAAACTATTTTCTGTATGCAATCAATCCATAGGCAGTATTTAACTACTGAGAGTATGTTGAGACAGGTGGAGATATTACTAAAATTTGGAAAATCCTTTCTAAAAAATCATCATGGGGCTTCCCTGGTGGCGCAGTGATTGGGAGTCCGCCTGCCGATGCAGGGGACACGGATTCGTGCCCCGGTCCGGGGAGATCCCACATGCCGCGGAGCGGCTAGGCCCGTGAGCCATGGCTGCTGAGCCTGTGCGTCTGGAGCCTGTGCTCCGCAACGGGAAAGGCCACAACAGTGAGAGGCCCGCATACCGCAAAAAAAAAAAAAAAAAAAAAAAATCATGATGTAGTTGGAGATATTTAGCTGGCAGGGTTAAAAGTATTAATTAAACAAAAAGCTAACTGAAGATGTCTTTAATTTGCTAAGGGAGGATTTCAGAACAAAAAGGTAGACTTTCTTGATGGTCAAGTGGAAGTAAATGGGATTCCTGGTGGAATTATGAGGTGCTTGAGACAACAAAAATAATTGGATATCTTGACATTTGAAAATGAGCCTGGAGAAAGAAGTGCCTCAGGCTGCCTCACAGTGAAGCCTCACCCATCCATGAGAGCTGGATGCAAGGAACAACCATCTCAGAACTTGACCACTCTGGGGACTTTAGTGTTCAGTCTCATTATGTATAGTCTGTCCCCCAAAAAAGAGACAGAAAATCTCAGTAGGCAGACCATGGGACACAGATCCAAGATTAGGAAATCATGCAGTAATATTTCAGAATCTGAGTATGTAGTCTAAGCCACGAATAGAAAAATGCGTGGGTGTCATAGGAATGAAAAAAAGTAATAGAGCTTACATGGAAGCAGGGCCAAGGCTTGGGCAGCATTGCAAAGCAGAGACTGTGAGGGCGGAAGTGTAACTGTGGAGCTGTAGAGGATACATTTTGGTTTCCGTGTGGTTTGGGTTCTGGGAACAAAGAAACCTCCTAATTGGTTTAAAGGATAACCCTTGGAATTTAAAGGATGATAAGACAGTGAGAGACTATCTGGAGAAATTTACCTCCCCTGACACGTGTTTACATTTCAAAGAAGGATGAAGCCTGAGACCATGGAGACTTTTCAAAGGTAGTAAGCATATAGAGTCTTGTCTTATTTTTCCTGTGGGGACATTTATTTCCATTCCAAAGTGTAAGAACACAAGAATCTAGAAATTCTCTAAGAGAATTTTTGCTCCCTACTACAAGTAGGGAGCAAAATTTTTCTCCCTCTCAGGAAGCTAATGGAACCATGTGTATATAAGCTCTCCAGTTGATAACCTTTGAGTTACTCTTCAGTAGTGATAGAATCCCCTTTTGTATGTGCAGGCCTGTCCATCTGGCTGTCATCACATTATCCCAGAAGGTATAATACTCTGATTTGCTCTAGAAATCTTATCCTTTACTTCCAACATAACATGAATAAATGCAGATATTGGAAACTTATTAATGGCCATAAGCTCCAGGCATACAATTGTGAGAGGTCTTGTTGGGTAGACTTTCTGAAGATCTTATGCATTGGAGTCATTGCAGTTTATACCCAGACTATGAAAGTGAAGGGCCTTTGTTTTTCAGGAACAATCTACCAGCTGGTAGGCAGGATCTTTGTGATGATTTAACTTGTTTCACTGAATTCTCTTCATTCTGGAGCTACAGAGAGATGATAATGGGCCAGTTACCCTGCTCAGAGCCTTTCTAAACCTTATGAAAGACATTACGAGATTAGAAGATGTAGAAAGAAGTTCATGACAGGTAGAACATTAGAAATAAAACAAGCATAAGACATAAGGGGGAAAAAAAGAACAGATTAGAACTCAGGTTTTGCTAATGAAGAAAGGAAACTTAGCGCAGGTACTGGGTATGCATAACCAGGAAAATGACTCATCAGAGACTTCTTATGAACCATGTACATGGGGCATTAACTAAGTTAGGTGTTTGTGAGAAGAGTGGCTAAAGGGAAAATCACTGCTGAGCAAGACCTATACTAAACGCTCTGTGACATGAGATTTTTGTATAGTATAATCAAATCTCTTCCAACTAACCTTTAGTAAACAGAGTAATGATAAAGTCCACTCCATCTGATGTCCACAGTACTCTACAGCTAGTTGTAGGGCACTCCCAGGTCCAGAAAACCATTCTTCCATATGACACACACTTCAACTTCTATCACTTGAGTTGTATGTCTACTAAGAATTAACAGTGTTTTTTCCTAAAATTTATTATGCTTAATGATGTTAAGCATCTCTTTATGTGTTTATTGGCCCTTTGTATATCTTCTTTGGAGAAATGTTTATTTAAATCCTCTGCCAATTTTTTTAAGTTAGGTTATTTTGTATTTTTATTATTGAGCTGTAATAGTAATTTATATATCCTAGATATGTACCATCAGACATTTGTTTCACAAATATTTTATATCATACTGTAGGTTTGGTTTCCATTTTATTGATGATATCCTTTGAAGCACAAACATTTTTGATTTTGAAGAAATCCAATATATGTATATTTTTTTATTGCTTTTGCTTTCAGTATCATAACTAAGAAACCATTGCCAAACTCAAGGTTGTGGTGTTTATACCTCTCTTTTCTTCTAAGAGTTATTGTTTCAACTAATACATTTAGGTGTTTAATGCATTTTAATTTAGTTTTTGTTTATGATGTGAGGAAGGGATCCAATTTTAATCACTTGTATGTGGATATCTGCTTGTCCAAGTAAAATTTTTCAAAAACACTGTTCTTTCCTGTTGAATTATCTTAGTACATTTGTTCAAAATCATTGACTATAAATGTAAAGGCTCATTTCTAAACTCTCAATTCTATTCCACTGAGAGAAATACACACACACACACACACACACACACACCCCCCTATCTTTATGCTGTTACCACATAAACTATAGTACTATGAATACCATAGTTCTGTAGTTAAGTTTTGAAATGATGAGTTGTAAGTCCTCCAACTTTCTTTTTGTTCTAAAATAGTTTTGGCAATTCTGGGTTTGCTGCATTTCTGTATGAATTAAGATAAACTTGTCAAGGTCTACAGAAAAGGCAACTGCAATATTGATAAGAACTGCATTGAATCTGTATAACAATTTGGATAGTATTTCCATCTTAACAATGTTAAGTCTTCTAATTTATGGCTATAGGATATTTTCCCATTTATGTTTGTCTTCTTTAATTTCTTTCAATGTTTTGTAGTTTTTGGTATACATGTCATATTGTTATTTTGTTAGATTTATTCATAAGCATTTTATTCTTTTTTGGTATTACTGGAAATGAAATTGCTTTCTGGTTTTATTTCAGATTGCCCATACAAATACATAGAAATAAAATTGGTAATATATATTGATTTTTGTATTCTACAATCTTGCTCTACTTGTTTATAATCTCTAATTGTGTGTGTTTGTGTATTCCTTAGGATTATCTGTGCAGAAGACTATGACATCTGCAAATAGAGACAGTTTTACTCTTTCCTTTCTAATCAAGATACTATTTATTTATTTATTTAGCTGAACTTCTCTGGCTAGAACCTCCAGGATAATGTTGAATAGAATGGTGAGAGTGGATATTCTTGTCTTGTCCCAGGATATTAAGGCAAATATTTGAGACTTTCAACATTAAGTATGATGGTATCTATGGGTTTTTCATGGATGTCCTTTATCATGTGGAAGGAGCTTAATTCTATTCTGTTTCCATTTTTTTTTGTCTTTTAATCATGTAATTTTCTTCAATTTTGTCAAATACTTTTCCCCACAACTATTGATGTGATTGTGTGTGTGTGTGTGTGTATGTTTATTTATTCATTAATATAGTATATTATATAGATTGTATTGAACCAGCTTGCATTTCTGGGATAAATCCCTCTTGGTAATAGTGTATCATTTTGTAACACATTGCTAGACTTAATTTACTAGCATTTTGTTGAAGATTTTATTGTGTATATTCATAAGAGATATTGTTCTCTATTTTTCCATTCTTGGCTATCTTTTTCTGCTTTTGAGTAATACTGGCCTTATAGAACAAGATGGAAAGTACTTACCCTTCTTTTAGTTTTTGAGACAGTTTGTGAAGAATTGGTATTAATTATTTTTTTAAACATTTAGTAGAATTCACTTGTATATATCTGTAGTCCTAGGCATTTCTTTGTGGGAAGATTTTTGATTACTGACTCAGTCTCTAGTTGTTAAAGGTCTATTCAGTTTTCTATTTCTTCTTGAGTCATTTGGTATTTTTTTGTCTTTCTAGCAATTTGTTTTTATCTGTGTCTATTTTTTTGGCATAAAATTGTTATTTCTTTAAGATCAAAATGATGTCCATTTTTCCTTCCCTATTTTAGTAATATGAGTTTTCTCTTTCTTTTCGTTATCAATCTAGTTAAAGTTTTGTTAATTTTATTGATCTTTTTAAAGAACCAATTTTTAATTTTATTGATTTTCTCTACTGTTTTTCTATTCTCTAATTCATTTATTTCAACTCGAATCTTTATTATCTCCCTTTCTTCTTTGGGTTTAGTTTTACCTCTTTTCTAGTTTCTTAAGCAGAAAGATTAGGTTATTGGTTTAGGATGACTCTTCTATTTTTTTTAAATATAGGCTTCTGCAGCTGTGCATTCCTCCCAAGTATTGCCTTAGCTGCAACCCACAAGTTTTTATGTATTGTGTTTTCATTTTCATTGACCTATCAGTATTTTCAAACTTCCTTGTAATTTCTTCTTTGATTTACTGACTTTTTAGGAATATGTGATTTAATTTCCTATATGTGTGAATTTCCCAAATTTTCATCCTGCATTTATTTCTAATATCATTATCTGTGGTCAGGGAACTTTATGTGATTTCTATCCTTTAAATATTTTGAGATTGTTTTATTGCCTAATATTGATATATGGTCTATCCTGGAGTATAATCTGTATGCATTTGAGAACAATATATACTCTATTCTTATTGGCTGGAGTGGTCCACAGATATCTGTTAGTTCTAAGTTGTTTATAGTTATGTTCACCTCTTCTATATCCATGTTGATCCTTCTGTCTAGTTGTATCTATTAGCAAAAGTGAGACTTTGAAATCTTCAACCATTATTGTCCATTTCTTCCTTTGATTTTTTTGTTTTTAGTTTTATTTAATAAATTTTGGCACTCTGTGTATAGGATTATTGTATTGTTTTCCTGTGGTTACTGTCACAAATTACCAGAAACTTGGTGGCTTAATGCAACAGAAGCAGTCTTTCACAGTTTTCGAGGCCAGAAGTCTGAAATAGTTTCACTAGACCAAAATCAAGGCATCCACAAGGGTGAGATCCCTCCAGAGGTTCTAGGGGAGATTCAATTCCTTGCCTTTTCCAGTTTTTAATGACTTCTGACATTCCTTGGGTTGTGGTCACATCACTCCAATCTTCAAATCTCTCTTTGGTCAATTTTCACATTTCTTTCTCCTCAGTATGTGTCAACTCTCCTTCCTCCCTCTTGTGAAGATACATGGGATTTTATTCTGGGCCCACTGTTCAAGATAATCTTCCTATCTCAAGATCCATAAATTAATTACATCTGGAAAGTGTGATTAAATAATTAAAAAATAATATATGTCACATAAGGTAACATTCACAAGATATATAGATTAGGACATAGATATCTTTGGGTGGGGCAAATTTCAACAGACCACAAGCACATATGTTTATAGATATTGTATCTTCTTCTTGATGGAATGACCCTTTTATCATTATTAAGTATCATTGTTCGTCTCTAGTAACACTTTTTAACTTAAAGTCTTTGTCTATTTTGTCTGGTGTCAGCATAGCCTCTGCAGTTCTCTTTTGGTTATTATTTGCATTATATATTATTTACAACCTTTAGGTATAAGACAAATTGTTTGGTAATATTTTAATGTCTCCTTTATTTTGTAGGACATTTTTGCTAGCTATAGAATTATTGTTTGACTCTTCCTCCCCTTCTCTGCCACACACTTTGACTGTGTCATCTCACTGTCTTCTGGCCTCCTGGGTTTCTGATGACAAATTAGCTATTAATTTTGTTGAGGATCCCTTGTATTGAGTCACATCTCTTTTGTTGTTTCAACAATCTTTCTTTGTCTTGATTTTAGGTAGATTTGGTGTATTTTGGTGTGTGTGTCTCTGATTTATCTTAGAGATTCTTCAGTTTTGGGATATGCAGATTTATTTTTTTAAATCTGAGATTTTTGGGCCATTGTTTCTTCATATATTGTTTCTATCCCTTTATCTCTCTCCTCTCTTTGTGGAACTGCCATTATAAGTATGTTGGTACAGTTGATGGTGTCTCATAAGTTTCTGAAGCTCTGTTCATTTTCCTTCCTTCTTTTTTATTTCTGTTTCTCAGACTAGATAATCTCAATGGACTTATTTTCAAGTTTGCTGATTTTTAGTTCTGCTTATTTAAATCTGCTATTGGGCCCTCCTGGTGATTTTTTTTTTTTTTTTTTTTTTTTTTTTACTTTAGAGATAGTACTTTTCAACCCCCAAATTTCTATTGTGTTTTTAAAAATAATTTCTGTCTATTTATAATCTCTATTTGGTTAGACATCATTTACATACTTTCTCTGTTTCTTTGAATATATTTAAAACTTCTTAAAGTCTTTGTCTAGTAAGTCCAATGTAAGGGCTTCTTTATGGACAGATTCTATTGACTGCTTTTTTCCCCCCCCTATGTGCACTGTCTTGTCTTTCTTTGTATGCCTCATGATTGTTTAACTGAAAACTGGAAATTTTAAATAATATTCTGTGGCAACTCTGAAAATCAGACTTTCCCCATCTTTCTCCATGGCTTGTTGTTGCTGTTTGTTGATTATGCTGCTGTTTATTTGTTTAATGACTTTTCTGAATTAATTCTGAAATATCATTATTCTTTTCCTATGTGGTCATTGAACTCTCTGGTTAATTTATGAATCAGCTAATGATTGACAGAGATTTTCTTAAATGCCTGGAACCAGTAAGACTCGCAGCTTTTTTTTTAAGCGCTCAGTGTGCATGTTGTAGCACACCTTCATTGATCATACAGGCAGTTTACAATTCTACCTTAACCCTTAACTTCCTGCTTGCACAGAACCTCAATATCCTGCCAAGGTAACAGCTTAGGGCTTCCCCTAGTTTTTCCTGGGAATGCACACAGCTGTGAACATGAGCATGACATTCTAGACTCCCAGGATTATGTCACAACTTTTCAAATCCACTTTGAATTTGCCTCATTCCCAACTTTTCCTCTTACCTTTTTGGCCAATTTGTTGTTTTCTCCAACTGGTATACCACTGCTGTTATCTATAATGTTTGACAATTGCTGATGATTCTTTTTGACAAATGCCCATGGGGAAAAGGTTGCTTGCATTTGAATGCTCTGAGTCAGTCAAGTAAAGAGATGTTTTGCACATGGGATTTTCCAGGGAACTTTCAGGCAGATCAAATAATGACAGTTATCTGGAAAACAGGCCTTGGAGTTGCTCTAAATTAATTCTGCCCCCTGCAGACATGATTACACTTCTAAAAAGTTTTTACTGTGATTGTGGGGTTATTGGTTTTCAAGGGAAATGTTTGGAGAGAGAAGGATGGTTTTAGAGCAAATTAAAATACCACAGAACTTCCTGTTCTTACCAAGATTCAGCCATTTTTCTCAAATAAACACTACCTGTATTATTAAGAGCTTTTGCTTTCTAAAAGAGTTGATTTTGACAATTTTGCCAGTGTTCTTCTTGCTTTTATGGAGGAAAAGAGTTTTGGAGGTCCTTTCACCAGCATTCCTGGTGATATCAACCACATCAAATTCTTCATAGTCTCCATTGCTGGTAAAGTTTGTACAAGTAATCAATAGCAAATGCCTCAGATGTTTCTCCTGACAGAAGGAAAGCATGTTACAATAATTCAGATAATTTTATTTTTAAAATTATATTTAAGTGTGTGAGAATTTTAAAAATCTTTAACACATAAAATGTTGATATTTATTATAATAATGAAAACAGGATTTTAATTTAATATCATTCTTTTTTACATTAAATATTTAAGATAATGATGAAGATTTTCCTTGAGCATACACAGATGATACTGCTCCCACCTTCATAATCTTTCTTTAAGATTCAAGTTGTAACATTGACTAACCATCATTAGTGAATTTTTCCAAAATTGAATTTTTGTTCTAAGTCCATAAATTTTGCAAGACATGCTCATATATTTTTATGCATGTGTGTATGTATGACTACATACATATGTGTCTCCAGAGATAAGCATATATGTGTGTGTGAATACATATGTATATAAGTGCATACACACACACACACAAACTCACATATTCACATTGCCCTTATACTTTATTCAGATTTTAATACACAACAGTTAAATAGACATTTTTTAAATCCAAAACTACCCTTCACACAATCTGTAAAGCATGACTCTTTCACAGTTTTTTGTATTGTTTAACTCATAAACTTCAGGCAAACATTTTATCTGTTAAACAATGGAGTGGATCATTTGATTCCAATTATTTATCTAAACATGAAAATATATAGGACTCTAGGACTGTGGGTTATTTCAGATTTGCTAATAAGATATTGCTTTAATTATTAAATCTAAAGGAAAATTCTACATAGGAGGATCAGCTTCTCTGTGAATAAAAATATATTATTGAAATCTCAGGATTTTCAACAATTTCCTGATGTAAAACTCCTGATGTAAAAAAATGACATAAAACCTTTATGTCATTTAAGGGTACAATATCAGTATTGTAATTGGATGTGCAATGCATTTTGCAAATGTGTTATTCATTTTCATGAATTCACTTACAACTTTGAATAACTCATTTCCAATATTTTGGTTTTTACTTATTTGCAGAACAAGTTATATTCATTCAAGCATTCTAACTATTAATACTAAGTGGGCACAGTTATATCTGTATAGTCATCAATCTGCTGTAAACTTTTGTTTAAAATTGTTCTTTATTACTGTTATATTACTGACATCTGCCATCTTATCAGTGTGTCTACTAAATTTATTATTCAAGGTGATGCTTTTTCTGTTTCCTTACTTAAATTTTTATTGGTAAAGTAAAAAACTCTCTGATTAGTAAATTGCTTCTTAATTAATAATTACACTGCTTTAGATGATTCAGTGGGAAGGTTAGGAGAGGTCATTATGTGTTGCACTCAATGATGCAGTTTTTTTAGTGATGGGTGCTATGCAGAGTTGCGTGAAGCATGATGATAATTATCACATTCAGAAGGTTTATAGAAAGGTCATGCAAAAATAGGTTACAAATATTTGTTCAACAACAGTACAATTCATTGCAAAACAGTTTTGCTCTACAAATAAGATTTCTATGCATACAAGGATTGAAAGTTAATAGATGAATTAAGATACATCTGGAGAACATTCTTCATAATAATACTCATGTAGATATATTAAAGAAAAATTTCAGAGCAAAATGCATTAGTAGAAATAAAGAATATGAATAAAGAGAGTCAATGCATAAGGATAAGAGGTTTGATTTGACAGAAAGATATAACAATTTTTTAATGGTGACATAATGTTGACTCAAAATATACAAATTGAATATAGACAGAATTAAAAGATTAAGACACCGTTATCTTGTTCCAGTTGGAACAATCTGAAATAATAGAATTTAGGAGAACTTTAAACATAAGCGAACTTGATTTATGATACAGTTAGCATTATAAAACAATGAAAAAGACTTCTCAATACATAATGCTGGAAAAAAAATGGTTATTTATATAAAAATGAAATTATCTCCCTATCTTATTATATAAAAAACTAAATTCCAGAGTAGGTAACCTTTTTAGAGTATAATGTAGAAAAATACCTATGTGAACTTAGGATAGAGAAGGTTTTAATAATTCAACTACATTCAAATTAAGAATTTCTTGTGAAAAGACCTCATATCTAGAGTGGGAAGACATGCTATAAATTTAACAAGACATTTACAATATATAATTGACAAAGAACTAGTATCTGGTATATATAAACAAAAACCCTTCAATATGATAAAGCAAAAAGGTTAAAAGTAAAAGGGAAAAAAAGCCAAAGATTTAAATAAATAGACTTTTCATAGAAGATGAAATATTAATGGTTATTAATGGCCCTATCTGAAAAGATACTGTGTCATTTATTTATTTGTTTGTTTGTTTGTTTGTTTATTGCTGTGTTGGGTCTTCGTTGCTGTGCACGGGCTTCCTCTATTTGCGGTGAGCGGGGGCTATTCTTCATTGCAGTGCGTGAGCTTCTCATTGTGGTGGCTTCTCTTGTTGCAGAGCATGGGCTCTAGGCACGCGGACTCAGTAGTTGTGGCACACGGGCTTAGTTGCTCTGTGGCATGTAGGATCTTCCCAGACCAGGGCTTGAACCATTGTCCCCTGCATTGGCAGGTGGATTCTTAACCACTGTACCACCAGGGAAGTCCCTCAGTATCATTTGTAATGACAAAAATGCAAACTAAACCACAAAAGATTATTTAGTAAAGTCACCATATCAAATGTTTTCCAACCATGCTGGGAAATAAATCAACACCTAGATATATACTATAGAGAAACTGTCACACTTGTAAATCAGGAGACATGTACAAGAGAATTCATAGAAACAGGACTGAGCAAAAATCAAAGTATTAGACCCAACCCAATGTCCATTAATCAGTAGAAGGGATTTCTTTTTCTAAAAAGAAAAGTATGAGGCATGTTTGGGGAATGAGAAGTGCAATTGCTATCTGGACAAGGGTTGACAAAGTTTTTCTGTAAAACGCTAGATAATAAATATTTTAGGCTTTGTGTAACTATAGGGACACTGTGGCAACTAGTCAACTCTATTGTTACATTGCAAAGAAGTTATACATGATATGGAAACAAATGGATATAGAAAGTAAAACTTTATTTGCAAAAGCAGATGGAGGGCTGGATTTGGCCCTTGGATTGTGATGTCCAAACCCTGCACTGGGGGATGGGCTGTCTAAAGATTTGTGTCTCCAACCCCCACCTCTGAGTGTTGTATCCTCTTTGAGATATGGTAACTATCTTGCCTCTTGAAAAATAAATCCCCTTTCTTGATGGATTTTCCCCTGAGGAAATTGCTGCAAAAGCCATCCTGGTAGTGAGGACTTTTCAAGGGAGGCTTCTGGAGCCAGACTTCATAGTGAGGGCTCATTTTACCACACTGTAGTTTAAAAAAAAAATGCTCATTTAATGTTACATTCCCCTTCATGAGCCTGGCCCTGTATAGGTCTCTAACACATAATAGAGTAATAAGTAAAGGACTTTTGATTCCTAGAGACCATGGCTTTAATCTTGTGACTGATTTTGCTATGAGTATGGACATTTTGCTTTCATTTAGAAATCTGAAATTATTTTTTTTGTAAAATCAAATCCATCCTCCCTCCCTCCCTCCCTCCCTCCCTCTTTCTTTCTTTCTTTTTCTTTCTTTCTTTCTTTCTTTCTTTCTTTCTTTCCTTTTTTCTTCTTTCTTTCTTTCATAAGATCTTGGGAGTTTGGCCACATTGTTAGAAAGTACACAGTTTGAGTAGAAAAAGAACAGTCCACACATTGGTGTGCTTATTCTCAGAGTGAGTCTTAAAAGAATTACTCTCAGAAGTCACGTGAGATACTGTCTTAGAAATAAGTGTATCCACTAACATTCATGCCTTAAATTGGAGTTTATTGTACTTTGAGGCTCCTATAGTTGGCTGCAAAAGGTTAAATTTATGAAATAAAAATAAATGTGGGCAACACAAAGTCAAGGATTAAGCAGTTTGTGGATATCGTTCCATTATTTTGGCTGCCTTTTGCAGATACTTGTTTGGGTGTCAACAACATGGAATATAGGTTTGTGGATTATCGTAGGACATTTTAAGACAGTATTATAAATTGCAAAATTACCTGTACTTCCAGTTTGAACAGTGTGGTGCTAACTTGTTATATCAAGCAATAATAAGCTGAAGAGGAGATTTAACTGCATGCAGCAATAATGAGAAACATGGCTAATGGCTATTGGATTTTTAATATTTTTTCATTTGAATGCTTTTACCATAACTGATTAGAATGTCAAAGGACTGTAATTTGCATAGATATACCAGTTGAGAAAACAAACAAATTAAGATAACAATTGTAACATTGAAACATGAATATTGGGCATCTGTCTAATGAATTTAGCTTGTAAATACTTCTAAGGGTGTATTCAGTATACTTGGACATACTGCAAGCATCATTTTCAGTCATATGAATAAGACATTTTAAAATATTGGGGCTTTTAGAAAACAAGCCATCAGATTAGAACTCTGGAAGGAAATGGGGGTGGGAGTGGAGCATATAGCTTTAGACAAACAGCTATTAAAATTATGCCAGGAGAATGAGTGTGGATGGCCTAACATTATCTGTCACTTCCATTAACAAATAAATCAAAACAATACTATTTTTTTAATTCCAAAGGGTCTTTGTATCTTTTTAATATTATATTTGTATATTTAAGAGTTCAAATTTTGAAACTGTGTTTATGTTTTATTTTATTATTTTTATCATTATTATTTTTTTGCAGTACGTGGGCCTCTCACTGTTGTGGGCTCTCCCGTTGCGGAGCACAGGCTCCGGACGTGCAGGCTCACCGGCCATGGCTCACGGGCCCAGCCGCTCCGTGGCATGCGGGATCTTCCCAGACTGGCGCACGAACCCGTGACCCTGCATCGGCAGGCTGACTCTCAACCACTGCGCCACCAGAGAAGCCCTATGTTTTATTTTATAACTGTTGATTCTTTAACAAATTGGCAGATAGCACAAATCCAAGTACTGCAGAACATTTTATTTCATTGTTTAAATTAAGAAGTAGGAAAGATAAACATGTGATTAAAATAAAAGATAATTAAGTGAAAATAATTAACAAGACTACTTTATTTCTTTTAAACTCAGTGAAAGTTTATGAATATAATATTTTATTTTGAAGTCAGCATAAATATAAAAAAGTTATTAATTTGCTTTTGTACTCACAAAAGCAAATTTTAAGTGTTTTAAGTAAGCAGTTATATTTAATGAAATCCTTGAATAAAAATTTTCCTACCACCAGTTAATTTTTTTAATTTTTTGTCTGCTTATGCTTGGAAACAGTGTTGAAATAGCCCATTTGGATGACCTAAAGTTTTCATATGATCTTTAATTTATGATGACAGCGTGTACTTATTTATGTGGCCACTAGATGGCAGACCTAACACTAAACAGAAGTTAGACACAAAGCAAATTCCCCAACTAATTTGCATCACACAACAAGGTTTATTTCAAGCCTAGCTTAGCCTTTCAGACTAATCACACTCTATAGTTTTAAGGCGACAGGATAATGGAGGTGACCTAACACTTTTACATTCATGCAAGATTTTAACAGTTTACGAATTTATATTCCATTTCACAATAATGTTTTAAATTAAGACTGATAAGTGCTGCCATATTATTAATGAAAACATGTGTTTCTCAGGGCATATGGTCAAGGTTATTACTTTAGAGGACTACAAGGAGATAACTTTGAAGAATTTTGCTTGAAGCCTCCAGAATTTAATTATACTACAGTTTGAGATGATTCTGGGATAATTATTGGTTCTGTATCTGATATATATTTTACGCTTATGCCCTACAGTTTTATGTTCCCAAAAGTTCAATCCCTCTAGGAGACTACAGAATCAATTAGAGCTACAAAACCATACCCTCTTCAATGATCCTGACCTCTAACTTCTTGATTTTCGCTCACGCTTTGGTTTCTGGAACCGAATTATCTTTATCCAGCTTCCTTCTATTTCATCTTTTGTGTTCACTGAAACCCTCCATCACCATAACTTAAATAGCCTCTTGATTTCTGAAACTGAGCACTGGGCTCCAGCTTATTTTCAGCTTTTGAAAATAGGCCAGCAGTTTTCTAAAGAACTAAGAAGAATCCTTTGCAGAAATTGGAAGCTTGTGTATGTGTGTGCACACACACTTTTTCCAGCCAAGCAAAAATGATAAAATGATATGAGGTGATTCCCAAGGCTACTTTATCTAATTGGCAGGATAAAGTCATAACACAGCCATTAGGTCAGAATCTCTAAGATTCAGAACACTTTTAAGCTCTGAAAGAAAATTTAATTTTGGTAAATGTTAATGGCTCTAAGAGAACCTAGGGCAGGAAACAATGTAAGGCCAGCTCTCCTACTATCAACTCGTTCACTTTATTCAAATTACAAGTTCGTATTCGCACCATAAAATTCCCTGACCACAGGTTATGTTTTTAATATTAGAGGATGAATTTAAAAGTTGACTTTTAGTCTTAGAACCTTATAATGATATGAACAGAAGGATGTGCTTATATGTAAAATTTAGATTATAAGAGTATTGTCTTTTCTCTTTCTTATTATCAAAGCAATATAAGTTCACTGTAGGAAAAGAATACAAATGAACAATAGAAAAAAAAAATCCCAAACCTAGAGATGTCCTTTGTGACCACCTTTGTGAATATCTTTTCAGAGCTTGCAGTTTTATTAATTTAATTTTAGATTGAACAATCTACTTGAGGTGTGTAGATTCCTATGCCTTTGTAAGAAATAATATGGTGAGGTCTCATGTGCCCTTTACTGGTTTCATCCAATGGTAACATCTTATAAAACTATAGCCCAATATCACAACCAGCATTTGTTTTGTTGTTGTTGTTGTTGTTTTTGTTTTTTTATTAGTTTCTGCTTTATAACAAAGTGAATCATTCATACATATACATCTGTTCCCACATCCCTTCCCTCATGCATCTCCCTCCCTCCCACCCTCCCCATCCCACCCCTCCAGGCAGTCACAAAGCACCGAGCTGATCTCCCTGTGCTCTGCGGCTGCTTCCCACTAGCTATCTACCTTACGTTTGGTAGTGTATATATGTCCATGCCTCTCTTTCGCTTTGTCACAGCTTACCCTTCCCCCTCCCCATATCCTCAAGTCCATTCTCAAGTAGGTCTGTGTCTTTATTCCCGTTTTACCCCTAGGTTCTTCATGACATTTTTTTTAAATTCCATATATATGTGTTAGCATACGGTATTTGTCTTTCTCTTTCTGACTTACTTCACTCTGTATGACAGACTCTAGGTCTATCCACCTCATTACAAATAGCTCAGTTTCGTTTCTTTTTATGGCTGAGTAATATTCCATTGTATATATGTGCCACATCTTCTTTATCCATGCATCCGATGATGGACACTTCGGTTGTTTCCATCTCCAGGCTATTGTGAATAGAGCTGCAATGAACATTTTGGTATACATGTCTCTTTTTGAATTATAGTTTTCTCAGGGTATATACCTAGTAGTGGGATTGCTGGGTCATATGGTAGTTCTATTTTTAGTTTTTTAAGGAACCTCCATACTGTTCTCCATAGTGGCTGTACCAATTCACATTCCCACCAGCAGTGCAAGAGTGTTCCCTTTTCTCCACACCCTCTCCAACATTTATTGTTTCTAGATTTCTTGATGATGGCCATTCTGACTGGTGTGAGATGATATCTCATTGTAGTTTTGATTTGCATTTCTCTAATGATTAATGATGTTGAGCATTCTTTCATGTGTTTGTTGGCAGTCTGCATATATTGATATGGTTAAGGTACAAACCTTTAACATTATCACAAAAATTCCTCCTGCTGCCCTTTTATAGCCATACATACTTCACTCCCGTTCCCAACCGCTCATTAACCGGTGTCAATCACTAATCTCTTCTCTCTTTCTAAATTTTGCCGTTTGAAGAATGTTATATAAATGGAATCACACAGCATGTAACCTTTTGGGATTGGGTGTTTTCACTCAACATCATTCTCTGGAGATTCATCCAGTTTCTTGCATCCATCAGTAGTTCAGTCCTATTTTTGCTAAGTGAGATTCATGGTATGGATATAACAGTTTGCTTAAGCAGTCACTCATTAAAGTACTGGATGTTTCCAGTTTGGGGCCATCATGAGTTAAGCTGCTATAAACATTCATATATAACTTCTTGTGTGGACATAACTTTTCATTTCTCTGGGGCAAATTTTAAGGAGTTCAATTGCTGGGTCTTATAGTAGTTACATGTTTTAGTTTTTTTTTAAAAAAAGTGTCCAACAGCTTTCCAGAGTGGTTGTATCATTTTATTGATATATTCTAATTAGCAAAGCATGCGTGGTCCAGTTTCACTGTCATCACCAGCATTTGATGTTGTTACTATTATTTATTTTAGCTATTCTCATAGGTATGTAGTAATATTTCATTGTGGTTTTATTTTGCAATTCCCTAATGGCTGAAGATGGTGAACATATTTTTATGTGCTTATTTGTCATCTGTATATTCTCTAGTGAAATGTCAGCTCATGTTTTTTACCTATTTTCTAAGTGGATTATTTGTTTTCAGTGTTGGATTTTGAGAATTCTTTTAATATTCTGGATACTAGTCCTTTGTTAGTTATGTGGTGTGCAAATATGGCAAACAGTTTTCTTTTGCTCTCTTTCAGAATTTGTAATATGTATATACCTTTATTCCAAGGTTTTTAGCTGTACATCATACTTAGTAGGAGGAATATAGAAAAGTGTGCCTGCTGCATCTTCCCAGAAGTGGAAGTCTTGAAAATTAACTTTTATTTTACAAAAGAGTTGCTAATTTATATTTAATTGTTTTAGTATTGTCTTAATGTACTTAACTAGAAAAGAGAAGCTGAAAAAAATGATTCAAAGTTAAGTACAAATGCAAAGAGGTTTACAAAGTAAAACTATAGGGTCTTTGCATCAATATTTCTAGTATCATATACTTCAACATGTGTGTTAGCTAGGCATAAACATTTCCTCATAGAAATATGCCTGCCTTAAATAAAAATTTTATTAACAGTCAAATTTAATACATTTTAAAGGAAATTAATAATGAAAAATGTGTCTGTACTTATATTATGAATAGTTGAGATGTTTAGATTATGCATAAATTTTGAATTATTCATCTGTGGTTTTTTTTTTGTTTTTGTTTTTGTTTTTTTTTTAAAACAGGGCTTTCAGGGCTTCCCTGGTGGCGCAGTGGTTGAGAGTCCGCCTACCGATGCAGGGGACACGGGTTCGTGCCCCGGTCTGGGAGGATCCCACATGCCGCGGAGCGGCTGGGCCCGTGAGCCATGGCCGGTGAGCCTGCACGTCCGGAGCCTGTGCTCCGCAACGGGAGAGGCCACAACAGTGAGAGGCCCGCGTACCACAAAAAAATAATAATAATAATAATAATAAAACAGGGCTTTCAGAATGAGTGTTGTTGTTTTTTTAAACGGCTACAAACGCTTGGCTTATTTATTTATTTATTTATTTATTTATTTATTTATGTCTGTGTTGGGTCTTAATTTCTGTGCGAGGGCTTTCTCTAGTTGTGGCAAGCGGGGGCCACTCTTCATCGCGGTGCGCGGGCCTCTCACTATCGCGGCCTCTCTTGTTGCGGAGCACAGGCTCCAGATGCGCAGGCTCAGTAGTTGTGGCTCACGGGCCTAGTTGCCCTGCAGCATGTGGGATCTTCCCAGACCAGGGCTCGAACCCGTGTCCCCTGCATTAGCAGGCAGATTCTCAACCACTGCGCCACCAGGGAAGCCCTCATCTGTGTTTTAAAGACCTTTTATCAAAATGACCTACTTCTGAGTAGATATTTGGTAAATCATGGAAATATAAAATATGTATATAGCTAGTCGGTAGACATAATTTATATTCATATAAAATGTTCACTTTTTTGTATGTTAAGGTTTTTAGCTTAAAATAGTTGCTACAGTTTGTAATTAAAATGGTAACATGCTGCTGTCTAACACTAGCAATATATTACAAAACTCATTTTAAAAAAAGATCACTGATGGAATCATTCCTTTTATAATTTGGCTAGTATTCAAAAAGAAAAATTGTAATGATTTCTCTTTCCAACCAGAATTTCATATTTCCTTCCCTGGAAGGTAGATCCCTTCAAAAATGCAGTCTTATTATTAAAATTAAGAACTAATTTTTTTAAATGTTCTAGTTTTATGTCTAACACTAGCAATATATTACAAAACTCATTTTAAAAAAAGATCACCGATGGAATCATTCCTTTTATAATTTGGCTAGTATTCAAAAAGAAAAATTGTAATGATTTCTCTTTCCAACCAGAATTTCATATTTCCTTCCCTGGAAAGTAGATCCCTTCAAAAATGCAGTCTTATTATTAAAATTAAGAACTAATTTTTTTAAATGTTCTAGTTTTATGTTGGCTTTTAGATAATATGCTTCTACTTATTTGTTGAACCTAATCAAATTATTTATTAATTTAAAAAATTATCTTTTCTCTCTCCTTTTTTGCTTCTAATCTTAAAACAATCCAGCAGATTTGGAAAATTCTATATTGATTTATATTACTCTAGTTTATGTAAACATTGTTTTTCGTATACCTGCATTTCGGTGACAATAAAGAGGTTAGGAAAAGTTAAAAATCCTTAGACATTTCTGGTACACTTCCCAAAGACATTCAGATTTTTAAGCAGTAAGTGGTTAGATTTAGGCTGTGCATGGGTGAATATTTATTCTGCATTGTAAGTTTTATATGGATTTAATACTTTTTGAGAATTAAAAGTTACTGTCTCATCTCTCCTTTGCTCAGTTCTCTAAGTTCAGGAGTTCCTTTTAACTGAGAACACATTTTTTTTTTCCCATAAGAAACTATGTGCAGTTTCTGAAGACTTCAGTGGTTTAAAAATACTTCGTATGCATAAGGTCAAAACAGGGTTTATATAGGCCTCCATTTTTGTATCTAAATGATTATCTTCAGAAGCCTTCTCCTTGTCTTTACCTTCAGACCATTATCTGTAACATTCCCTTAAGAATCTCTTTTCTTCTTCATCCAATTGAATATCCACTCTTTACAAACACTCCCACGCACAAACACAGACACAGACACAGAGACAAACACACACAGCTACTGAATTTGTATTAAAGCCGGTGTTACAGCAACAGTGAAACATCTCTGCAGATTTTTTTTTTTACAATTTTATGATTATCACCAATTAAGTTTCCTGAAGTTCAGTAAATGAAACTGTTGATTAGTCTCCAGCTGATTGTGATAGAGAAATCACCTAATTAGAGAAGCTGAATGGAACTCCAAAGAATCCTTGAGTTCATCCCTTTGTAAGACGATTGTGAAGTTGTCAGCAGAGATAATTTTGAAAACCTACTCTTCCTTGGGGTCGGTGTCATCATAGGTTTAACCCATGCTAATTCTTTTGTTATGAGGTAATTTTATAAGCAATTTCCAAAAAAATGGCATATTTTAGTTCTATAAGCAAACATTACTGATGAATCCTGAGTGTTTACCATCAGCTGAAGGCCAGCACCTGAGAGATAATTTAGAGCGTGGCAGAGAGATTAGCCAACTAATATATTACCACCAACGTGACCGGTCAGTTCAGAAGAATTTGGACATAAAGTCCTGCACTTTTGCAACACCTTCCTTTTGTTGACAGCGTGTGTCTCTCAGTACTGTCCATCACCCCTACCTATTCAGTGTCTGGTGATAACCCTCTCTTCTAAATGAATATCCCTACACTGCATTCAACTGCTTTAACTTGACCTTATTTTCCTTGACCTGGTCTTTTCTCTTCATGGGAGTTACACATTTTAGTCCTCATATTCTACGTCTTTCTCAGGTTATTCTGCTTATTCTACTCCCTTAGTTGTAGAGGAAAAGAATTCATACCCCTTGCATGATGTTATGGAAGAAGCATGGGTATGAGCAAGTCACTTAACCTCTCAGAGCCTCAGGGTGTGTGTGTGTGTGTGTGTGTGTGTGTGTGTGTGTGTGTGTGTGTGTGTGTGTGTGTGTGTGTGTGTGTGTGTGTGTGTGTGTTGATTCTGTGGGGCTAGGATAACACCTGTAACAAGGGTCATTGTGGGAGTGAAATAAGATAGCATCCAGCATCTAGCACAGGGAGTGGAAAATGGCACACAGTAAGATCTCAGTAAAAATTAAATACTTGACTTCATTTCTCAATCTTTGAGACAATGTACTCTGATTAACACATGTATTTTATTTGACTTAGCATTCTAGGCCTAGCAATATGACTGCTTGTTTGTATAACTTTAGGTAAATTACTTAAATTCACAGTTTGAATTTCTCATTTGTTAAATGAGAATATAACAAGGTTCATGTTTTCTATTAGGACTACATCGAACAGCAAATAACATAGTATACATGAATGTACTTTTTAAACATTTAAAACACTATTTAAACATGTAAATATAATTAAAATTATAAATGTATAATACAGTTGCACTCACTTGTTGAATGCCTACTGTGTGCTAGATGCAGAGCTGGTGTTTTGTGTATATGAACTTAAATCTTGATAATAACTTGTTCATTTGTCACTTATTATTATGTAACAAACCATCATGTAACTTAGTGCCTTAAAATAACAATTTATTATTATCTCACACAGTTCTGGGAATTGACTGGGCTCAGCTGGAAGATGCTTTTTTGGGTTTCCTCATGTGGCTGCAGTCAGATGGTGCCTGTATCTGAAGCCATCTGTATTAGTTTCTCAGTACTGTTGTAACAAAGTACTACAAACTGAGTGTCTTAAAACAAAATAAATGTATTGTCTCACAATTCTAGGTGGTAGAAGTCCCAAATCAAGGCGTCAGCAGTGCCATGCTTCCTCCAAAGGCTGTAGGGAAGAATCCTTTCTTGCCTCTTTCAGCTCTGATAGTTGCCAGGAATCCTTGGTGTTCCTGGTCTCTTGCATCACTCCAATCTTGTATCTGTCATCACATGACGTTCTGCCTCTATGTCTGTGTGTCCAAATTTCCCTCTTCTTATAAGGACACAAGTCACATTGAATTTAGAACTCACCCTAATCCAATATGACCTCATCTTAATTTGATTATATCCACAAAGACCCCATTTCCAAATAAGGTCACATTCACAGATACCAGTGTTTAGGGCCTGAACATATCTTTTTGAGGAACACAATTCAACCCACACCTCCATCTGAAGGCTCAATTGGGCTGGATATTTAAGATGGCTTCTCCAATCCCATGTCTGACACCTCTCTCCATGGGACCATATTGGGCTTCCTCACAGTAGAGCAGTGTAAGAGTAGTCAGAAATTTTACCTACTGGCTAGCATCCCCTAGGGTCACCTAGACCCATGAGAAAGCCACAAGGTTTCTTGTAATCTACACTTGGAGTCACGTAGCACCCCTATCATTGCATTCTAAGGGTCAAAAGCCAGCACATTGCCAGGCCATATTCAAGGGGAGGGGACTACACCAGGGTGTGAATGTCAGGAAGGGCCTGAATGGAGGGTCATTTTAGGAGACTAGCTACCACACATCATACTATTATCTTTACTTTGGAGATGAGGAAATTGAAACTGATTTTCAATTTGTTTAAACAAAATGTCAGTTATTACACAGTTAACATTTGGTCCACCTGAGACTTGTCTGCCTGTCTTCAAACCCTTTGCTTTTTCTACAGATGTGTGTCTCTGCATTTTTTACCTATATGCTTCCAGCACCCCCTCTCCACATCTTCCAATCCCTGGGTATTTTCCAGCTTCCTTAGTGACTTCAAATGTGGCTCAAATTCTCTTCACCTGACTACTTTTGTTAGAGTCATACTCTTACTGATCACTTTTACCTTGGTTATTATCAGGAGTTAGAGGATTCTAGTAAACCTCATCTCTGCTGCCAGTTCAGTAGGATTCTTATTTGATTACACTTAAAAAAAAATTCAGTTTGATTTGAATTCCATCCTTCAAGATTTTGACTTCTTAAACTTCTTTTTTTAAGCTTTATTGAGGTAAACTATATATATATATATATATATATATATATATATATATATATAATACAGATTTAGTATATACATTTTGATGAGTTTGGACATATGCATACACCTGTGATACCATCACCATAATCAAGTTACTAAACTTATCCATCACCTTCAAAAATTACTTTGTGTTCTATTGTTCTTGTGTGTGTGTACGTGTGTGTTTGTGGTAAGAATATTTAACATGAGAACTGTCCTTTTAACATTTGAAAGTACAAAATTTGTATTAACTGTAGATATTTCTATAAGCCTATCATTTACATATGATCATCAATTTCATGAAGACTGCTTCAGCCTTGTAGAAATTGAGTTGTCATCACACAGAGAATTTCTAAAGTCCTCTGTATTGTTTTAAAGGACAGCTACATTTCATGCTGGAGAGGAACACTCATTCAACCTTGTAGGATTTAATGAAGGAGTACTTTTTTTTTTTTTACCAGAATGAATTAGGCTTTTATTTCTTCTTTCTTTTGATGCAATTTTTCTTTTCTTTTTGTTTTTTTAACATCTTTATTGGAGTATTACTGCTTTACAATGGTGTGTTAGTTTCTGCTTTATAACAAAGTAAATCAGTTATACATATACATATATCCCCATATCTCTTCCCTCTTGAATCTCCCTCCCTCCCACCCTCCCTATCCCACTGCTCTAGGTGGTCACAAAGCACCAAGCTGATCTCCCTGTGTTATGCGGCTGCTTCCCACTAGCTATCTATTTTACATTTGGTAGTGTATATATGTCCATGCCACTCTCTCATTTTGTCCCAGCTTACCTTTCCCCCTCCCCATATCCTTAAGTCCATTCTCTAGTAGGTCTCTGTCTTCATTCCCGTCTTGCCCCTATGTTCTTCATGACCTTTTTTTTTTTTTTTTTTTTTTTTACTTAGGTTCCATATATATGTGTTAGCATACGGTATTTGTTTTTCTCTTTCTGACTTACTTCACTCTGTATGACAGACTCTAGGTCCATCCACCTCACTACAAATAACTCAATTTCGTTTCTTTTTATGGCTGAGGAATATTCCATTGTATATATGTGCCACATCTTTATCCATTCATCTGTTGATGGATACTTCAGTTGCTTCCATGTCCTAGCTATTGTAAACAGAGCTGCAGTGAACATTTTGGTACATGACTCTTTTTGAATTATGGTTTTCTCAGGGTATATGCCCAGTAGTGTGATTGCTGGGTCATATGGTAGTTCTATTTGTAGTTTTTTAAGAAAGCTCCATACTGTTCTCCATAGTGGCTGTATCAATTTACATTCCCACCAACACTGCAAGAGGGTTCCCTTTTCTCCACACCTCCAGCATTTATTGTTTGTAGATTTTTTGATGATGGCCATTCTGACTGGTGTGAGATAATATCTCACTGTAGTTTTGATTTGCATTTCTCTAATAATTAATTACATTGAGCATCCTTTCATGTGTTTGTTGCCAATCTGTATATCTTCTTTGGAGAAATGTCTATTTGGGTCTTCTGCCCATTTTTGGATTGGGTTGTTTTTTTGATATTGAGCTGCATGAGCTGCTTGTAAATTTTGAAGATTAATCCTTTGTCAGTTGCTTCATTTGCAAGTATTTTCTCCCATTCTGAGGGTTGTCTTTTTGTCTTGTTTATGGTTTCCTTTGCTGTGCAAAAGCTTTGAAGTTTCATTAGGTCCCATTTGTTTATTTTTGTTTTTATTTCCATTTCTCTAGGAGGTGGGTCAAAAAGGATCTTGCTGTGATTTATGTTATAGTGTGTTCTGACTATGTTTTCCTCTAAGAGTTTGATAGTGTCTGGCCTTACATTTAGGGCTTTAATCCATTTTGAGTTTATATTTGTGTTTGGTGATAGGGAGTGTTCTAATTTCATACTTTTACATGTAACTGTCCAGTTTTCCCAGCACCGCTTATTGAAGAGGCTGTATTTTCTCCACTGTATATTCTTGCCTCCTTTATCAAAGTTAAGGTGACCATATGTGTGTGGGTTTATCTCTGGGCTTTCTATCCTGTTCTATTTATCTGTATTTCTGTTTTTGTGCCAGTACCATACTGTCTTTATTACTGTAGCTTTGTAGTATACTGTGAAGTCAGGGAGCCTGATTTCTCCAGCTCCATTTTTCTTTCTGAAGATTGCTTTGGCTATTCAGGGTCTTTTGTGTTTCCATACAAATTGTGAAATTTTTTGTTCTAGTTCTGTGAAAAACGCCAGTGGTAGTTTGATAGGGATTGCATTGAATCTGTAGATTGCTTTGAATAGTAGAATCATTTCCACAATGTTGATTCTTCCAATCCAAGAACATGGTATCTCTCTCCATCTATTTGTATCATCTTTAATTTCTTTCATCAGTGTCTTATAATTTTCTGCATACAGGTCTTTTGTCTCCTTAGGTAGGTTTATTCCTAGATATTTTATTCTTTTTTGTTGCAATGGTAAGTGGGAATGTATTCTTAATTTCACTTTCAGATTTTTCATCCTTAGTGTATAGGAATGCTAGAGATTTCTGTGCATTTATTTTGTATCCTACTTTACCAAATTCATTGATTAGCTCTAGTAGTTTTCTGGTAGCATCTTTAGGATTCTCTATGTATAGTATCATGTCATCTGCAAATAGTGACAGATTTACTTCTTCTTTTCCAATTTGGATTCCTTTTACTTCCTTTTCTTCTCTGATTGCTGTGGCTAAAACTTCCAAAACTAGGTTGAATAATAGTGGTGAGAGTGGGCAACCTTGTCTTGTTCCTGATCTTAGTCGAAATGGTTTCAGTTTTTCACCATCGAGGATGATGTTGGCTGTGAGTTTGTCATATATGGCCTTTATTATGTTGAGGATAGTTCCCTCTATGCCTACTTTCTGGAGGGTTTTTATCATAAATGGGTGTTGAATTTTGTCCACAGTTTTCTCTGCATCTATTGAGATGATCATATGGTTTTTCTCCTTCAATTTGTTAATATGGTGTATCACATTGATTGATTTATGTATGTTGAAGAATCCTTGCATTCCTGGGATAAACTCCATTTCATCATGGTGTATGATCCTTTTAATGTGCTGTTGGATTCTGTTTGCTAGTATTTTGTTGAGGATTTTTGCATCTGTGTTCATCAGTGATATTGGTCTATAGTTTTCTTTTTTTGTGACATCTTTGTCTGGTTTTGGTATCAGGGTGATGTGGCCTTGTAGAATGAGTTGGGGAGTGTTCCTCCCTCTGCTATATTTTGGAAGAGTTTGAGAAGGATAGGTGTTGGCCCTTCTCTAAATGTTTGATAGAATTCACTTGTGAAGCCATCTGGTCCTGGGCTTTTGTTTACTGGAAGATTTTTAATCACAGTTTCAATTTCAGTGCTTGTGATTGGTCTGTTCATATTTTCTGTTTTGAAGGAGTACTTTTAATATACAGTGTCTTTCCTATATGTACTGTCGTTTAAAATTTGGACACTCCCTCTTGAAAAAGGATTGTCAAATTGCCAAATCATCTGACTGTCCATTGTAGCTTAAGTTTTTATTATTAAGAGATAATTTATACTGAGATTAAAAACAAAAACCATGTACTTTGTATGCAGAAGATGAATATATTAATAACTATTTGTAGCAGTTTTTTTTAAAAGATGAATAGGAATTGCTTTCCAATGTACATGTATGTAAATTCACATTTCCTGTTGCCCCTCCCTCCCACACAAATAATTCACCATTTCTCCCGTCCCCCTAGCCCTTGGCAACTACCATTCTATTTTCTACTTCTGTAAGTTTGACTATTTTAGATGCGTCATATAATTGGAATCATGCAGTATTTGTTCTTACACGAATGGCTTATTTCACTTAGCATAATGTCCTCTAGGTTTATCCATGTTGTTGCAAATGGTAGGATCTCCTTCTTTTTTAAGGCTGAATAATATTCCATTATATATTCCCCACATTTTATTTGTCCATTCATCTGTTGATGGACGTTTGGGTTGTTTCTATATCTTGGCTATTATACATAATGCTGCAGTGAACATGGGATGGCACATGTCTCTTTGAGATCCAGATTTCAATTGTTTTGCATATATAAACAGAACTGGGATTGCTGGATCACATGGCCATTCTTTATTTGACCCTAAGCTTGATTCCTTCTACTCCTTTTCCATTACTCCTGAGTAAACTTTTGCTTTGTCCCTTGGCTGTCTTTTGACACCTTATTCTCTCTTTTAGAAAAGTAGTCTTTAAATGTGCTCTTTCCTATGTGTTTAGACTCCTCTACATCTTGAATTTTGTTATACAAAACTAACCAATTCTTTTTTTTTATAGTATATATGCACATTTTAGGTACAAATAGCATTACAAGTGGTAAATATAAAGTAAGCTGAACTTAGCATGAATTTATTTTTTAATTTAACTTAATTTTTTATACAGCAAGTTCTTATTAGTTATCTTTTTTATACATATTACTGTATATATGTCAATCCCAATCTCCCAATTCATCCCACTGCCACCACGACCACTTCCCCCCCACCACTTTTCCCCATTGTTGTCCATACATTTGTTCTCTACATCTGTGTCTCTATTTCTGCCTTGCAAACCAGTTCATCTGTACAATTTTTCTAGATTCCACATATATGCATTAATATACAATATTTGTTTTTCACTTTCTGACTTACTTCACTTTGTATGACAGTCTCTAGGTCCATCCACGTCTCTACAAGTAACTCAATTTTGTTCCTTTTTATGGCTGAGTAATATTCCATTGTATATATATACCACATTTTCTTTATCCATTCATCTGTTGATGGGCATTTGCATTGCTTCCATGACTTAGCTATTGTAAATAGTGCTACAGTGAACATTGGGGTGCATGTATCTTTGGGAATTATGGTATTCTCTGGGTATATGCCCAGTAGCGAGATTGCTAGGTCATACAGTAATTCTATTTTTAGTTTTTTAAGGGACCTCCATACTGTTCTCCATAGTGGCTGTATCAATTTACATTCCCACCAACAGTGCAAGAGGGTTCCCTTTTCTCCACACCCTCTCCAGCATTTGTTGTTTCTAGATTTTCTGAGGATGCCCATTCTAACTGGTGTGAGGTGATACCTCACTGTAGTTTTGATTTGCATTTCTCTAGTAATTAGTGATGTTGAGCAGCTTTTCATGTGCCTATGGGCCATCTGGTTGTCTTCTTTGGAGAAATGTCTATTTAAGTCTTCTGCCCAGTTTTTGATTGGGTTGTCTGTTTTTTTTAATATTGAGCTGAATGAGATGTTTATATATTTTGGAGATTAATCCTTTGTCCATTGATTCATTTGTAAATATTTTCTCCCATTCTGAGAGTTGTCTTTTGGTCTTGTTTTTTTGTTTTTTGTTTTTTTTTTTTGGTCTTGTTTATAGTTCCCTTTGCTGTGCAAAAGCTTTTAAAATTTCATTAGGTTCCATTTGTTTATTTTTGTTTTTATTTCCATTACTCTAGGAAGTGGGTCAAAAAAAAATCTTGCTGTGATTTATGTCAAAGAGTGTTCTTCCTATGTTTTCCTCTAAGAGTTTTACAGTGTGTGGCCTTACATTTAGTTCTTTAATCCACATGTACTTTATTATTGTGTATGATGTTAGAGAGTGCTCTAATTTCATTCTTTTACATGTAGCTGTCCAGTTTTCCCAGCACCACTTATTGAAGAGACTTGTCTTTTCTCTAATGTATATTCCTGCCTCCTTTGTCATAGATTAGTTGACCATATGTGTGTCGGTTTATCTCTGAGCTTTCTATCCTGTTCCATTGATTTATATTTCTGTTTTTGTGACAGTACCATGTTGTCTTGATTACTGTAGCTTCATAGTATAGTCTGAAGTCAGGGAGTCTCTTTCCTCCATCTCCATTTATTTCCCTCAGGATTGTTTTGGCTATTAAGTGTCTTTTGTGTCTCCATACAACTTTTAAGATTTTTTGTTCTAGTTCTGTAAAAAATGCCACTGGTAATTTGATAGGGATTGGATTGAATCTGTAGATTGCTTTGCATAGTAGAGTCATTTCCACAATATTGATTGTTCCAATCCAAGAACATGGTATATCTCTCCAAATGTTTGTGTCATCTTTGATGTCTTTCAGTGTCTTATAGTTTTCTAAGTACAGGTCTTTTAACTCCTTAGATAAAATGCCTTATTCCTAGGTATTTAATAGTTTTTGTTGCAATGGTGAATGGAGTTGTTTCCTTAATTTCTCTTTCTAATCTTTCATTGTTAGTATATAGGATTGCAAGAGATTTCTAAGCATTAATTTTGTATCCTACAACTTTACCAAATTCATTGATTAGCTCTAGTAGTTTTCTGGTGGCATCTTTAAGATGATCTGTGTAGAGTATCATGTTATCTGAAAACAGTGACTGTTTTACTTCTTCTTTTCCGATTTGTATTCCTTACATTTCTTTTTCTTCTCTGATTCCTGTGGCTAGGGCTTCCAAAACTATGTTGAATAGAGAGTGGACATCCTTGTCTTGTTCCTGATCTTAGAGGAAATGCTTTCAGTTTCTCACCATTGAGAATGATGTTTGCTGTAGGTTTGTCATATATGGCCTTTATTATGTTGACGTGGGTTCCCTCTATGCCCACTTTCTGGAGAGTTTTTATCATAAACCATGTTGAATTTTATTAAAAAAAAACTTTTTCTGCATCCATTGAGGTGATCATATAGTTTTTACTTTTCAATTTGTTAATATGGTGTATCACATTGATTGGTTTGCATATGTTGAAGAATCCTTGCACCCCTGGGATAAATCCCACTTGATCATGGTGTATGATCCTTTTAATGTGTTGTTGGTTTCTGTTGGCTAGTGTTTTGTTGAGGATTTTTGCATCTATATTCATGAGTGATATTGGTCTGTAATTTTCTTTTCTTGTAGTATCTTTGTCTGGTTTTGGTATCAGGGTGATCGTGGCCTCATAGAATGAGTTTTAGAGTGTTCCTTCCTCTGAAATATTGTGGAACAGTTTGAGAAGGATGGGTGTTAGCCCTTCTCTAAATGTTTGATAGAATTCACCTGTGAAGCCATCTGGTCCTGGACTTCTGTTTGTTGGAAGATTTTTAATCACAGTTTCAATTCCATTCCTTGTGATTGGTCTGTTCATATTTTCTATTTCTTCCTGGTTCAGTCTTGGAAGGTTATACCTCTCTAAGAATTTGTCCATTTCTTCCAGGTTGTCCATTTTATTGGCATAGAGTTGCTTGTAGTAGTCTTTTAGGATGCTTTGTATTTCTGTGGTGTCTGTTGTAACTTCTTTTTAATTTCTAATTTTATTGAATTTAGTCCTCTCCCTCTTTTTCTTGAAGTGTCTGGCTAAAGTTTTATCCATTTTGTTTATCTTCTCAAATAATCAACTTATAGTTTTATTGATCTTTGCTATTGTTTTGTTTCTATTTCATTTATTTCTGCTCTGATCTTTATGATTTCTTTCTTTCTACTAACTTTGTGTTTTGTTTGTTCTTCTTTCTCTAGTTCCTTTAGGTGTAATGTTAAATTGTTTATTTGAGATTTTTCTTGTTTCTTGACATAGATTTTTATTGCTATAAAACTCCCTCTTAGAACTGCTTTGTTGAATCCCATAGATATTGGATCATTGTGTTCTTATTGTCATTTGTGTCTAGGTATTTTTTGATTTCCTCTGATTTCTTCAGTGATCTCTTGGTTATTTTGTAACGTATTGTGTAGCCTCCATGATTTTGTGTTTTTTATATTTTTTCCCTTGTAATTTATTTCTAATCTCTTGGTGTTGTGGTTGGAAAAGATGCTTGATATGATTTCAGTTTTCTTAAATTTACCAAGGCTTGATTTGTGACCTAAGATGTGGTCTGTCCTGGAGAATGTTCCATGTGCACTTGAAAAGAAAGTGTAATCTGCTGTTTTTGGATGGAATGTCCTATAAGTATCAATTAAACCTGTCTGGTCTATTGTGTCATTTAAATCTTGTGTTTCCTTATTAATTTTCTGTCTTGGTGATCTGTCCATTGGTGTAAGTGAGGTGTTAAAGTCCCCCACTATTATTGTGTTACTGTCAGTTTCCTCTTTTATAGCTGTTAGCAGTTGCCTTATGTATTGAGGTGCTCCTATGTTGAGCGCATGTATATTTATAATTGTTATATCTTCTTCTTGGATTGATCCCTTGATTATTATGTAGTGTCCTTCCTTGTCACTTGTAACATTCTTTATTTTAAAGTCTATTTTATCTGATATGAGGATTGCTACTCCATCTTTCTTTTGATTTCCATTGGCATGGAATATCTTTTTCCATCCCCTCACTTTCAGTCTGTATGTGTCACTAGGTCTGAAGTGGGTCTCTTGTAGACAGCACATATATGGGTGTTGGTTTTCTATCCATTCAGCAAGCCTGTGTCTTTGGTTGGAGCATTTAATCTATTCACATTTAGGTAATTATTGATATGTATGTTCCTATGACCATTTTCTTAATTGTTTTGGGTTTCTTTTTGTAGGTCCTTTTCTTCTCTTGTGTTTCCCACTTAGATAAGCTCCTTTAGCATTTGTTGTAGAGCTGGTTTAGTGGTGGTGGATTCTCTTAGCTTTTGCTTGTTTGTAAAGCTTTTGCTTGTTTGTAAATCTTTTGATTTCTCTGTCAAATCTGAATGAGATCCTTGCTGGGTAGAGTAATATTGGTTGTAGATTCTTCCCTTTTGACACTTTAAATATATCATGCCACTCCCTTCTGGCTTGTAGAGCTTCTGCTGAGCAATCAGCTGTTAACCTTATGGGCATTGCCTTGTATGTTATTTGTCATTTTTCCTTTGTTGCTGTTAATAATTTGTCTTTATTTTTGTCAATTTGGTTAGCAAAGTGATCACGGAATCCATGGGTATGCTCCTCTCAGACCTCCAACTGCAAGGAGGGGAATTGACCAAGTCTTCCAGCTGCTATGCTCTGAAATCCATTGCTGCTCCCATGCTAAGAGTATGTTTGGGTGCCCCCTGGGCTGTGCCTCGCCAATGCCTTAGTGCATCTGAGATTCTAAGGCAGGCACATTCCTGGAGACCCTGGATGCCTCTAATGACTAACTCTGGCTTGAGGACTCTCCAGTGACTTTGCCTCATTTTCCTTAAACTGCACATCAGTCTAGAAAGTTTTCATTTCCTTCCTTCCTTGACTCTTTCACTCAGAGTCATACTTTTATTGGTCTAACGACTCTCTCAGCCTTTTCCAACTTCCTCCTATTTTTGTCTCACAGACAGTTCTTTTATAAATCTTTGCATATTTAATCCCATTTAAGTGTCTGCTTCTCAGAGGACCCAGACTAACAAAGTGGTAAAGCAGATCAATTTGCTTTTGACACCTCAGTTCTCCTGTCTTGCCAAGACTTAAACTAAAATAATATCATAAACATTCTTATTTTCAAAGATTTTAATTTAACACATTTTACTTAGTCATTTAAAGTTCCTATGTAAGAAATTTTTAAAAACTATTCTGTTGTATTTGATGGTCCATTAAACCCCAATGATCTCTAGGGAAGGTGTAAAGCTACTGCACAGTCTCACAGGGGGCTTAAAATTTTTCTGTCACACTTGTAAACTATGCTATTTCTCTAACTAGTTTCAATTCTTATAGAATTTCAATTATAAGAATTCTTATAATTCAAATACTGTAATTATAGCTACAATTGTTGAATTATTTAGTAATCTGACATGTAGAATAGGTTTTCTTCTTACTAACCTCTTCTTGTACAATAATAATTTTTGGCAGGAAGGTGGTATTTTTCACTTTAAAAGTAGAAATCAAAACTCTGTCTGACTTAATCTTCATTTTCTATTGCATATGACAGAGTCCTGTGTCCCTTTCCCTTGATGCAAATATCTTTTTTTTTTCTAAGAGACACATGTGACCACCTTGTGATAGGACATATTGCATTCTATGATAATTAAGTTTTTATAAGCGAATGACATTTCATCAGATCTAAACTCCTCTGCCTGACTTTCAAAGCGCTTTTTTTTTTAAGTGAAGTTACCTCTTTTTTTTTTGGTACCCTCCTAACCTTTATTGTGTGTTTGAAGCTCCTCTCAAATTCCTCTCCACTGCTCCTCCCAACACAGTCACCAAACCCAAGCCTGGAATTCCCCATAGCATTTTATTAGCTTTATCCACATGTGCTCACATTTCATGTGTCCTTTAGGACAGAGTTCATGGTCTTTTTCTTCCACAGAAATAACTCTGATCATGCTTACCTTCATTTACCCTTTCACTTCAATCATCTGTTAATTTCATTTGTGTTCCTGGTTATAAACTATGTTATATATTATTATTATTATACTATTCTAATAATATAATTATTAATATAATGAGTATAATTGTATATTTTATTAATTTAATAATATCATATTTTGCAATGACTTACCTGGGTCATGAATTATTTCATGTCTTCATGTTTTGATCATGTCTCTCACATTATGGTTGTGCAAGTTTAGGTATCTGCATATCAGAAATTAGAAAGCAACTGAACTGGGACTGGATTCCTCAATTACTTACCAGTTGTTTGACCTTGGATGACTTACTTAATCTCTCTGATCTTCTATTTTCTTATAAAATAATGGAGTTACATCCTTTTAGGTTTTGTTTGTGGTCCAAATGAGATAATTCATGTAAACACATTTTCTACAGTACATTCCATTTATAAGTAAGTGACATATTTCACTGTTTTCCTTCTATCCTATACATGAGCTTTTTAAAAGACTGGAATTGTGGTTCTTTGGGTTCTTAAATGTGATCATGACGTAGTACCATATAAATATTTAGTGTATCTTTTTCACTTGTAATATTAAATTCTGTATTTGATCTTGACAAATATGGCAGACACCATATAGGAACAGATATTTCTCCCTTTTATCTTTCTTTCCTTCTTTGAATAATAAATTAGAAATTACTCCTGAATTGAATGTGATCCACAGAATATTTATGCAAAGGCAGCAAATCACATTTGTCCCTCTCCAAAATAATGCAATTTCATAGAAGTACCAAGGTTTGAAAGATGAATGCAGTTATGTTTCGGTATGAAAGACTTGATTAACTGATAGTATTATACCAAGAAAAAAGATGTGAATTTTAAATAGAACACAACCAAAATTTTTATTAATTTTACCATTTGTTCCATGGTTAAAGAGTATGTATAAGGAATCTCTCGTTCCTAGGTCAGCTTTTATCTATTTAACTTAATTCTCAGACATATTCTGTCCACGTTGTTGTTCATTTGGTCCTTATAACTATGGACCTAAGAGAAAGAGAGAGACCCTTGGAAAACCAGAGTCTATGCCTCTAATTTCAAGAAGAAACTCTGATAAACTCTTCTTGGCTATTGTCCTATTCATGAATCAATCATTTTGGCCAAGAGAATAGGATACTTTGGCAACCTATGATTTTACTCCCATCAGCATAATAGGGTGAAAGGAGAAGTTCCCTGAAGGTTCAAATGTAGGATAAAAAGCAGAATATGTCTACTACAAAAGTTCTCATTTAAAAAAATGGAGAATGATAGTTCTCACTAATAAGGTAGCTTGGTGGCTAATAGTTTCCATAAATACCATATTTGAAGTTTTGATTTTAAAATGAAATGACAATAAAGTATGATTGGCCTGAAAATTATAATAAGTTATTTAATTTTGGGTGACAGACATGTTTTATAATGCCTTGTATCTACAGTAACTATAAATGTGTAAATAGTATACATCTGAGCTAACTCAACATTGGCATGCTTTCGTACCCTGTCTTTCAAAGTCACTAATATATGGACCATATTAAGGAAAATAATTTTTATGCCCTCTCTCATGGTGACTTTGTTTTTGTTACAGTGTCACTCAACTATGTACGGACACAAAATGACATAGAAAACACCTATAGGATTTACCATGTCTCAGACTTTAAGATCTTTCCATATAATAATATATTTAATCCTGAGAGGAGCTTTCTGAGTTTAGTGCTATTACTGCCCTATAGTACAGATGAAAACATTGAAAAAGAGAGAGGCTAAGTAACTTGAACAAGGGCGTGCACCTGGTGATAGGCAGTCTGGCTCTCTCTAGAATCTACATGCCTAAGCACTCTGCAACACTGGTATTAAATATAACTGTATGCATATAGCTTATACATAATTATAAAACAAAAACCCAGTTACAAATAAAATACAAAACTGAAAAAATTAATAAATGACCTCCTAACCAGTCTTTGTACTTCCCACTTGTCCTCCCCATCAGTCTATTCTCAACATAAAAGCCCAAGTAACCATATGTAAGTCAGAACATATCAGTACTCTATTTAAAATTGTATATTATTGTTCTCCCCAAAAAACACACTTCAACTAAAATTGAAAGTTATTATTATGTCCTAAAGACCTTATATGATCTGACATCACACTAACTCAGAATCCTACCACTCTTTCTCTCACTAAACGCACTCCAGACACAATGGCATAGTAACTTACTGTTCATTAAACATGCCAGGACTGCTCCCAGAGTGGGCCCTTTGGACTAGTTGTACTTTCTTCCTGGTTTGCTCTTTCCCTAGAAACCTGTGTGAGGAGTAAGCACCCATATCATTTTTTTTTTCTGAAGTATATCCAGTTTACCCAGTTCAGTTTATTAAAATGACCATCTCTTTCCTGCAGCCTTACAGTATCTTATTTTTTTCTTTATTTGGCCCTAGATCAAGAACACGTGTGGGTCTATTTCTGGACTTTATTCTATTGATTCATTTGTCTTAGCCACAGGTGTCTCTTTTATTTCCTAATTAATATTCAAGTTCTGTAGGGTGATACCACTTTTAAAATCAAAATATGTGAAATTTGTTTTATTTAATTTGGTGGGGCAAGTTTAACACAGATAGTTTATTGCCCAATAAGGCAGTAGAATAGATAATATGTATCTTTTGCCTAGTGCCCTAGTCATTTCTTTTATGGAATCACTGAAACAAAATGAGTTCCTATATAAATAGCTAGGAAGTCACTGATAGGATTCTTCCTGAAGTATAATGGTTTATGGACTTGGGTCCTGCTTTAGGGGATAGTAATGCAATACTGGAGAAATTCAGAGGCAGCTTGAAATGGTTTTCTATTTTAACTCCAGAGCAGAGGTTGACAACCTATTGCCATGGCCCAAATCTTGCTGGTCAGCTGGTTTTGTAAATAAAGTTTTATTGGTTCCTTTTATGCTACAGTGGCAAAGTTCAATAGTTGTAAAAGACATTTTATGACACATAAAGCCTAAACTATTTATTGTCTGGCTCTTTATACAAAATGTTTGTCAACCCCTGCTCTAGAAAATCTGCACATGATCTTCTAAAAGAACTATTTTTACTATAGCTGTGCTAGGAGCTTAAGTAGGCCATATTGCTATATTGGTTCCTAGATGTACTATTGAGAAATTAATATGGAGCTTTCCTAACATTGAAATCTATATAAACTGTTCAGGGGAAAAGATACACTACAAGTCTTTCGAAAGCTGTTGAGCTAAGCAGATTATTGCCTAGAGCTACTGCAAGGAGTTTCTAACAATGGGATCTGCTATCACCTGCCATGGATGAAATTGCCAGTGGGAGTCACTGTCCTTGGGAGTAGCTTCTGGTAAATGGGAAAATGTTGCCATTGATAATTACTTGCCAATAAGAACCACAGCTAATGGAAAAATCAGCTCTTGAAAATAAATATCAAGAGACTTTTCTAGGAACCACTAAGATAGATACCCCTTAGAGCAGAAGACAAATTTCTAGGCTTACTTTTTGTGAATGTTCTAGAAGTAAGATTCCAAAGACCTATTGGAATATGGGATAGGGTTGATATTAAGTATATGTTACTCTAGTAATTCAAAGTAAAGAGAGGTGAATGATTAAATCTAGAGTAGACTAAAGCCCTTGGAAGGGGGACTTGAGAGTCAGAAGTAAGATTTAAAAAAAAAAAAAAAAGTTTCCCAAGGATATTTTCTGGAGTTAAAATGAAAAAGTAGAATGAAGGATTAAGTATCAGATAGGAACTAATTGAGGCTGGATATGTTTGAGGACAAGAAAGATACATCTTGGACAATGATCATTAACATCAGTAGATACCTGACACTTTCTTTGCTGTCTGCTAAGTGTTTTGAATTGTGTTTTAAGGTATTGGGTTGACTTTGACCTTATGAGTGAAGATAGAGACTGTGGATCCTTTAGATTAATCACTAAAAATTCCATTTCTGGTATGGTGGAATAAGCTTCTAACAGTCCAACCCACCCACAGATCACATTTATAAACTCTGAACTGTATATATATATATATATATATATATATATATATATATATATATATATATATACACACACACACACACACATCCATAATATATATGTGGATTTATATGTGGATATATATGTGGATATGTGTGTGTGTGTGTGTGTATATATATATATACATACATCCAGAACCTCTGTAGAAGCAGATTTGAGAGAGAAATCAAAACTTGGAAGACAGGACTGGTATGGATTGAGCTTTCATTAGTTCCCTGACTGGGGATTGAACCCCGGCCATATGGCAGTGAAAGCACCGAGTCCTGACCACTGGACCACCAGGGAATTCCCAAGCTTTCAATTTTTAAGGGCAGTACATGTAAGGGTAGGTTGCAGTCACATTCAGCTACAAAATGACTAAATCTATGACAGAAAATCTTTCTTCTTAGCACCCAGAAAAATCCTAGGGTAATCACTGGGGCTGGAAATGAAGATGGAGGGTCATCCCAAAAAAGAGAAATCCAGAGAATGAAACTCCAAAATAAGACTACAAACCTTACCCAAATCTCAGGCTGACAAGAGATTCAAGCATGCCAGTGGCAGACTCAAAGCAGCTTACAGCTAAGTCTGAAAGAACTAAATTGAGATTATGGCTGTTTCCCACCATAGTCTAGACAGAATATGCAATTTTGGCCTAACCATTAATTACTTGCTAAACAAACTAGTAATATTCTTTGGAATACTACAGAATGCAGAATCTCTACAGCATGACATTTGCAATGACGCAAATTCAATTCATACCTGTTTCATATTCAGAGGAAAAAAAAATACTATCAACAGAGGCCAATCCTGAGATGACCCAGATCTTGTAGTTTCATTCAAGGACTTTAAGTCAGCTAACACAGATATGTAATAAATAAACCTAGTAAATAAACACATAGGAAATCCAAGCAGAGAGATAGAATCTATAAACTATAGAACTGAAACATACATATCTGAAAAAATTATTGGATAGGCTTAATAGAATAATGGAAATGACAAAGGAAATAATCACTGAAGTTGAAGGTAGATCAACGTGAAAACAGAAAAAAAATTTTAAAACTATCAACAGAGGTTCAGTGATCTATAAGACAATATCAAAACGTTTAACATATATGTATTTGGAGTCCAAGATGAGATGAAAAAGTCAAAAAAAATTTTTTGAAGAAATAGTGGCTGAAAATCCAAATCTGCAGATAATTTACTGAAAACCATTTACAGATTCAAGGAACTCTGTGAATCTGATTACTTACACTAAAGAGAAAGGATAACAAAGTTTCCTTTGTTGCAACAGGATACTTTGGAAACCTGGAATATTTTAAGTTGCAGCTCATGGTAAGGTACAGCATTGCCAGGGAGGAGCATGATATTCGAGAAAAGGCATTATATGGTTTTTTAGTTGTTGTCGTTTTTAGTTTCAAAAAAGTTCTCCGGAGTCATAAGCTGTAGTTTGTACAGCATGTTGAAAATCACCAAAAATCTTACTTCACAAAATTTCATGCTCTATTTTTTATCTCAAAATCATTTCTAGGAATCATTAGACTTTGGTTAATGTCTGTAACACTTTCTGGTACAATGGATCCAGAATATATCTGCTCGTTGTTACTTTTCTTCACATTGTTAAAATATACGTGAAAATTATATCTTGTTATTAAAACATTCTTGTATTATTTTATGTTTGATCTCCCCATGTATAACTGTGTTTCCTGTTTTTGGAAATTCAACTTAACTAATAAGCTATACTAGTTATTTACTTCTTTTACACAGTCTTTCATTTACAATTAATAACTATTACTAGTGAGCATATTTCTATTTCCTAGTATCTTTCCAATTACTTTTTAAATTAAATGTATACTGACTTTCATGGTTAGCATTCTGGTTATTCATAATTTAGTACCTTGAAGAAATTTTGTGCCATCTTAATATTTCTATCAAGTTTAGTAGAATGTCTTCGAATGGTACTTATTTTTCCTCCTATTGCAGCAGGAATGAAATGATTCTGTGCCAATTATGTACAAATAATTTGTCATGATTATATAAACAGGCATAGTCATAGGTACAATATGACTTCCATGTTCTGAGTTAAGACTATCAGAAGTAGTGATTTGTAGGACTTCTTAAATTATCTGATGGTAATGAAGTCACATAAATTGTACTCATGTAATATTCAGTTTATATGTTCCTGTACTAGTATGTACCAGATGGTTATCATTCCTTGTTAAATACATAATTAAGATATGACGTTATCTAATTTTTAAAAAGAAATCAAAATACATATGGAAAGTGACTGAGGACCTGATTAATGCTTTTAATTCTGGTACAGCTCAATTCAAACTTTAATATATTGAGACATTTAAAGTTATTAGGGAGGTGATTAATATAATCTGTAGGGATGAGTCTGTACTTGTTTCCCTTTAGCAGCTGAAGAGCAGAGGGAGGTATACTTCTTTTTATTAGATATTTACAGGAGATACTTCTATCTTTAATATAATATAGAAAGCCAAGAATTGGTAAATCAAGAATTCTTTCTTGCAAAAGTGTCACGTTTGACTTACTTTTTATGGAACTTTTAAGTTTTGTCTTTTTGAATTTCATATTACCAAATATAAGAAACAAACTCATTAGTATCAGAAATAAACATCCTCAGGGACTTTCCTGGTGGTCCAGTGGTTTAGACTCCACACTTCCACTGGAGGGGACACAGGTCTTCGTTGCTGCAGGTGGGCTTTCTCTAGTTGTGGCGAGCAGAGCTACTCTTCATTGTGGTGTTTGTGTGCTTATTGCGGTGGCTTCTCTTGTTGTGGAGCATGGGCTCTAGGTGCACGGGCCTCAGTACTTGCATGTGGGCTCAGTAGTTGTGGCATGTGGGCTCAGTAGTTGTGGCACACGGGCTCTAGAGTGCAGGCTCAGTAGTTGTGGCTCACGGGCAGCATGTGAGATCTTCCCGGACCAGGGCTCAAGCCCGTGTCTCCTGCATTGGCAGGCGGATTCGTAACCATTGTGCCACCAGGGGAGTCCGTAGCTCATAAGTTTTAATCCCGACACTTAAAGTTATTAATCATAAAATGTTAGATCAAATTTTTTCTACAAATTACAGTATTTTTTGGCTAACTACATTGGAAACAATATGTAAAAACATTGGATTTGATGAACTACAAGCATGGAGCTTTGTATTTCTTAAATATAAATTGAGAATAGAGAATCAGACACACACACTTTAATGACCAGAAAATATTTTTTACATTTCCTAACAAGAAACTTTATAGAACATTTTCTGAATAAAATCAAATAAATATGAAGATAATAAAATAAACTGTTTAGAAATTGAGAATTAGTTACAACGATTCTTCCAGGGTCAAAGAGAAAATAAAAGCTAAAACTATAAATTATATAAACTATGATAAACATTAAAATCCCTAATAGCAAAACCTTGAGGACACAGTAAAAACTGTACTCCAAGGATTAACTGGAGGATTATTGTTAGAAATAATCTAGGAATAATTTTTATAAATACAATTAAAAATTTGAAAATAAGCTTCAAGTCAAAAAATTTTCTGAAAGGAAAACAAAGGTAGAGGTCATATACAACCTGAAATAAAAACTTAGTATAAAGCTACAGTATTGAAGATAGTGGATATTCATATAAGGTAGGCACATAGATCAATGGAACAGAAATGAGGATCCAGAGATAAACTCACACGTTTACGATCGATTGATTTTTGACAAAGGTAGCAAGACAATGAAATGGGGAAAGGTTTGTTTTTTGTTTTTCTTTTTGCTTTTCAACAAAGGTACTAGGAAAATTGTATGTACATAAGCAAATAAACAAATTTAGACTCTTACCTTCTGCAAAAATGAGTTCAAAATAGATACACAAGTGTAAGGAGGTAAAATTATAAAACTTGGAAGAAAATGAAGGAGAAAATTTTCAAAATGTTGTATTAGGCAAAGATTTCCTAGATAATATACCAAAAGTACAAGCCATAGAAGAAAATAAAAGATAAATTGTACTTCATTAAAAGCATGAAAAGATAAGCCAAAGACTTGGAGAAATATTTTCCTATCATTATATCTGATAAAGGAATTGTACCAAGAAAAAATTAATAACTCACCATTTAATAATAAGCCAAACAATCTAATATAAAGATAGTCCAGTGCTTTAACAGACATTTAATGAAGGTATACCAATGAGAAGCACCTAAAGGGGTGTTCCACATTATTAGTCACCAGAGAAATGCAAATTAAAATAATGAGATGTCATTACTCACCCCCCTAAAATGGCTGTAATCTAAAAGACAGATAATACCAAATGTTTGAGGAGGAAGTAGAAAAATTGTACCGCCATACATGAATATTGTGAATGTAAAATGATAGAGCTATTTTGAATAACAGTTTGACAGTTTCTTAAAAAGTTAAATATCCATTTACCATAAACCCAGCAATTCCACTCCTAGATATCTCCCCAAGAGAAATGAAGACATTATGTAGACACAAAGGCTTGTACACTAATGTACATAGCAACATTATCCATGATAGTTGAAAGTGGGGAAATATCAAATATTCATTAATTGACAAATGGATAAACAAATGTGGAATATTCAAACAATGGAATACTATTCATCAATAAAAGGAATAGAATTATAATATATGCTCCAACATGGATGAATTTCCAAAAATGATGAATGAAAGAAGTCAGACCATCAAATACCAAATATTGTATAAGTCCATCTATATGAAATGTTTAGAAAAAGGCAAACTTACAGAGAAAGAAAGCAGATCAATGTTTAAAGGATCTGGGATTGGGATTTGCAAAGATTACAGATGAGCGTGATAGAATTTTGGGGAGTGATAGAAATGTTCTAAAATCAGATTGTGGTGATGGTTATATGACTCTATGAATTCATTTTAGATTATTATCTTATATACTTATAATGGTGAATTATATGTTATAAAATTATTTTTCACTAAAGGTGTTAAAGAATGAGCTATATCTTAATAAATTAAATTAAAAAGAAAAACATGCAATCATAATAAAGGAAGTAAGAAGCCTGAGCTAGTAATGATGAATTAAATTTAAAAATTTTTAAAAAGATCAGTTATATAATTTTGCAGACACCATTAAGGGAAACAAAATAAAGCCAAAATAAGCTACATTATGGATTAGAAAGATTATGACAATATAATAATATTCTAGTATTAACCCAAGAAAATTTGGAAACTAGGAAGAAGAAAACTCTTAAAGTTTGGAAAAACTTATTAAAGATTTACCATTATAAACAAATAGAAGGGTTTGATATTTTTATGGCTTTTTTTTTTAACATTAGGTGAAATAGGTTATTCCATTGCTATTAAAATGCAGACTATGAGACCAGAGGACAATCAACTCAATTCATTTTGTAAATAATGTTAATACTAATAACTTGGTGAAAAAATGAAAACTATAAACAAGTTTCCCTTATGACTGAAGATGCCAAGATTGTAAAAAAAGTAAAAGTACATCAAATTTAATAGTGCAATAAGAATATTATTTGTGATTAAGTATACTTATTACAAAAGTATAGAGATGCTTATATATTAGAAAAACAAATAGTATAAGTTATGAAAACAAATTATAGGAGGGAAGCATATAATTACATAATAGATTCTAAAAAATAATTTAATTCACTTCAGTGCCTATTTAGTGGAGAAATGATTAGCTAATATATGTGGTTGGCATTATTGGAGATTTACAAGAAAATCAAAAACAAAACTGACAGATACTTTTCATCATGCTAAAAATAATTTTTAAATGGGTTAAAAATCTAAATGTACTTTTATATGTTAATTTTTATCTTATATATAATGAATATGCTTTATATTTGGATATACCATATATATTTGTATATGTATGATCTAAATGTTTATATACACACACATACATGCATATGTATTTATTTTGTAAAACTAGGAGATAATATTTGTGTAACATTGTCATGGTGAGATGGTCTTAACAAAGACAGGGAAATAAGAGACATAGGGAAAAGTAGATATGTTTGACTATATAAAAATATAAATTAAAAATATAGACCATAATATATCATAAACAGTAAAAAGAAAAATCTTGACTAAGAAAAATATTTTGATTATAAATTAGAAAGCATTAATATCCTTAGTATACATGAAGGGGTCTAAAAAATAATTTTAAAAGTAAACAATTCATCCATAAAACAGCCTAATTAAAAGAAATAAAAACATTTGAGAAATAAAGATATGACTTTAAACCTCATTTATGATCAGGGATATATGAAATAAAACAATAGGCTGCCTTGTATCACTGTTTACATGAACAAAAATGAGGAAGAAACAAGTTATAGCATCATGTTATTGAGTATATGGAAATGTAGGTTGTGATAGGAAATAAACTGGCAGTTTCTATTCAAATTAAAATTTAACCCATAATTCCACTTTTGAACATATCTTACAGAAATAAAAACAACACTTCAAATAGGTATATATTTTAAAAAATATTTTTCTAGTGTTAAACAAATTAGCAGAACAACAAAATAAAACAGAAAGCAACCTGAGTGTCCCTAAAAAAGCTAAGTCTGAAATACATGGTACTTCTGTTCTATGGACTGTTATGTAGCCTATAAAAAGAGTGAGAGCTAAATCTGTTTTTCTACAGTGAGAAACATGATGTTACAGATGCATAGAACACCTGGATAAAATGAGAAATCTACACATTATGCTGGTCGTTTCAGGGAGTGGGAAAGGAGGGCAAGTGGTAAAATATTATCTTTTCCTTTAATCTTTTTAAATTTCACTTGTTGCAAAGAACTTGAATTATAATTGTACTTTAAAAAAGTAACAATGGAAATTTAAAAGAAAAAAATATATATTGTGTGTTTAATTACATATCATAGAATTATTATCCCTGAATCATAATTCTGCTAGTACATCAGTATAGAGATTATTTCTTAATATTTAGGTGAGAACCATTTCCTTCTGTTTTTGAGATTAATTCTGTAAACTCATTTCTAGTAATGGCACTCTTCCCCAAATCAAAGGTTTAACAAGGGAGATGCAAGTAGAATAATAATGAAAACACAAAGCAATACAACAGCAACAAAAAATTTCTAACTTCCAATAACAGCTCAGTTTAGAAGAGGGTTTATATCTTCAGAACAAAAGCATTCCTCCTTGACTTTCTAACCAGTCAAAATCTGTGTAGTCTACAGAAAATCTGTGATGTTATTCCCATAAAACTACCCTTTACTGCTTCTGCCTCCATTAGATTTCCTAAGCACTGATGTTTTAATGTAACAGGTTAAAAACAAAATCCTAATGTGATTTATTTATAATGTGTGTGTTCTTTGTCTTATCCTAGTGTCTAAAATCTTCTCCATGGCTGGACCCCAAATAATATTCCTTTAGGTGCTAAGTGGTATCTAGAGAGTGACATTGGAGTCCTTCCTGCCTACAATTCAGTTGATGTTCTTCTGAAGTAGGTCTGTTTCCTTTTATTATTTTGGATTTATGTCATTTTGTTTTATTCAGTAGAGAACGTTGCTATCCTGGTTTAACATTGCAAATGGCCTAGAAAGTCCAGTATTTTTAATTTTACTAAGATTCAGATTTGGATCTCATAATGCAAGTCTGAGATATAAGAAAGAGCCACTTAGCAAGTGAACTTAGCCGATAACCCAGCATACACATTTCGTTTGGACTCTACTTCTCTCCATATCTATGAATAAGCCTCAGTGCTCATGAAAAAATAAAAACACTTCATGAAGAGAGACAAACTCGGTGGCCCTGGAGGCTCATTTCTTTCCCCCTTTCAGTAGTTTAGCAATAAGCTGACTCAGGAGATCTGAGTTAGCACAATGAAAAACCTTGCTGGTAAGGGCCTTTGAGACCCAGAGGTTACCCCTTTCTACAGACTATTTCCTCCACCAAGAAGTGCCTGTTTTCACATAGTCATTTGAGAACTCCTGCCCCATTTTCCCTATAAATAATATATAGAGATATATATGGACCAGGGTCTCTTTTGGGGGGACCTCTCAATGGTGTGTATAATTCAGCTAGTCCCGTCTATCCAAGCAGATCTCTCTGTGGCATAATGGTGCCTTGGGGACCATGTCCCTCTCTGATGCTTCTATATCTGTACAGTGTGGTGATAATCTGCACTCCCTTTTGTCCTTATGTGGAAAATGGCCTTCAAAGGAGAGGCCAAGTGCTACAGCTATAGAGCAGAACTTACAGATGTTAGATTTTCAGCAGCATGTGGATAGACAGCAGGGAGAAGGCTAAAAGGCTATTTTTTTATTCCCGGTAACAAGTAGGAAACAGGTTCCCCTTTATTATTTAGGAAGATATATATGTACTGATGTGGGGTATTTACAAGGATATATTAAGTGAAAAAATTAAGGAAGAGAACAGTGTATATCGCTACCTTTTATACAAGCAGTGGTGAAGTAAGTGGCACATATATACATTTTCTTGCATTTTGCTAAAAGAAATACTGGAAAAATAAACTAAGACATAGAGTTCTCTAAAAGTGTATGTGTGGTAGGGGGGCTGGATGTGTGTATCAAGTGTGGTAGTGAGATTTCCCTGTGTACACTGTTCAGTGTACCTTCAACTGCTAAATTATTTGAGTGCTTGACCTACTAAAAAATTAAGAGCTAACCAGCCAACAGCACATTTTCTTTTTCATATGATATTCTAAACTCAAGAAATAAATAAATGATTAATTAAATTCCCAACATTTTCAGAATTTAACAATGTACCATTAAGTTGGATAAAAGTATAAAATTATGAGATTAAATAAGCAAAAATAAGTCCTGCATAAAGTTATATAATTGACTGAAAATTAATTTTCTTGCATAGCCATGGAAACAAGACATAAACATTATGTGATCTGATCTCAATTTTTTAAAAAATTGCTTGGCCTACTTTTTATTTTTAATTATTATTATTATTTTTTTTTTTCGGTATGCAAACCTCTCACTGTTGTGGCCTCTCCAGTTGCGGAGCACAGGCTCTAGACGCGCAGGCTCAGCGGCCATGGCTCACGGGCCCAGCTGCTCCACGGCATGTGGGATCTTCCCAGACCGGGGCACGAACCCGTGTCCCCTGCATCGGCAGGCGGACTCTCAACCACTGCGCCACCAGGGAAGCCCCGCTTGGCCTACTTTTAATAAATTCCATTCTGCTCTTGGTTCTATGCATAAACTATAAATAGAGCTTTTAGGGGTGTTATATTAAAAAAAGAAATCACAATAATGTAATGAATTCATGACATAACAAAAAGAGATTGCCTTAACAAAAAAATTAAGAAGGATTTTATAAGGGTATGGAATTTTTTTTTATTCATTCAAATGCCCCTTAGTGGTAAAAGAGTACAGTCTTGGAACATACTATATGACATATTTTAAACTTGTAATTAAGTAATTAATTTACAATTTAGCCATCTTTTTAATTAGACCCCTAAATCAACATTACATTTCCACATTAGAACTGAAATACGGTCTAACGTTCAAGATAAATTAGACTATAACAGTTATATCATATATATATTTAAAATTCATATTATGAAGTTGAGATGACAAAGGGAATGGAATAAGTGGAAAGAACCAGTCCTGGAACCACTGGGGGTTAAAGTATTCTTTTGGTAGTTTAATTGGGATTCCAGTGGTCAACCCCTCCTCCCTCTCCATCCTTAGAATTCTCTTATAGAAATGTTTTAAAAGGAATTAGAGAAAGTAATGAAGCATAAGAAAGCCATTCCATTTATCTTTGTTTAAGTCATTATAGCCATTTAAATTAAATTTGATTTGTAGCAGCTTTAAATATTTTAGTTTTACTGAATTAATTATAAGTAAGAAACAAGATTTGTGACAGAACTACTGTGCTTAATAGACAGAGGGAAGATATGTTTAACTACCAAGTCAAAAAGTGGCAGTTTTACTTTATCAGTGCCCTAAGTTCCTTTCCTGGGACTCTAACTTTTCAGAAAGAAACTTTAAAAAATTATAGATCAGTTAGCTCTCTGAGCAAAATAGAAAGCATGGTTGTAATGCTTCAAAACCCCCTTGTATTTCAGTAGCTATTACCTGATGTCTTTATATCAAGCTTTTAGAACACTGAAAAAACTCCATACATTTTTGATACTGTAAGCATATTTCAATCAATAATTCATATGTATTCCAATTTTCGGGATAGCAAATTTCTGTTAAATGATTCATATTTTTATAACTGAGTTCCATAATACTGTTGGGTGGTATATTCCATTAGGGAGAAAATGAGCACTTATGTATTAAAATATTTTCCCCCAGAATACTCAAAATAAAATAATATATTACATTATCATAAATTCAGGTGGTTTAACTGCTTAACTTGGCTTGCTATTCTGTCAGTAAAGTAAGTAATCAGAAGGACTTGGAACAATTTACTAAGTGTTATCACCATCTTAAAAAAAAAACAATTCTAACTTTCCCTCCTCTGCAATTCACTTTTCTTTCCATATGGTTGTTTTATTTATTTTTATATGCTTCTCTTTTTTCTAAATAATTTCTGCCAGTAGTATCTATAGTATTCAAATTAAATGGGGGAAAATAGTACAAAAAAACCCAAGTGTGACACATTGTTGTCAGATCCTTAATCCTTATAATGTATCATTCTCTACCTGTTATTTATGGTAGCTGAGTTACTATCACAGTGTCACAGAAAGAGTTCCATGTTGGAGTCACACAGATCTTGCATAAATCCTGGCCCTAAACTAACTCTACCAGTTCTTAGCAGAATGACAGGATAAATTTTCTGATCTTCAGCTTCCTGTGAGTCTGTAATGTGCAGAAAATGCTACCAATGACTGGTGCATGATAGGTAAGGAACAAAATTGTTTCCCACTCTTCTCAATAGTTTAATAAACTGATAGCTGTCTAGATGTTGTTAGATTGTATACATGATATTTGTTAAACTGGGCACAGTACTAAATAGGTACTGCTAGGCTTTGGTAGAGAGATCCAAGTATATAATAAGTTGCATGAACAAGATACTTAGTGTACTGTACTGTTAAAAAAAATAACTCACTTCCTGTGATGTAGTTTATACATATCTGAAAGAAGTCAGAGGACAATTTCATAACATTATCAAAAGGGAGGTCATGTGGTTGAAACCCCCTCAAGAGGCAGGATTTTATACATTCAGGGAAAAAAAATCTTGTTAGTTCATCACAGACATTGCTTTAGTTGATGGAACACTGAGTATTGATAATTAAACTCATTAGAAAATAAAGGCTATAAACCATGATTTTATGTTTTAATTTATAATAAGAAATATGTAACTCTCAAGAAGACTTACAAGTTCCCACAAGTTTCACTTATTATATGTTTTCCAACTAAAGGAAAACTACACAGGAAACCAAATTATTAGAAGATTGATGAAAATAGAAACAAATTCAAAGCAGTTGATTATATGTGGATTTTACTAATTATATCAACTTTAATAACCTGGATGTCCATCTTCTCTATAAGGAAACATCTGCCTTAAAATACACATTATTTTCAACTTCTCGGCAGTATTTACATTGGAAAGCAATTTTTTTTTTCCAGTGACTCCCTAAGTTCAATTTAAATCAACTCTTCTTATGTTTAACATTATTTTATTTGGGTAATTTATCACTATCAGATAAGGAAATGGTCCCAAGTGTTACATAATCAATCTATTGGAATGCTAGAAAAATTAATAAAATTTTCATCAATATTCAACTGTACCTCATCCCTTAAAATCTTACTTTATGTATCTCTGAGTCAAGCTAGGCTAAGTTTGTTTTAGGTTTGAAATTTTCTTTGCAACTGACAATTTCTTATGTCTCTAATCTGAGCAATTATGTGTTCATTCTACAGTTTATATGTTAAACTGTCTGAGGGCACCTTATTTTTTTAAATCTCAAATTCTGAGAAATCATCTCTTTGTTGTTCTTTGTATCATTAATAACATTCTTTAGTGTAAATTTATAATCTCATGAATTCCCCAGATTTTCAATAATAAACTAATTACCATTAAACAAACTACACTGCAAATAAAAGTCTTTGTCTTAAAATGTTCTGTCTAATGCTCTTAGATTATCATCTCCCCTAACCCCAGCTTCTCCTCAACTACCATCACCACCAACAGCAATAAGTATAACAAATTCCTTTAAAATTAAAAATGCACACACACACACACACACACACACAAAGAAGCATGACCTAAGAGAGGAGATGCTTCCCATCAACCATCCAAGAGACTGAAAAGTCAAAATCCACTTCTGTTATAACCAACTGTTTAAAAATATCAGTTGACCCTTTCTTACACAGAAGTTCAAAAAATGAGCTGGTCATATTTCTCTTTTAACCATGCAGTGTGGGGTTTGCAGGGTAGGACAGAATATTCCTAGATGCCTATTCAGGTTTGTTGTTCAACAGTGGCCAATAAACAATGGTTATTTTATTGTCAAAGAGGGCAAATACATGAAGACAAATGTAACCCTCAATGCCTGATGCCTTTATGGATCAGGCTTAAATCATTAAAAAAAGAGTAATTTATAGAAAGTATGATATATATCACTTGGAGGACATGCTAAGTGAAATAAGTCAGAGAAAGACAAATACTGTATGATATGACTTATATGCGGAATCTAAACAGTACAACAAATTAGCGAATATAACAAAAAATAAGCAGACTCACAGATTTAAAGAACAACTAGTGGTTACCAGTGGGGAGGGGAGAGGGGAAAGATAGGAGTGGGAGAGTGGGAGGCATAAACTATTGGGTGTAAGATAGGCTCAAGATGTACTGTACAACTTGGGGAATATAGTCAATATTTTATAATAACTGTAAATGGAAAGTAATCTTTAAATAATCTATAAAATTTTTTTAAAATTTTAAAAAAGAAAGTGTGGTATATATCTCTTTTCCTCGGGTTCATTGTGAGTATTATGAAATGTCAGGAAACTGAATTTTTATCTTAATTTTCTCTTTTGCTCTTGGATTAGTCACACCCTTAAAATGTATCTAAAAATTAAATTTCCTTCTCATAGTTTATTGGTTCTTACCATAGTTCTCTGGAAATAATTGGAAGGAGGAGGGGATTTAACTAAATAAAAATCACACTTCCTCTAGCTCTGATTTTGATGTGAAAATTTGAAAGATGAGTAACAGATAGTATGTCTTTCTTTAGAACTTCCAGGGTCTCTTTGTGTTGTCTGGCAATGAGTTAGCTGGAATATTGGTCTGTATCCTGCAGACAAAGGAGCGACTACTCAAAACGTCAACTTCTCCCAAAGGTCTACAGTGCTTTAAGCATGGTTAGCAAACACCCTGGACATCCATCATGCAATTGCAAGATCCTTTTACTCACTAATAAGGCTCCTTTCAGAACCACAAAATCCCCTACTGCAACATGCCCCTTCAACCATCCTGGGTCTTCACTAAATTACTAGGAAAAGAGCAGGAAGACAGAACCCCTTTCCTAGGGCTCAATCCGGAGTATTCCATCCTTGTCTGATCCAAACATCATGTTAGGGATGACTCAAGACTGGGGCTTGCTGTCTCTGAGTTCCTCCTAGAGCTGTGCAATACTTGCAGTGTCTCTCCATGCCCTTCACTTGACAAATACATGAGCACCTTGAAAGGGATCATTGTGCTTCTCTATTCTAGTATGAGAAATATTAAAATTTAAATGTTTTAAATAATTTTTTTTTTTTTTTTTTTTTTTTTGCCGTACGCGGGCCTCTCACTGTTGTGGCCTCTCCAGTTGCGGAGCACAGGCTCCAGACGCGCAGGCTCAGCGGCCATGGCTCACGGGCCTAACCACTCTGCGGCATGTGGGATCCTCCCAGACTGGGGCACGAACGCATGTCCCCTGCATCGGCAGGCGGACTCTCAACCACTGCACCACCAGGGAAGCCCCTAAATATTCTTTATAGAAATAGAGATAGGAAAAAGGAGGGGACTTCTCACTCTCCAAATTTGAATCTAATTTGTAACACCTGAAAAAACCAAAGTTGGGTAAACTCTGAACACTCATAAACAGATTTTCTTTTAACTCATTAGCAAGTTTGTGTTATAAATAACTAATCAAAATAAGAGTATTGTAGTTAAGGAGGACCTTTCATTTTACAGAGGAAAATCTAAGTGAGTACATGTTGTGAGCCGTTCATGTGCGATATGAGTGGCTCTCACAAGCTCTAACAAAATGCCAGCAAGGTATAAATGGCATCAGGGGTACTCTTGCCCATAAATCTATTCAGATTGATAGCCTTAGGACTGAAAAACATATAGTGTGAGGAAATACGGTGTGAATTAATGGAAATTGTACTCCACTGAAGTAAGAAAGGGGGAAATACAGTTTTATTTCTTGCCCATCATTTCTGTATCATGATATCTCTAAGTGTGCAACCATAAATCTGAGATGAATCTCAGGAAATGATGTAAAAGATTTCATTGTTAATCTGTCAGATTTTAGGTTTCCTTTCTTTCAGTCAGTAGGGAGAAAATCACACAGGGCAGAGGAACAGAATATGATTAGAAAACCTGGGGGAGCTTTGGCTTTTCTGGTCGTTCAGTATAGAAATTTGAAATTGTAAACAAATGTAGATTAATTTTAAATTACGGTCATTGAGAGAGAGTATAAAGACCCAGATGTTTGATCCTTGTACATTAGTCCTGGAAATGAGGCTTTTGATAACTAAATGGGCAAAATACACAAAAAAATTGTGCTAAATAAGCCTGCTGTTATTTTCTCTGCTGTAAGACTTCCTGTATAGCTTGTGCCCGGTTCCCCCTATTATTAACATATTTTATTAATATAGTACTTTTTTTTAAAATGAAGAAACATTTTATTTCTTCATTTTCAGAGGATAATTTTTCTGTTTATAGCATTCTGGGTTGGTGTTTTCCTTTTTTTTTCTGTAAACACTTTAAATATTTCACTCTACTTTTCTCTTCCTGACATGGTTTCTTATAAGAAGTAACCTGAAATTCTTATTCTTTTCCCTCCATAAATAAAAGGTTTTATTCTTCTAAATTCTTTGAGATTTTGTTCTTTATCTTTGGTTTTCTGTAATTTGAATATGATATGCCTAGATTTAGTTATTGGTGTTTATCCTACTTGGTATTCTCTGAGATTTTTGGTTTGCTGTCATTAATTATTGAAAATTATCAGCCATTATCACTTAAGATGTTTCTTCTGCTCTGTTTTCTCTTTCTTCTCTTTCTCTAATTATCTGTTTATTATACCTTTCTAATTGTCCCACAGTTCTTGGATGTTTGTGGTTTTTTCCCCCATTCTTTTTTCTCTTTGCATTTTAATTTGGGAAGTTTCTATTGATGTAATTTGAAATGCTTTGATTCTTTCTTCAGCTGGACATGGGTAATAGGAATTGAAGTAAATAGGTCTTTAGTGTGAGGTTTTATGTTAAGCTGCCTAGGAGTTGGGCTGTGTTTATTGTTTGATGCACTTTTGGTGCCAGAACCTTGTACCTGTTTGCGTTCTCCTCTGTTATCATTGGGTTTCCCTGAGAAATCTTTCTTAATAGCGTCTGCTCTTTGCAGCACTTTATATGTGTAATCCATTATTATTATAGTGGAGTCTTGTTTTAATGTAATGGTACGGTGCAGGGGAGGGGAACCTGTGATTATATCTGAGTCTTTTAGTGGGCCTGCACCTGGCATGTGAGCTTCACAAGTGTTTCTTATTCCTAGCCCCACATTAGGTGATACAGGAAGGCTAGAGGGGGTGGGAGTTGGATAAGTTCTCCCAAGTTGGATAAAGAACTGGAGAGAGGAAGCGTGTAAAACAGAGAACACTCTAGGAATACTTCACAATATTTTTTCTTCCCCATCTCATCTTAGAGACCTGAGTTTTTTTTCCTTAAATCTTCACCATAAGAACCAGGTGGAGTTTCTGGAAGTAAAACCCTTGAAAGTGTATGGGGGCCCCCAAAGGCTGTGGCCCCCACCAGGAATTTCTCACTTTCATGCTAGCTCACCCTCAGTCTTCAACAATTGATAAAAATTACCATGTAAGTGTTTCTACCAGTTACAACTCCTGCAGCTTCTGCTATAGGTAAGCTTTTCTTTCTTTTTTTAAAAAAAATTTGAATTTAATTTATTTTTTTATATAGCCGGTTCTTATTAGTTATCCATTTTATACATATTAGTGTATATATGTCAATCCCAATCCCAAAGGTAAGCTTTTCTTAGTTGAGTTTCTCTTCATGTGATTTACCTTTCTCTCTAGATTTTGGAGTAGAAGTTTGACCTCAATTTTCTGATGAAGCTAAGAAGAGTCAGTCATTTTCAGTTTGTTCTGCTTTTTTCTTACAGTGAGGACAACTTCTAAGCTCTTTGCATGTCAGAGCTGAAACCAGAAGTCTCATGAGTTATTTTATTTTGTTGTTTAGATTTTTGTTTGTCTCTTTGGTTTTCATGTATAATATCATATTACTTGCAAATAGAGATTATTTATTTCTAATCTCCCCAAACAATTATGATTTTTTTCTCAATGTTAAATAATAGAGACATTTGGCATTTCACTTTGTTTCTAACCTTAGTGGGAATACCTGTGGTGTTTTTAACTAACATGCCGACTTTAGAGCTGAAATAGGTGTAGCATATTAAGGGAGTAGCAATAACTTTCTGTTTTATTGAATGTTTTAATTAGGGAAAGATATGGAATTTTGTCAAAGGCTTTTCAGTGTATCTGGAGGAATCATTTTTTTTTTACTTTAAATCTAGTAATATGGTGAATTATATTATTGGAATTCCTAATAGTGGAGCATTCTTGAATTTCTGGAGTATATCTCACTTTGCCATGTTATATTTTTTTATGTACTGTTGTTATTTGTGAGTATGGAGTCATAACCTTCAAAATAACTTATTAGTTCCTTTCACTAAAAGGGCTTAGAACAATGATGCCTTAGCTACAATGAGCACACCTATTTCCTGGTCTTGATTTTTAAATACCAGGAGTCATTTAGAGGAATCAGAACTCCTTGGAGATATGCCATATGGAGCAGATGCTCTGACTGGAATAAAAATTGGATTAGGTTGTTGGCACAGAAAGAGAGATAGTACCATATTTAAAATCAATTCACTGTCTCATTCATGGGCACTTATTGCAACAAAAATATTAAAGTCAATAATGTTGTTTATGTGGTAAAAAAAAAACCTACAACATGTAATAGATTCTAATTTGTAATGAGATGAAAAATGACCATGAAAATCTTTTGTACCACAGTTTCACTGGTTGTCTTAGGGCAAATATTTCAGAGTTACTAAATCTCAACAACGTTTTTTTTCACATGATCACTCCAAGAGTGTTGATCTCTTCTGAAATACAAAGCGAGGGCCATATTAAGCTAGGATATATAATGTAGTATATGTGTATATATATGTGTATTGCATAAAAATTAAACAGGAAATACTGAGGAAGATGTGTAATCAGAGAACTTTGCAGGTTTTTTTAAGTAATAGCTGAAAGAAATAGGTCCCTCTATCTAGGTGCAACTAGCAGTGTTTTAAATTAGGTGTGGAGAATTATAAGCAATAGTATTTAGTGATTTTTAATTTCCACTGTTTAACTATGAATTGCCAAAATTAAGCCAAAGGCTAATAAAGGCTTTGTTCAATTAAGAAACCTGACATAATTTTAACTGTTGACCTCTACTTCTTGAACTACTATGTTTTACTGATCTCTCCAAAGAAATAAATCAGGGGCCTCTGTGCTGGTGAAAGAGAGGGCTTTAGTGGGCAGGGTTTCTGGTTTCCTACCTTCAGTTGAATCATGTCATCATATCATGTAAGTATGTGTGTGCGTGTATATGATAGCTGAGATTTTATATGGAAAAATGTACTTTATATAGAGAAGCACAAAATGTATGAAAGCCACTGGCCTTTTCACCTGAGCTATTTTCATAGCTTCTGTTGTTTACTTCCATTTGCATTAAGTGACTAAATGTAGTTTGCAATTCCTTCTATTCTGAACTACTTCTCACATAATTTCGGGTCTCTGCTGCTTTCTTGCCCTCTCCTGGGCCTCTTATTTTTACCTTCAATATACCTTTTGAAGAAATGAAGCATTCATTTTTTTTTTTTAATTATCTCAAATTTTCTGTGTTTGAGCCCAACTTAGCTTCTTTGAGTTGGTTTTTTGGAGGGAGTGTTTTCAATTATCTAATAAACTGAAAGTAAAAGGTGATGCAACTTAATAATAATATTCACAGCTGTCATCTAATTGACATTTATAACATACTTTAATAATTTTTATATATTTTACTTATTTAGATTTTCAAGCCCTTTCAGATATAATGAATCCCATTTTATAGAAGAAAGGATTTAGACTCTAAAAGTTAAAAATAACATGATTGATATTATCTAGTGAGTAAGTGATTGAGCCAGGACCAGTCTTCTAACTCCTGGTCTAATATTCTTTATTTAGCATTTCAATACAATATTAATCAGACATAATAGCTAATATTTCTTGACATAAGTTAGAATGACATGATAGCTAATATTTATTGGAGTGCTTATTGTGTTCCCGGTACTAGATGGAATAATACATATTACTTTCTCATATATTTCTTATAACAGCCCTATAAGATAGGTACATCAAAATTGAAGGAGTTTGATATATTTCCCCCATAACCACAATTAACCTGTGGTGTATCAGGATTGGAATTTAATTTTTTTTCATTCCAACATGCATGGTCTTAATTTATCTCCTATACTGCACCTTAGGACAGAAAGAACAAAGAGAAAATTTTAGTGAGAAACTACTATGTTCCCTGAACTCAGAAAGTGGCTTTATAAAACGACTTTCACATAAAAATCAAAAGACTGTCTTATATTATGTGTACAGAGTTAAATCTATATTTATCACCTGAGTTGCCCATAATAACATCTCGATGAGGAGGCAGTAAAATGTAGAACATGAAGAAGTCAGGGGTAGCTATCTTTCTTTTATAGTACATAAAACCAAGTACCAAATAACCTTCTAGGGTCACAGAATAAATAAATGTCATTTTCCAATTAGATGAGGAAACACTTTTGGTACAATATCAATTCTTTTTTGTCTGGCATTTTATTTTATTTTTTTGCTGTACGCGGGCCTCTCACTGCTGTGGCCTCTCCCGTTGCGGAGCACAGGCTCCGGACACACAGGCTCCGCGGCCATGGGTCGCGGGCCCAGCCGCTCCGCGGCATGTGGGATCTTCCGGGATAGGGGCACGAACCCGTGTCCCCTGCATCGGCAGGCGGACTCTAAACCACTGCGCCACCAGGGAAGCCCTTGTCTGGCATTTTAATGAATACTTACTAAATGAAAAAGTGAATGAATGAATGAGTGAAAAGCAAAAATGAGAAGCTAGTTTCTCTGACTTCTTGCCCCAAAATGCTGAACTTATTCCTTACTTAGTTTAAAATATAATACTGAAGTTGTTATTATTTTAATTATACAAAGATTCCAGAGCTGAGATCTTAAGTGAAAGCTGTGTTTAGATGGTCTAATTCCTTAGTTGGATCAAAAGATGGTTAAACAACATGAGGAATTAAAAACTACCCTGTCCATAAGATCGTGGAAAATCTTGAGGAGCACTGCATTATTCACTTTAGCATGAAGCTAAAACAATTTGTAAATATTAGTGACAATGTAATAAGGAACAGCTTGTGGAGTCTAACAAAACAAGTCAAACAGGATATTTTGCATGAATCAAAGTTTTTCATTGTGCAAATAAAGGTGTTTGTTGATAGGAGAATGTGAATAATATATTTCAATACTCATGAAATTTTCACTAAAACTCCATATACAGAACTTAGTTTCATAAAGGTGGTGATCTCACAATTTATGACAGTCCCATAACAACTAACTCTGCTGCATTTCATACAGTTATCTATAAATATTTTGGGAATAGAATCTGTATCCATTTAAATTTTTTCTCTTTTCAAATTCAAAAAAAGTAATGTTTGATACCTTTAAATTAAAAAAAAATAGTGTCACATACACACCAAACACACACCCCCACACCCACACACATCCCCGACAGTCACTGAGTTTAATTAAATTAAGCCTAGCAAATTCTCTTACATAGAACATGGCATACTTTTTCATCTCACCACATTGATAACAGGGATCCTGTTCCAAAGCAGATTGTCTCTCTCATTGTAAAATGATTTTGAAAACGATTTCTCCTTTCCAGAGACTAAATATTATTTCTGGTTTCTGGATAGTGGATAAGATCTGCAGGGAAAAGGAGTTTTTAAGATAGAACAATATTAGAAAAAAATGACTGGCATATTAAATTACTTTGAATCGGTGAAAAGATAAGAACAAAAGGTGAGAGTTGAAAAGTAAGAAAAGATAGTTCAGCTGAAGAGTACTTAGGATTTTCATCAGGCTGTAAAAAGAATTATTGGCTTTATATATAGCATATGCTATGTTTAGTTTTATTTAGTATACAGCTTCAGTGTTTTATATAAATGACACTCTAATATTGTTCATCCAAAGACAGCCTGAGTGGGTTTTTGAAAACAATATTTTTATCTACACATGCACGACATGAGCCTTGTGACATCTAAGACTACTTCTGGATAAACCCAGAGGGAGACACACATGAGTAGAGTAGATGAAATGCAGTAGATGACCCCTGTATTTATTGCAATGAACATTTGTAATTGCTATTTTATTATTTTACTTTTATATTTTTAAATGAACTAAGCATATAGTCACATTAATCATATACAAGAGGAAGTGTAGGTATGTAATTATCATTAATTCTGCACATTTAACAGGGAGTCTCATGATACTTTACTGAAATAGCATGGGCCAACTTCTGGTTAAATGTGGGAGGTTAGACTCTCCAGGGTGAAAGCATAGTGGTCTCTGGGTGGTTGGCGTGAGTAGAACTATTTCCCAGACTGCAATAAAAGATGGCAAGAGGGAGGCCTGACTCTCCAGGCTTTGCACCATGTACACACACACATGCCCACATACACACACACGCACACACACCTGCTTCACTGATTTATGCTTTAGTCAGAATCATCACATATTTTGCATTGTTGTGAATATTAGCATTCTCTAATTTCATTTAAAAAAGGGATTTTAAATCTACATTTTTTGAAAACCATTGCCTTGAATGAAGTGAAAAAAAAGTTTAAAGCCTGGTTTGATATTTTATAAACACGTTAAGTGATAGAAAAATCACATTGCTGCTATAATATCTTACCATTCTTATCAGTGGTCTTTTCACATTGAGTCCATATATAAAAACCTGCAGTTGGTATTATTTTACTAAAGCAGTGATTCTTTTATTTCTAAGCACCCCTAGTGATATGACCCATGGATAAGGTGTCTGTGAACTGAACATTTAACATTGATAACAAAAATTAACAATCTTTAATTAAATATGTGGTTCCTTACTACAAATTGAAGTCCATTTTATTAAGTAGCGAAAACAAGGGAGATATTAAATGATTAAAACTGAATTTGCAGTATTACTCCTTTCATGTACTTATTCAACAGAAATTCACATTGCATGGTCCCAGTTGTAATTATAGTCTTGGGATAAGCAAACGATTGTTACTTTATGTAGTATATGTCTAGGTAGGCATTTGAATAAGTAGATGCAAATTCTGACAGCATTATTGATGTATAACTGACATTTAATAAACTATGCATATTAAAGCATACGATTTGATATGTTTTATAGACATACGTATTTAACCCTGAAGTTATCACCACAATCAAGATAAGGAATATATACATCAAAACCTAAAACTTTCTCATGACACTTTGTAATCTAATCACTCCTTGCTGCAGACCCCAAATGGTCCCACAGACCAAACTGATTTGTTACTGTAGATTGAATTGCAATTTCTAGAATGCTGTCTAAATAGAATCATATGTATGTACTCTTATTTGGCTTCCTTCATTCAGCATAATTATTTTGAGATCCAGCCAGGTGGTTATTTGTATCAATAATCCATTCCCGGGCTTCCGTGGTGGCGCAGTGGTTGAGAGTCCGCCTGCTGATGCAGGGGACATGGGTTCGTGCCCCGGTCTGGGAAGATCCCACATGCCGCGGAGCGGCTGGGCCCGTGAGCCATGGCCGCTGAGCCTGAGCATCTGGAGCCTGTGCTCCGCAACGGGAGAGGCCACAACAGTGAGAGGCCTGCGTACCACCAAAAAAAAAAAAAAAAAAAAATCCATTCCCTTTTTTAACTGAGTAATATTCTATTGAATATTACTATTGTAATATTAGTAATATTCTATTGAATATCATATAATTTATCATTCTCTGTTGATGAACATCTGGGTCATTCCTGCTACTTGGCTATTACAAAACAAGCTGCTATGAGTAGTTGTGTACAAGCCTTTTTGTGAATATATGTTTTTATTTCTCTTGGGTAAACACTTAGGAGTGGATTGACCAGATTCTATGGTATGTATATGTTTAACATGTTAAGGAACACACGCAATTTTAAAATCTAATTTCCACACTAGGTTTGCTTCTACCTCTTGTCCTAATTCCATAGATCAAGACAGACCTGTGTGGAAACAGCACAATGCATTGCCATGAGCTAGTTTCATAGCCACTTACATCTGACTACATCTTCAACGATGATGTATTCACTCACTTCTACAAATAGGTATTTTAGTTTGGGGACTTAAAAATCCCTTTTAGAGAGAGCATAAATCTTCCTTAGGGGTTGTCCAAATATTTGTTTTGCTGCATTCTAGTGTTCTATTTCATATATAAGCTGCCAACTTAGGCAGCTTTATTCTACTAGTGTAGGGAATTCTTATGTCCCATAAAGCAAACTTCAATCCAGTAACCCTGAATAATATGTACAAAAGTCTAACATAGATCTGAATTACTGTCTTATTGAGCAATATCTCCTCTGTAATGTGGATCTTCTTTCATAGTTTTCCATTTTTTAGTTCAGTGTGAAATAGGAGTGTCAGGTGCGGACATCCTGCTTAGCCTTACATAATACCTGTGGCTGGAACACAGCAGGCAGGTTTTTGCTTTATTACTGTGCCTGGGATTACTTTGCAAATCTAGATAGATGAATTTGGTTAGGACCGTTGATATTATGCCTGGCTGCCTAACAATTTCTGGAAGTAAAAGATTTCCTATAGGTTAAAAAATATATATCCCTGCTGGGAAGTCACACCACAACTCTTCTTTCCCAGAAAATCTTTATTACAGAATACTTTTATAAAACCAATTTCCAGGACACTGAAAATGTGATCCATGAAATAAGAAAGCAACTACTTTCATGGATCTACAGAGCTAAGAAGGAGGCCATGCAATATGGGGGAACAGCATAAGGCCCTGATGAGGCATAGATCTCTGTATCTGCTATCAGTCTTCTTTAGTGTTTGCTCTGATAATGAATACCTATGCTGCAATTTTCCTCTCCCCTCTTGAGAGCTTTTGTCTGTGTCCATACCAGCTTCAAATACAGTGCCACACTGATAGACCTATTGCAAAGTGACAAGGCCAGCTCTGCTCTCGTGCAGTGAGTTTTGCAATCTTGCTCTTTTTTTATTGCTGACATGTCCTTGAAGTGACATATTCAACCTTAAGCAGATTTTCTTGTAACATTCGTCACTTGTTTTTTTCCCCTGATGATAAACATAATAAATATATATTGTAAAAATTTAGAAACAAATCAATTATAAAGAAGAAAGCCACATGTAACACTCTAACACTCTCATATATATATATATATGCATTGTTTTATGTAATTAGAATATATGTATATATACATTGTTAAGAGTATTAAGAGTATTAAATGCTTTTTCTTTGCCCTTAGATATTCTCTGAAATTCGTTTTAACATCTGTAGAATAGTTTTTTTGAAAAAAAATTAATAATTTTTAAGTTAGATAACCTCTCTCCATCTGTTTATTCTAAAGATAAGAACACACATTCACATGAATAGAATCTGTTTGGCATAGGGTTTGATGGAAAAGTCGCGCTTTTCCTTCATCAAATACAGCAGCATGTGTCTGATATTCATGGTAGCAGTGTGTACGCCTAAGAGTTAAAGGTCGGATTGTGTGATTAGACATCTGCTGCCTCTGTTGCCACCAGCACCATTACCACCATCTCCACTACTATGCTTATTTTTATTATTATGTCATTTCCAACAACAGCCCATTCTCACCTATAGCGCAATGACCATAACTATACTGCCGCAGTTCTCCATGGCATCATCAATTACTGCCTGTGAAGAGCCCTAACTTTGTCCTATGTAGTCCTGGACAAAGTAAGTATAAAAAGTTGTTTCTATCCTCCTTAGAGGTTAACAAACCAAAAGGGACTTGGGATCTAAAATTGTGTTTAGCATTTCCAAAGAAGGGTATACTGCTAATTCAGAATTTTCTTGGAAAAAAAAGTATCTTTCCCGATACAGTGTCACCAAATCTGCAATAGACTTATAGAGTGAACAGTAGAATTGAATGAGATTTTATAAATCATTTAGTTCAGTTCTTTCATTTACTTCTGAAGAAGGTGAGTTCTCAACTAGTTAAATAGTTGTTTGAGGTCACAAGCTACTAAAGGCAGCATTTGACCTAGAATCCAGATATGCAATCTTTATATTTTGTTGCATCACAGTCCCTGCTTTGCTGTGAGAACTTTGGCAAGTTACTTACCTTAGGTTTTCTGTTTATAATTTGGAAATAGGTTATAAATAGGATATAAACTCAGCTCTGTCCAAAACACATTTAGTAGTTTTGCTAATTAGTATAGCCTAATTTATATGGAACTTTAAAAGAAAAGAGAAGAAAAAGAAATAACTCAGGAGCCTTTTTTTTGTTTTTGGCAGATCCATTGGCAAGCTTTTGCTCATGCTATCATATTATGGGCCAAAACTGAATTGGTTTCAAGCTTGTATAACTTAAAGCCAGTGTGCCAGCCTGAGAAACAAGCAGGATTTTTTTTGAGTTGGCTTTTCAAAGACAATATATGGTTCAAGATAGGTGACAGTGAAGCGGTTAGGAAGAGCTGAATCATCTGTGGTTCCAGACATCAAATTTACTGAGGTCCAGACATTATATCTGGTGGGGGTATGAAGAGATAAGGACCAGTCACAGTGCACTGATCAAAGCCCCTAAATATTTGACCCACCTTGCTCTGTGAGCAGTATATTCATGCTGTTTGAAGCTCATTTTCTAGACTTGTAAGTTTTAACTACTCAACTCCTACATTTATCATGCACTGTGACTTCCAAGCCACATGGCTCGTAAAATGAGCACTGGACCCTCTTTGAAGCAGCCCTTTATTAGCAGTGTGATATTAGATTCGGTTCCGTTAACTCGAAGGCGCAGTTTCTTCAACTGTGGTATTAAAATGGTAACATTTACCTCTTCAGGTTTATTGTTAAGATTGAATGAGAAAAGAAATGTGGAAAAACGCAGCAGAGTGTTGTTAATGAATTATATTAAGACCTCAGTTTAAAATGATTATCTTACCTCTCTGTTCTCAAAGAGAAGAATTCAAGGATTCTGATTTGAGTCTAGATATTTCAATATTTCAACTTTCCAAAAATATGCTTTCATACAAACCCCATTCTTCATGGCTTCATTCATCTTCCAGATTTTTATTTAAACTTCAAGCTGGAATACTTCTTATGATTTCTTAGGACAGTTTTCATGAATTAGACGTGCAGTCCTGGAATCAGAGCTAGATCACCAACTCGTTTGGTGGTTGAAAAAGTACAATGATATTGATGATGCCCCTTTCATTTATGACCATCTTGCTGATTTGCTGGGTGCTTTTCTACAGTTATTAGCCTCATTAGTGTTTCACAATCAGAGTTGACTGCCCACAGTCTTCCTGATAGAAGGAGGAGCTGAGGTTAAAATATGATTTACCCTATGTGATTTTATAATTGCTTGAGTCCTTAGAATGGCTTTATATAAACTTAGGTGACTATAATGGTCACCTCCTTTGAAAATCATCGTAATCCAGACTCAAGTGTAAGGTATCAAATGATTGGCTGTTTGATGGCTGCTGGCCTGGGTAAGTTTCTAAGTATTGAACAAATACAGACTTAATTCATTTGAAGTAGATGAACAACTTAGGCTCAGGGATGTGTCTCCTTTGACAGCAATATTCTACATGCTCAAGATTTATCTGCTGAAGTTGTCCTATTTGACTATATGTTTAATCATATCTTCTTGTACATTATAGATGTACTCTTTTTTTATCTTACTTTAGGCTATATTTTTTTATATTCTGTGACTTAGCTTTCTCAAACTGTATTTCAGTTGTTGTAACCTTTAAGGGGTATAATACTCAGGCTCCTTAGTTCTTTATATGGAATAATTCACATGGTGCTATATTCTTAACATGCTGGAAAAGAGAAAAAGAAAAAAAAGGCTTGTGAAACATAGAAGGATAATAATGGTAACTAAAGGCAGTTTTGAATTATTTTTTGAAAGATTATAAGGAGAAAATCTGCCATTGCTCTATTGGGAAAAATTGAGAAATGCATCTGTATTTGCATCCTTCTTTATTTTCTTATCTATTTTCTTTGATGTGTTCATTCATTAAAAACTATATTTTCCATGCACCTACTTGTTGCCAGGCACTGTGTGAGACACTCAGTTTATAAAATTGAGAAAATACTAGATGCCTTCTCTCTCCTTGTGACAATGAGAAGATATATGTGCTCATCAGATTAACCATGTTTCTAAGTAATACAATGAATTGGAGTGAATTATGTTTCTATCAACTGAACTCAAAAGATTTACCAGGTCTTCCCTACTGTTGAGATCGCCTAGTGCTGAGGAAACAGTTCATCTAGATTAATATTAATGTTATGCTTTCAGTTTAAGCATAAACTCCTAAAATCTTAAAACTCAAAGGACTTGCAGAAATTATCAAGTTTTTCTTACTTCCCATCCCTATTTTAAAGATGAATAAATTGAAGCAGAGGAAAATTCTGAGATTTGCCTAACAACATACAACTAATTGATGGCAAAGTTAGAATGAAAACCCAGGTAACATAACTTCAAGTTCATCAACCTACCACCATAACACAAGCCTAGCAGCTTTCTGACAATACAAGAAATATCTTCCCAGGTTACCCTGGGACACTTTATGCTCATTCCCCTCTCTGCCTGATAATTCTAAGGAAATTTCTCCATGTCTCACCAATCTGTTTCAAACCATATAACTCTAGGGAATTTTTAAAAATTCCCATTTAATATATTTATCCTTTATCTCTCCTAAGGGCAAAGATTGTTTTATTTGTTTCAAGCTTCTCAGACTCTATCATAATAGCCTGCATTTATATATAACTACATAAAAATAGACACTCTAGTATGTTAGTTGAGATGACTTTTTTCCTAACCACTTTATGCCTGATCAAGCAAACTTGGATTTTCACTGCATTTCTTTAGGTAATAATTTCTTCATTACGATTAAAAGTTGAAAAGAAGTACCACAGAATGAAAGCAGCTTATTAAGTGCTGATATTAAGATTGTAACCAAGTTGGTAATTTTCAAAATTCATCTGATATTTTCTTCCAATTATTTGGTTAAGACTGAAATGGATAAAGAGTGCCCTCTTCCATCTTGTAACCATAATGGTATTCTATGGGGTATGAATTTCAGTCCACAAATTGAGATGTACAGTAAAAAAAATTACTTTTTATTTTTATCTTCCCTAAGCCAACTAAATTTTAACTTTGCTCATGGGAAATTTAAACATAGTAATTGGGCCTCCCTCTTAGCAGTTATGTAGGGCCGCTTACCCCTACCACCTGTGTTGGGCCAGGTGAAACAAAGTTCTAGAGCAGTAGTTCTCAAACAAGGGTGGTTTCCTGCCCTCCCTAACAGGGCATATTTGGAGCTATCTGGAGATATTTTTGATTGTCACAATTTGAGAGGGCCCTCTGCATGTGGTGAGTAGAAGCTAAGGGTGGTGCTAAGCATCCCACAATGTGCAAAACAGCCTCTTATAACCAGAATTAGTCAGACCAAGATATCAATAGTGCCAAGGTGGAGAAACTCTTTTCTAGAGACTTAGGCTTTATCAGGGTATCAGAGAGACCCAACAGTCTCTTGTCATTTTTCCCCCACTTGTTACCAATGAAATGTCTGTTGTTCTAGCCCTTGTGGCTCCTTCAGGTTTACTACTTACTGTTTCCATGACAAGTTTGTGCCACAGGGCCCTGGTGAGACTTGAAACTCTGGTCTGAATTTAGAAGATGGCATTTTCTCTTCTTGTTTTATTCATACTGCACTGCTAATGGGATGCCTACACATCTTCCTGGTCTTCCAAGTCTGAGAATTTTGAACCTGTGGAAAATTTCTCTGTGCACAAAATCTATTATCTCTAATTTCCATAGGCTTTATTTTTAAAAAACAAAATCTGTTAATTTTTGCCTCGGACTTTTCCTTAGGCAAGGAATTACTAAATCACCACCTACTGAAGGCAGAAAGGAAAAGCTTACTCCATAGCTCAAAAATGTTCCTAAGACTTTCTTCTGACATTCGTACCAAAGCTTACTGGTCATTAAATCATTTGTTCCCTTACTCAGTTAGGATATCTTTACTGAGTACCTAGTATATGCTGTTTTGGGTGCTCAGAATGGTAAATAAGATAGACAACAACCCTATTCTCATGGATGTTGTATTCTAATGTGGCAAGACCAAAACGTATCTCCTTCCCCCCTCCCCCCAAAAAAAGGAAAAAGAAGAAAAATATAATTTCAGTTTATGATCATAACAAGAGGGCTAAAGAAAAATGCACAGGGTGTGATATAATTAATAAATGAAGTAGGAAAAAGGGTTAACTTCAGATGGGCTGACCAGGGAAGACTGGATAGGGTTGAGTATAGGCCATCTGAACTCCCATGGTAGAAAGGTCCAGCTATGTGAAAGCTGCAGGATGAGCATGCCAGGCAGGAGAGCAGTAGATACTAGGATCCAAAGATCTTGATGCGGAATGAACTGATGATTGGGGCATATTTGAGGAGTAGAAAAAGTCCATGTGTTATGGGTCCATAGTGCTCGCCGTGAGAAAGAAAGTCCTTTGTCTCTGACAACTCTGGCAACTCCAACTGATTGTATAATTTAGTTTAATAGTCAAAATGGCTTCTGGCCACTTATTAGCTGTCCAAGAATGTGATAAATTAACCCTCCAACTGACAAGCAATGGAAGGCATACTTAAAATGTAAAATGGCTGCATTTCAGGTGACAGGGAAAATCTGGGATTAACTATTGCCGCTACAGTCTTGCAACTCATATTGTTACAGGGACACTTAACTAAGCCTAAACCAATCAAAAAATTAAAATAAATTCAATGTCAGGCCAATGGTTCTCATGAAGAACTACACATCAGAATCATTTGGACAACTTTATAAAAATATAGGTTACTGGGCCTCTCCCTCAAAGGCTGATTCCAGGGGTTTGTGGTTTTAAAAAGCCCATGTGTAACACACAAACAGTTGTATACTTTATTTTCTGGTAATATTTTGAAATGCTTGACAGTTAAATGTGATGGTTACACTTTTCTGAGACGTGACCCTTTAACTAATTTATAGGACTTGGAAACTAGAAAAACAGTGGCTCAGGAAAAGGATCAACAACCTTGTCAATAAATGCCAAGAACAGAATATTGATTTCTTGAAGAAAAATAAAAAAGTATGTGTGTGTGTGTATGTGTGTGTGTGCATTCAGCAAGGGGTGTTTTTTAGTTTTCTGTAATTTGAATTGTGCTATTGTTATATCTATTCCTTTTTTTTTAATGTATTTTAATTCTTGTCTCTCCTAACATTCCAAAATCAGCCTGTTATCACCTCAGCTAAGATAATCTCACTGACTATGTTACTGCAGGTTCCTGTTTCAGAATACTATCCATAGCATAATTCCTTCTCTGTGTCAGACCACCACTGACATTGTTGTGGAAGTTATTTGATTGTAGTAAGCCATTGAGGGAAAATCAGAGAAGTATGATTTATGATCAAGTCATGTGTATGATTTAGAATTCAACCTTAATTCTGAGAAGAAAATGCCAAGCATGACTCCTATTCCCTAGACTATCATTTTTTCCTTTCCTTCTTTATTTTTTCTTCCTTCCTTCCTTCCTCCCTCCCTCCCTCCCTCCCTCTTTCTCTTTCTTTCCCTCTTTCTTTCTTTCCTTATTTTTGCTGTTTTCGTGACCACAAATTTATTTCCTTATATTTAAATATTAAACATTTATAAAGTCTTGTGCAAGTGAATTTTAAGGTATAATAATACCACCTACCTGTCTCACTAAGGATGCTGAAAGAATTAATGAGATAAGTCTATAGAAAGCATTGAGCTCCTTTGTGTGGAGGGTAAGAAAGCAATATAAATGCAGTCATTTATACCTCAATAAACATATCTTTAAAATTATATATATTCACCACCAGTTTATTGTGACCCTGAAGTTTCATGTACTACTGCTGTTTGTTCCATGCTCAGTTTCTATATAAAAACCTCAGCCTGACTGTTTTCACGTTCTATACTTGTTTTTGGACTCTTCTACATAAATAAAGTGAGATCTTAAAGTACTGTAATAGTAATTTATAATAATCATAAACAATATTGAACACTCAGTATTTTTCTAGTCACTGAATAACGTTCCAGTCTGTCATCTTCTTTTATCTTCACAATAACTCTAAGGATAAGGTAATATTTTTGCTATTTAAAGATGGAGGAAACTCAGCTAATTTCAAATCACTTTGGGTTGCCTAAGGAAGGCTTCAAAATAAGCAAGAGTTAAAATAGGAAAATATGAAATAGTTTTCCTGAATTCTGTTAGGAGAAATAAATGAGTAATAACTGAGTTTAACTTCACTTTTTCCAGAAAAAATTAAGATATCTTCCTATTGGTCTGGTTTAGAGACATCTCAGCTTAGAGAAGGAAAGTTATTTCTGTCATCCCTGAGAATCTATGTTAGAGTGTATCTCTGCTGGGACCAATTTAAGAGATAATCTTACTCTTATACATGATTAAAATCGGATCAAAAGAGAGCTTTACTTGAAATTTAGAAGAAAGCACTGTATGTGGAATTATTTTATACCCTGTTAGCACAATGACATTGTATACTAAAAATCAGGTGAACATAACTAGAGGCAGCTATAGTAAGTATCGTGTTAATCCAGAGTAACGGATATGGAGTAAAATGGAGGCAACCTAATTGCCACGAAAGTTTTATCATACAAATCTAAAAGGTTGTGATGGTATGAGGGATAAGGTAGTGAGGAGAACAAACACTAGACAGAAAGAAACAACTTTTGGGCTTCCCTGGTGGTGCAGTGGTTCAGAGTCCGCCTGCCGATGCAGGGGACACGGGTTCGTGCCCCCGTCCGGGAAGATCCCACATGCCGCAGAGTGGCTGGGCCCGTGAGCCATGGCCTCTGAGCCTGCGTGTCCGGATCCTGTGCTCCACAACGGGAGAGGCCACAACAGTGAGAGGCCCGCGTACCGCAAAGAAACAACTTTTGTTGCACCCCAGCTGTGTCTGTGGACTAAGCTCTTAAGTTAAAGCTTCTCAGTACAATTGAGTCTCACAACAATCTTCAGGATTAGTTATCAGTATCCAAAATTTTTTTCTGAAGAAACCAAAGTTTAAAAGGAGACACATATTACCCAACGTTCTGTAATTGCTAACTGGAGGGGCAGAATTCAAATTCAGGTCTGCATGATTCAACAGTTTATGGTCTTTCTCCTATATAACACTGATCTAAGGTAGTTGTTTTCCCCTCCCACAGGATGAAAATTTATTAGAAACATACACGTTACACACACACACACACATACACACACACACACCTTCCAGAAGTTTAACCTTCCAAAGTGACTAGATGAGTAAAAGCAAGCTGTTTCTAAGAGTGTAAATATAGGGAAGCCCATCCTCCGTCCTCCCTTTTGCAAATGTTTGCTCTTTCTGTTATTATTTGTCTTCAGCTTGAAGGCGTTAATGTACACCCCCAAAATGATTAGAGTACTCCTATTTCTTAGTTTCCACTTAAACTCTAACATTGTGTATTTAACTTTTTATTTTTACAATACCATCCAACTACTTACCTTACAGAATGCAAAATGCTGCCAACAAGTATTTTGGACACTCCCCCACTGATTTTGTTCATGAAAAGAAGAGGTCAGTTGTGGTGGTTTTTCAAGAAAATTATTAGTCCCCTGTTAAAGATAACGAAAAGTACATAAGTACGTGGGTGTAAATGGTAGGCTTATCTCTTCCTGCAGTATCACCAACAAAAATGGTACTTGTGACTTCTGAGAGCAGCAGTTGCTTTTTTTTTTTTTTTTTTTTTTGCGATATGTGGGCCTCTCACTGCTGTGGCCTCTCCCGTTGCGGAGCACAGGCTCCAGACGCGCAGGCTCAGCGGCCATGGCTCACGGGCCCAGCAGCTCCATGGCATGTGGGATCTTCCTGGACCGGGGCATGAACCCGTGTTCCCTGCATCGGCAGGCGGACCCTCAACCACTGCGCCACGAGGGAAGCCCAGCAGTTGCTCTTAATTTCGGTTAAGTCACTTTATTTTCGAATTGCACAGAATACTGGGATTGATGATGAAGTTATATGTCACCACGTGATAGAGTATAATCCAAGTAATAAACAACATTTATAAGAAACAAATCACAGTAGGGGCACCAGACAGCCTTCAGCTGCAAAACAACAGGACTCAAGAAAAGGAATTTGATCAGTTGAAATTATTCAGATGTTACAGGGGCTGGTAATGTGTCAAGAGGGAAATTGTAAAGATCCTTTCTGAAGACTATTTGGGAAGAATACACAAAAATAGCTAATAATGAAATATGTGATTGTACAGAAATTCCCTCATGGCAAACTCATGCTATTAATACCTAAGAAGAGAGTAAATTGCTCATAAATTGCCCTGTGATCATAGCTGCACATAGTTGCAGCAAAGAAAGACTGCATATAGAGATCAACATATAGATAACAACTACTTAGCACACTGGAGGCTTTGGTGGGAGGATGGATATTAATAGCCAATGAGATTCAGTTGAAATCACTGCAAAGTGATGGGAGCTGCTCAGTGCAAATGTCAGAGAACAAAGAAATTGCTGGTTAAAGATCCATGAGCTGAGAAAGACTCTGAGACCATTAGTAGTTAGGAAATTGGTCATTTTGCCCCACAGTGTGAGCTAATCATTGCAAGTTCCCATGTCTGGAGTGGCCCCAGGGAAGGAAAGCTCTTCACAGCCCTGAAAATAAACAAAGGACCTGTGTGCAGAGCAAGGTTTAAGGGAAACCGGAGCTGTTCTGAGGAGGCAGGTCCTGCCCCTTTCCACCCTTTAACAGCCAGGTGTATATGTAAGACACCTTCCACTTTCACTTTTGGATATTTTTCACGAAACCTAAACGTTTGTATTTTGGATTTCTCACCAGAGCTTTGTAACAAAGGAATCTGACTTTAAAATTGAGACTATGTAAGCGAAAATATTAAATGGATTCTCGTTAAGTACTTTATATTTGCAATAACGACTTTACTTTGCAATACTTGTATTTGCAATAATGACTGATATCTTTAAATTATTGCCCCGGTGGGACTGAGGGATTGGAAACCTTGAGCAGAGGAAAACAACAAAGAGCAAATTAAAAAATTTAGTTTGAAATACAGAAGATGGAAGGGCAGTAGAGGTTCAGTGTGGACAAATTGTTGTTGCTGTTAATATGTTTTCTTTTGTTCATATCCAAATGTATTTTTGGCTATCATTGTTAATTTTGCTTCATTCATTCAAAAGCATGTATGTATGAATACTAGGTTGTGGGGAGATGATAGTAAGCCGAGCAGACCTAGTCATTACCTCAAAGAACAGACAGTTCAACCGTTGTCTTACTAATTCACCAAACAATGCTACAATAAAGTATGATGAGCACTGTGATAGTGAAAGTAAAGGGCTTCAGGAAATGCTTGGTGGAGGAGCTCAAGCCAGTCTAGGGGATTCTTAATCAAGACACCTCCCTGAGCAAGAGATATTTAAGCTGAAATTAAAAAAAAGAAAAAAAAAATGAAAGTAGGTTAACTATTTAGAATAGACACTGAAGTTGATGTTAACTTATTAAGTTCTAAGAAAATTTAATTTCTCAATTTTTGGTGTTTTGATGTCGTTTGGTTTTAATGATAATTATTCCATTTATTTAGCACCTGTAAACACCTTGGTTTGCGGTAAGCACATACTGGTTAGCCAAATTGCTATTCAGAGAAAAATGTCCTTCTGATCATTTTTGCTTTCCTTTTCTTTCAAAATTTGTTGGGATATAATTCATATACCATAAAATTCACCATTTTAAAGTACAAAAGTTAGTGTTTTTAATATATTCATGAGATCATGTGACCATTACCACTATCTAATTGCAGAAATTGTTTTCATCCCAAAGAGAAACCACTACCCATTAGAGTCACTGCTCCCAACCCTCCCCTCCACTCCTTCCTTTAGAAACAGTGAATCAAATATCTGTCTCTATAAATTTGACTGTTCTAGAGTTTCCAATACATAGAATCATACAGTAATGTGCTATTTTGTGATTGACTTTCTTCACTTAGCATAATATTTTAAGGTTTACCCATGTTGCAGCGTGTATCAGTACCTACCCCTTTTTATGCCAATTAATATTCCATTGTATGGATTTACCACATTTTGTTTGTTCATTTATCACTAGGTATGTTTTTTGGCTTTTATGATTTGTGCTACTATGAACACTCATTTACAAGTTTTTGTGTGGACACATGTTTTCATTTCTCTCGGGTATGTTATCGAATGGATTGTCCTGCTGCTCGCCATTTAAAAAATGAATACTCAAGAGATAAAGAAAGGAAAGGTGCCTTTAATCAAAACGCTGGCAATCTGGGGAGACAGTGGATTCAACATCCCCCAGAAACCACCTCTGAAGATTATGCTTGGGCCTGAAAGCTTTTAAAGGGAAGAAAGGAAGTAATCTCAGTTAATCATTGGGATAGGGGTCAGAGTTGTCACCCTCTCCCACTGTATGCAGGCTCAGTGACTTCCTGTGATCTTCCTCTAGATGCTTTCTCGTTCACACAGTTTGTTCTTGAGATTACTGAAGGGGAAGCTAGGGAAGAGATCTGGTCATCTGTTAATTACTTACTCTTCATTTCTACTTCTTTGATCTATGGAAAGATCAGACAAGTTAGGCAACGTTTCGTGTGATTAAAAGATTTGAAAGTTGTGCTTGAGCCAGAGATGAGTAGAGCATGGAGGTGCCTGGTTTAAAAGTTAGTTACAATATAGCTTTGCTAAAGCGACAGTAAAAGGGGCTTCCTACTGAGGGCAGTTTCCTACAAAGAGCTGCTTACATATATACCTAGGAGTGGAGTTGCAGGGTCATATTGATAAACTCTGTGCTTCCTTTTAGATGTACTGCCAGCCTGGCTACCATTTTGCATTTCCACCAGCAGTGTTTTGCTTTCTTTTTATAGACTCCAGAGGAACTAGAGGATGTTTCTGACCTGGAAGAAGATCACGAGGTCCGCAGTCACACCAGTGTTCAGACTGAAGGGAAAACTGACCGGGTGAGTCCCCTCCCTGCGAGGAGAGCTGTGTGTCATGCCCTCTCCTTGTCAATCCAGGCAGCCTCTCACAGTCGGGATTCCTGGATTTGGGGCTGGTCTTGTAAAGCACAGGGAGAAGAGCCTTAGAATGCAGGAACAGCATTATGAGGGGAATGATTCCCTCTACCTTGAGAGCTCACAGTGAAGCCATTTCTGGTTAGGTAGAAAATCAGTCCGTACTACTTTTTGTCTTTATAGCAGTCATGGGAATATCAAAGTGAAATTTGTACCTGGTTGTTTAGAGTAGAAAAGGGAAACTGCGAAATTGTAAATATACTTGGAAATTCTAGGGGAGAAAAATCAACTTCTGAGGCAGTATTCCTCTACTTTTCTTCCTTTCTATAATGCTTTCTTCTGGGCCCATCAACAAACACACACACACACACACACACACACACACTCTCCGATGATGTTCATCAATTTTTGAATTACTCTGAGATGGTCTATTTCACTTTATTTATGCCCAATGCTTGGGAGTTTGTTAAAGTTTGATTTCCTAGCTACTGATAGCTTACAACTGGAGAACAGACTATAGAACTTGAGTCTGAAAGCCAGGAAGTATAGCATAGTGGCTAAGACTGCCTGGGAATACATCTAAATCAGCCACTTCCTTGCTGGGTTACTGGGAAACTCACTTAGCCTTTCTCTACCTCTGTTCTCTGATTTGTAAAGTAAGTATACTAATAGTATTCTCTATATGAGGATTACGGTGGGAATCAACTAAATTAATGAATAGAGCGCTTAACACAGTGCCTAGCTCTTAGTAAGTTCTCAATAATGATTACTGAGAATGAACTAAGTAGCAATAGTATCATTATCATTATTATTATTATTATTTAATTAGTTAAATTCAGTGTCATAAAATTTGGAGATGTATGAAACAGATAAATTTAAGACAGTCCTGTGTTTTCACATATTCAAATTACCTAGAACAGGTATGTCAGTCACAATACCTGTGTTTTATTAGAAATGTTGGTTATCTTGAGTTTTTATTTCTTGCTGATTATTTGATCTATAAGTCCTGTACTAACCAGGGGACACACAGCACCTGGAGTTAGTTTCCTTCAAATCTGATAGGCATTCTCGGTAGGAGATCAAATCTTACAAATGGCAATGGAATTGGAAATGAATTTTGGCAATGGTAAACTTTGCTTACGCTTTCAGCGAAGTGAATGATTGATGCACTTGGGCCACTGGAGGTGGAGTGTGTGTGTCAGAGCACACAAAGTAACTGATCGGAGGGAATTTTCTTAAAATAAAGGCACCTTTTAGGATGCTGGGATTAATATAAACATGCCCTAGTTCTCATTCTGCCTTACCACATGTAGACAATAAAACCTGGGTTAAGAACCTTAAAATTTAGAAAGTTCAAATTTCTTCATCTGAAAAATGAGAATAATACTACACCTTCTCACAGCATCATTCATAACTCCAAAGAAGGCAATACATACGAGAGTGTTTTATAAACTTTATATGCTGAGAAGAGAAGGTTCTTCTTCTTATTATTATTTATATTTTTGTTCTTGGAAAAACAGCAGCTAAATGACCACTTGCCCATGGTGGTTATAAAGCTGATGATCTCCATGGTTCCAGATCATAAGAATCTTTCATAGAAGCCACTGCTTCTAACCTTGTGGCAATCACCCTGAAAGTGCTCTGAATCCTGGCTTTGTGTTCCATTGTTCAGTTTCCTGACAGTCCAGTTCATTTGGAATACCTGTGGGCTATACCCTTACCACTATCTAGTAAAAGATATCCATCACCATCAAATCTACTGGAAGCAATGTTTTATTCAACCCAGCCACTCTCTGCTTTTGTAAATCTCCCCTATACATTCCAAATAGCTTGGATTTTATTCACTTCCTGCCTTGAGGCTTTCCTGTAATTGCTGTGTGGAATCCCTCAGGAAGCAAATCAGATAGTCTAATACATACACAACCTTATGTGGGGCACTAACACCTCCCAGAACAACTCTTAACCAAAACTCTTCCATTCCTTAGATGGAACATATAGAAGTGCATTTTCCACAGGTCCTCAAAAGTTCCCCAGGGGATCCAGCCAATTCCAACAGCAGTGACCAGCTTGATAACATATCTTTGGATTGGCAATCCTTTCTTTCCTGATTCATTCTTAGGCTCTCAGTTCTGTTCCTTAAGATCTATTCCCCCAGACAAACTACCTTCCATTCTTAGTCTCTGCTTTTGGGGTAAAATGAGAAGAGATAGTCACATCGCATGTGCTATTTATTTAATTATCATGTTAACTATGCTTTACTACTATTATTATCCCAGTTTTACTAATAAGATCACTGAGGCTCCGATTTATATAACTTGTCTAATAAGTGGATTATGTTTCCACACTAAGAATTTTAGTGATTACCACACGTTGGTTTACTTAGGACATAGAGTTAGCAGAATGAATCCTTTACTAAAAAGTAGACAGAGAACCCTACCACAACAAACCTCATAGATCATCAGTGGAATGAAAGAGAACAGAATAAAGGATACTCCCCAGCAATATGAAAGAAAGGAAGAGTATAAATTCTTTAAAATTTAAAGAATAATTGTTGTACAATATGGATAACTTAACTTCAATAACACCCTCTTATTGAATATCTATCTTGTGAGTTTATCACAACAGATTCTGCTGTCGTACCTGAAGTTTGTATGACTAACCAAGGAGGATAGCTCAAATCTGTCCACTACCTAAATCACCTGACCAGAACTAAGATCATGTTTAGATAGGTTTTATGTTCTCTCCTAGGCATCTTATATCCCTAATATTCCCATATTTCTTATAATTGCATCCCTGTACTTAGATTATATTCATATGTTCAGTCTTTTTTATTTTATTTTATTTTTTATAAATTTATTTATAAAATATATATATATTTTGGTTGCGTTGGGTCTTCGTTGCTGGGGGAGGGCTTTCTCTAGTTGTGGCGAGCCGGGGGCCATGCTTCATTGCAGTGTGCGGGCTTCTCATTGTGGTGGCTTCTCTTGTTGCGGAGCACGGGCTCTAGGTGTGCGGGCTTCAGTAGTTGTGGCACGTGGGCTCAGTAGTTATGGCACACGGGCTTAGTTGCTCCACGGCATGTGGGATCTTCCTGGACCAGGGCTTGAGCCCCAGCATTGGCAGGTGGATTCTTAACCACTGAGCCACCAGGGAAGTCCATATGTTCAGTCTTATGGCCATTTGAGACTTTGTATTCTATCCAACATTTCCTGAAGTTTGTGTCCACTGGCCGGAGTATACCTTTTGGCATATTTGCCAAATACCATTAATTTGAGAAGATACCATAACATTTTGAAGTGGAATTTGTCGAGAATTTTTCGAATACTCACGCCATGCTCAATGAAGAATTCCTTGTCACTGCACAAGACAAGTGTTTGGGTTCATTTTTATTTGCAGCTGTTACTGAGTAAATGCCTTTTTGGTTCTTGGATTATGCAGACTCTGCTCTATTGAACATGTACTAGAACCAATCTTAGGCACTGTTTAGTAATGGAGTGACAGTTATTTATTATATTTTACTTTCTGCATTTCACTCCCAGTAGCTCTGGCTCAACATCATCTGTTACTGCTGTCATTGGTGGCAAATGCCACTGGGCATTGTAAAGGTCTCTAACCAACAAGTAATGATTTAGAGTCCACAGTCAATGAGAGCAAAATACTAAAAGACCAATAATGCATGACTTATGACGTGGCAGAGGAACAGCGGTGGAAATTAGTGATTATCTTAATTATTAAACATGAATACTCACTGGACTGATCCTGTAGTTATGTCCAGTGATCAGGCATTCCACGGTGATACAGGAGAGTGGGTTTGCTACAGGTTTATAGAGCATTCTTCAGAGCTCATTGTTATTCTGTTCATGCCCTTAGCAAGGATGAAATAGACATCTTTTATCTTAAAAACTCAGAAAGAAATTAAAATAGACTAAGAAAATAAAATTCTTAAACTCACTGATAATAAGATTTTTTTTGGTAAATCCTAAAAGCTCCTTAAAAATTTTATTAAATATAAGTTAAGCCATATTTTCAATTTAAACAGAGCCATGTCATTTACCATGAACACTTTATAGTTTATAGAATATTTCCAAATTGCTGTCTTATTTAACAAAAACCCTGGGTTTTGGTTTTTAATTTTTTCTTGATTTTACTAATTAGGGAATTAGACTCAAAAAGTTTCAGTAGTTTATGCAAGTCATATAGAAATGGGGCCAAATCCCAGGTCTTCCGGTACCAGCCACACTCCTTCCAGTGTAGCATGCTTGTAAACTTGGGTAGAACCTCATAATCACTTAAGATTTCATTGCTGTACTATCGCTACAGCCATATTATGGTGTCGATATTGTAATTCCTCTAACAGAAAGATGACTCGTGAAACTGAAGGCCTTAAGCCTTAGTATCAGATCTGTTTAAGTCTCACAAATTTCTAAATGTCCCAATACTACAGTCTCCCATCAATAACAAAATCAGTTTCTTGGGTACTACTTGGAAACTACATAGTGATGCCCAGACCCTGATAGTCTCCCTGGTGGATCACTCTACACTGATGAGATGGATTCTACTCAAGTAGAATCACACCATGGAGGAATTTCTTGGGCAGCAATCTGGGGTCTCCAAGCAAAGGATCCAGAGACAGAGGCAGTTACTCCTCACTCAGCCTCTTAACACATTGGCTTCTGTGATATTTGAATAAAGGGAACATTCTAATTTTTAGAAATTTTCCCTGGTTTATTTTGGGCAATTTGGGCGGCAGTAGCCATAGATACTCAGGAAATTGCGAGTGTCAGCAGGGTGGTAGCTAAAAGTATATTCCTCAAGCCTACCTAGGAGACAACTGTGGATTTAGAAAGACTCAATAAAATGGATTAAAAGAGTTTTGTGAATAGAATGGGTGAGAAAGTGACTTGCCTTTTTTGGCCCTGCTATATAAATAGAATGTAGAAGTTAAAAGTATGCACTTTGGGGTCACGTAAACTTTGGTTCAAATCAGGGTTCTACCAATTACTATCCATATGACCCTGGGAAAGTTAGTTTATACTTCTAACTTACAGTTTTCTTATCTGTAAAATTGTGATAATAATAATATCTATTATTACTAATAGATGGAGTGGGAGAAATGGGTAAAGGGGGGTCAAAAATGCTCAAAGTAAGGGTGAAGAAAATAGTGTCTATTTTATAGTTGTTTTTGAAGATTAGATATATGAAAACTCATTTCTCACACAAAGGAAATGCTCAATAAATTTTGATTTTTACAAAAATGAATTTCAAGACATGTATAGATTTGTGTGTGCTAATGTTATACTTTACTTCCTTTTGAGTAGTTCAGGGAGCTTTGTAAATACAAATCTCTCAGTCTTTCAATATAAGACTGCTTTGGTCTCTGGTTTTGTGGGGTAAATATTTAGCACTCTATTACCAAAAATCTTTTGAAATTTTTTTCCTCAGGAGGGGGACATATCTGGAACTTCCTTAAAAGGTTGAAAGGAAGATGGTATTAATATGATTCTTAATGGTGCTAGCACTTTTATATACATTTATATTCATAATGTAGTACTGAAATAATGATTACAAAAAGGAACTTTTGATAGTAAGAACAGAAAGTTTTACCCAAAAGTTGTCAAGTTCTTATTTTCTTCAATGATTTTGGAATGCTTGGCCCTGCACTGGGAGTTTTTCTTCTTTGTGGAATTATGGTAGCTTGGTGATCTATTAGTTTCTATCTGAGTCCTCAGTTACCTTCAGCAAGGTATACAGGGCTTAATTTTCTAGTTTTATGGTACATACTCAGAAAAAAATTCATCCTGATATTTTATAGGATGCATGTTGGAGACAGTTTTCCAAGTAGTCATTTAAAATCACCTTTCTCTACCCCTGTCCATGATGGACAGATGTTCTAGTGATTCTTCCCTCTGCCTAAACAGCTTGAAAGCCAGTAAGGTCTAAAAATGAAATCAAAAAGTCTGTTCTGCCTTACACAATTCAAACTCTGATCATAGTGTCTTATAGATAAGGAGTGGAAAAGGGAACTCATTTAACAGTACTGACTAGGGCCAGATTTTTATTTGAAGGCATTTGATGCTCTGGTCTCTAAAACTTGCTGAAATTAAATTTAAAGAATATAACATTAAAAACAAACACTTAAAATTTTGTAATTTCAGCTGTAGTCATATCATATTTCAGCATGATAAAGTTATGACACCTTTTTAAAGATTCATCATACTTACTGATGACCCAGAATTGAAGAAATTGTGACTTGTAGTCAATTCGATGACTAATATTTGTCCTATCTTTAACATTATGCTCACTTAAGAACATACAATTTGTAAACCAGCCCTGCCTTAAAGAATATCATTGATGCCATTGAGTCTCTATATGCTCTATAAATAGAAGTAAATTAGGACGGAAATAACAGTTGCTAGGTTACTCGACACAACCCCAAAATGTCAACAGCAGCAAATGAATTGGAGCATATCAAATCTTAAAATACTGGAGGTGATTCTTGGTATTTTAAAAAAAAGCCATGTGTACTTAAATATGATGTTGATGGTAGGAGAACACCCTCATTGCTGCTTTTTAACATGTAGTCCGCTGAATATCCTCAACCATGAGAAGAGAAAAATTGTCCTGAATGAGGGGTGCATTTTAAGAATTGGAAACATTTTAATAGATCCTATTTATTATCATAATATACTCCCAATAACTTAAATTTATACTGAATTACCATACAGAATATGGAGACATGACCGCATTACGTTCTTCGTGATAAAATTTGGTTTAGGTTGCTATGAAAAGCACAGGTCTGGTAAGCCTTGATGAAACGACATTACTCAGAAGCACTGCACTAGGTAGTGCACGTTCTCATCATTTGTTTCTGTAATTTCTATTGTGTATTTCATGGTAACGCTGCTTTCTTACCTTTCTGGGTGATCGTTCTCAGTGCTTCATGGTTTCCTCTTCCTCTATCTATTCTTATGCATTAGGGTTCACTAGAGTTTTGATGTAAGCCCTATAGTCCTCAAGTTTTTTCCACTTTTCCTGGATATGCTCATATAGTCCCAAGATTTCAGATGTCCTTTATAGAGGTACATGACTTTAGCCAAGTCCTGTCTCCTGAGCTCTGGCTGCATATATTTGCAGCCCTGTAAGTTTCCTTGCCTCATGTAGCTCACCTGTGTAGCTCACTGTTTCTAAGCCTGAATGCATCATCTTACCCCACAAATCTACTCTAACTCCCATATTTCTTATGGTGCTTCTGTACATTCTTTTGCACAAGTCTGAACTGGGAATCTTTTTTTTTTTTTTTTTTTACTCCTTCCTACAGCTAATTGTACAGTAAGTTCTGGTTTTACTATCTTCTATCTGAACTTGTCCATTTTTTCACCACCTCCACTATCACTTCTTTCAAAGAAAACGTGCACTGGACAAAGTCAAAAAGGAAAGGAAGACTTTACTCAAGACCACTGCAATAGAGGAGAGAGACCAGAACTCAGTCTGAGTTCAACTCTGCTGAAACAAGGGGGTGAAAAATTTTCAGAGGTGGGTTGAGGGGGATTGGAGGCCATCTATGTTCTCTTTGGTCTTTACCCAAAGGAGAAGTGAACTTTCTCTATTTACATGACCGGAGGTACTTTTATCATTTGGAGCCAGGTGCCCTCTAAAGTTAAGCTCCTCCCCTCCCACAGAGACTGGAAGTCAGGGCTCTATCTTCCTTGATGGTTACATTTCAAAGGGATGGTTCCCAGGTCCTTGAGAAAGGTAGTCTTGGGTTGTAAAACTGGCAAGAAGCGTTAAGGTATTTACATTTCAAAGAGACAGAGAAAGAATTTACAGCTATACATTATAAAGTGCATTTTCTAAGAAAAAGGAGGTCAGGAGCTTAGAGTCAGGAAGAAGTCTGTCTAAAGCTTAGTCAAGCTGAGGGGAGTGTTACGGTTCTCTTGGTGAATACCTTAGTTAAGGCACCGGTGTCTCTCACTAGATTGTCTATAGCAGACTCCTAAATTGTCTCTTGCCTCTAGCTTTTTGAACGTTCATTCTCTCACTTGAACTCGTGTAATGTTTCTAAAGTGCAAATCTGTCATCTATCACCATGCATTAAACCTCTTATAGGTCTCAGTGTCTCCCCATCCAATCCCTCAATGCCCTACGTAAGAGAACTTCAGGATCTGCTCCCCGCTCCTTTTTTTTGCCTCATATTTCACCACTTTCTCTCCAAACCTGACCCCTTGTATGTAAATCATTCTTCCTAGAAGACACAGGCTCTCCCCTCACATCCCTCTCTTAGGAAAACAATTCCCTCAAGTCCCCGTCCTCCCCCTTCATCTTTAAAAACCTGCTCATCATTAGGATTCCAGATTAGCTTAGACTTCACTGAAATGCAAGTCCAAGTGTACTTTCCTCCCAACATCCATCTGTAATACATGGAGATGCCCATATCATGACATTCATTGTACCTATATAATTTCTTATATGATGGCTTTTTTCCCCCTCTATTCAGTAAACCTAAATAAACCTCATTAGTGCAGAGAACATGTTTTTGTCTCATTTAGTGTTATATTTACAGAACCTCATACACTGCCTGGTAGATTTAGATGAAAGAAGATAAAGATCACCTTCCTTTTGTAAGCCACCTTGCCTCAAAAGTACACTAGGTCTTCAATAGATTAAGTCTAGGTGATTACATTAATTTCTTTCCTGATCTTTTTCCCTTCCAACAGGTATACTTACTTGAACCAGATAAATCTTACTATAAATTGCTAAGTCACTACTCTGAAATATTCAGTGGCTCCCTACTACCCAGTACCCGCTAGTATAAATATTAATTTTTCTTCTTCTTGCCAAAGTCCTTCACAGTGCCTCCTTATTCCTGGCCCTCTAGGCATACAAATCCCAAAACTCTTCTTATTTGCTAAACTGATTCTTGTGTTCCTGGTAGTTAGAACTATCCCCGAGGCTATGATTTTTCCCATGTCTGAATTGTCTACTGTTTGTCCTTTTTTACTCCGTCAAATACAAAAGTACTTTAAGGTGAGCTCGACTCCCTTAATTTCCAAGAGGTTTTCTTTGTACTTAGCCACTATTGATTTAATGATACAAAAACTTCTGCTGAGAAGCAGTCTAAAGGACAGTGTACTTATTCATTTTGGATTTTTATGTGCTAAGGTCACTAGGCTCTATCTTTCTGTATCTACAGTGAAGTATTGTACCTGGAAGTTTCAACTTTGTTTTATACAAATTCTTTACCCGAATTGAAATTTAGTGTCATTCCTCTGACTTTATAAGTCACTGTGTAAAAATCTTGGCAGAGAAAATTTAAGTTTAAAGCATTGTTACTATTTTATCAGAAACTTTTTATAATATTTTAATAAATAGTTCTTGAAATGTCAATCCAGGAAAGATTGTTACCAAATACCTTAACATACTCTCCCTTGTCAGACAGTGAAACTACATTAAACTATATACATTTCACCCTACCTTGGTTGTTGGGAAGTTCTCAGTTAAAATTAATGCTTAGTAACTAATCTTAAATGCCTGGTATGTTTGTCTCTTGTTTCTAATTGTCTTATTTATCTTTAGAAATAATTAATCTTCATTATTATTAGTTAGTGAACCTAACCTTCCATCAAGCTTTAAATAGAGTGTTTTCTACTCATTGATGCTTTCATAGAAGAGGAAATAGCAAGTAGGAAAGCCTCAAGGAAGGAATGCTCTGGGAAGCAAGTGTTAGTGAGGTGACGGGAGGTCTGAGACTAAAAAGGAGGCCTGATCTTGTAGGTCACAAAAGCCATTGTAGGACATGTAGCTTTTATTTTGAGAATGGTAGGAAGCTATTGAACAGCTTTGAGCCAGAGAGTGATGTGCGACTTTTATTTTAAAGGGGTCATTCTTTATGTTGTGTTGAAAACAGTCTGAGTAGTGGTACAGAAGAAAGCTGGAAATTAGAAAACTATCACTATTATCCAAGTAAGAAATTATGGAGGCTGAGACTGTGGTTTTAAAAATAGAGAGGTCGAAAGTTGTTGATTAAACATATATAGAGATGGGTGAATCAGTGAATTCTCTGAAGATTAGATATTGAGTATAAGAGAGAGAGAATGGAGTCAAGGACAAATCAAGGTTTTTGTCTTGAGAACTGAGAATGTGTACTTACCAGTTATATCATTATGGAGGAGACAATTGAGCACATTGGAGATGGTGGAAGATCAGAAATTAATTTTGAATATGTCTAGGTCTAAAAAGTCTATTAGACAACCAACTGAAGATGTCAAGTGGACAGATTTGAAATTTACGAACCAGGCTGGAATTCATTTCACATGCATAGCTTTATATTACAATTTTACAACTTTCTCAACTTATAGAGAAGTTTTATATATTACATGGTGACCACTTTTTTTCCTCAAATAAGCTGATATTTTAGTTTAAGTCTAGTTTCCCTCTACTTTCAGACCTCATTTTCCCCAAATCTTCTCTTTTCTGATACAGTTGCTTTTTTAACTATTACCTTTTATAGAAGCTCTCCACTGACCACCCTGGTTAAAACTTCAGCCCCTTCCCCACCCCCATATAAACCTCTTCCTCTCTCTGTTTTTGTCCCTAACACCTCCTTTCACTATCTGACATACTACATCTTTATTGGTTTAATATGTCTACTATACAGTAAATTCAATGAAGGCAACAATTTTAATCTTTTTTCCCATGATATATTCCCCAAACTTAAGTGCTGGGCACATAATAAATATGCTATATAAATATTTACTGAGTGAATAAGTGGATGAATGATGTTGACCATAAGTGTGTTTTGGGAAAAGAAACGTGCAAAAAACTGGGGAGGAGGGGAACAGTTTCGGATACAGCATTTATATTCAGCCAATAAATGTTTGTCTGCAAGATAAATAACATAATTCTTGCTTTTCAAAACTAGTGTTTTAATAGATAATTACCCAAACAATAGTCATTTGGAAAAAAATTTTGAGGCTAAAGTGTTCAGGTGATTCTTTGCCTTCTCGAGTTTATAGGTGTTTGTGATGAACATGTGGCTACAAAGTACTGCCCTTTATCCCATTCTTTTAATTGTTGTCATCGAAAAAGTCCTATTTCTTTTAATGCTGAAAATTTGACGTATCTAAATTAAATAATTCTGAATGATTAGTCTCTAGTGAAATATGATATATGTGCTTACTTCTTTTCCTATGTGTATAGGAAAAGAACAAAAAAGCAATGTGTATCAAGTAATGGTTAAGGTAGTAAAAAAAAAAGAGCTCAAAAGCAGAATTGATATTCTAAAAATTACCTTTGCATGCTGAAGTACCTCAATCTATAGCTTGGGTTTTGGGGGGATTTTTTTAATATTATTTAATTTTTTTATACAGCAGGTTCTTATTAGTTATCTATTTTATACATATTAGTGTATATATATCAATTTCAGTCTCCCAATTCATCCCACCATCACCACCCTCCCCCGCCCACCCCACTTTCCTCCCTTGGTGTCCATACGTTTGTCCTCTACATCTGTGTCTCTATTTCTGCCTTGCAAACCAGTTCATCTGTACCATTTTTCTAGATTTTTCTAGATTCCACATATATGCACTAATATATAATATTTGGTTTTCTCTTTCTGACTTACTTCACTCTCTATGACAGTCTCTAGGTCCCTCTACATCTCTACAAATGCCCCAGTTTCATTCCTTTTTATGGCTGAGTAATATTCCATTGTATATATGTACCATATCTTCTTTATCCATTCATCTGTTGATGGACAACTTAGGTTGCTTCCATGTACTGGCTATTGTAAATAGTACTGCAATGAACATTGGGGTGCATGTGTCTTTTTGAATTAATGGTTTTCTCTAGGCATATGCCCAGTAGTGGGATTGCTGGGTCATATGGTAATTCTATTTTTAGTTTTTTAAGGAACCTCCATACTGTTCTCCATAGTGGCTGTACCTTCAATTTACATTCCCACCAACAGTGCAAGAGGGTTCCCTTTTCTCCACACCCTCTCCAGCATTTATTGTTTGTAGATTTTCTGATGATGCCCATTCTAACAAGTATGTGGTAGTGCCTCACTGTAGTTTTGATTTTCATTTCTCTAATAATTAGTGATGTTGAGCATCTTTTCATATGCTTCTTGGCCATCTGTATGTCTTCTTTGGAGAAATGTCTATTTAGGTCTTCTGCCCATTTTTTGTAAATCTTGTGTGTTTATATGCATATTTTTAATCAGTGAGTGATTATTAACCCACCTTTATTTTTTTTAAATAAACTTAAACATGTTTTTCTTATAATGAGGTATACTGGCTGTATTTCTTATAATGAGGTATGTATATGTATATTTGTGTATGTGTATATATATATATGGCTTGGTTAAAATCACATGTAAATATGAATGGGCATAGAACACAAATATTTCCCCTGGTGTGGAGTCATCAGCTCTATAAAGCTCATGTACTTGTGAGAAACAAAGGTTTTTAAAAATGTCATCCTCAGACACGTCTCCTCCTTTCTGATTCTAATACAATTTAGAGAGAGAGAACACAATTTCTGGAGTCAAACTCCCAAGTTTAAATCCTGATTCTGCCACTTATAACTGTTGATATTCAGCAAGGTACTTAAATCCTCTGTGTCTCAGTTTGCTTAGTTTTTAGATGGATCTATTCACATCATAGGGTTATCATGAAGCTTATGAGTTAATATTTGTACAACGCGATGCATAGTTAACTGCTCAAACTTAAGTGACTATCATGATCATGATCATCACCACCAATACCACTATCATTGTCACCTTCATCATCATCATTATCATCATCATTTGCTGAATGGTTTCACATTTATGACACCTCTGCTAATTCTGCAGATAGGCAACATTCACTTTACTGATTAGTCCTCTTCAGATTTTCCAGAACATTTGTGAAGAGAACCAGCCTGATTGGTAAAGCTAAATAAAGTCACTCCTATATCCCATTGCATGGATCTTCTCATGGGTTTGTAGTTAATTTATGGATAGGTAGCCCTTGAATCAAGGTAGATGGCCTACCCTGGTCTACTTTTCAAGCTGTGTATGAAAATAAAATGAGGTCTATGTTGTTTTTTTGAGTGGAAGGTGATAGAGGAAATCAGGCTGTAAGTGGATATTGGGTGCATTAGATATTAAGATAGGCACACAAAATATAATAGTACCACACCAGACTGTTGCCAAGGAAGGTAAGAGTCATCTGCATCCAAGAAATGTTCAGGAAGTGCTTGCCTATATGATTCATAGTCCTGGGTCACTTAGACCTTGCAATCTAAGACATAACAATTGAAATGTGTAGAGGGGATATGTAGTCAGCAGAATAGAAATGTGAAGACATCACCACCTGGCAAACAAAATTTTCACCTTCCACACAAATAATGGCCAGTGTGCTGTACAAGTAGAGAACTTGAGTAAATTCTAAAAGTTTATGACTTGAGAATGTACAGCTGTCTGTCTAGGCTAGGTAGACACAGTGAGATACTCAAATTTTTCCTCATCAGTCCAAAGGATTGTCACATAAAGTGTAAATTATGTGTTTCCAAAGCAACAAGTTGGAAGGTTTTGATGTCTCTGCTCTTCAGCTACTATCAGCCCATCTTTGAAATTTAAAGTGACAGAACTACTTTAGTCTTCTCTCCTAGTTCTTAGGCTTCACTGGAGATAAGACGTCCAAACTGTGTAGTGCAAAATCCTGGGTGCAGAGGAGAGTAAAGAATCTAGGTGGCAACAGAGTTTTTTATAGTTTCAATTGACTTGAAGGTTAGAATTTTAAAAGAAAGGAAAGTCTTCTAAAATTAGCAGCAAAACATATGTACCATTTTAATAGCTCTTTTTAAAATTGTGAATGGTATTGATCTTTACTAGCTTTCTGATGGAACTTTGAAGTTTTACACATTCCTAAAATTGAATTTAATAATGTCAATTTAACAAATTCCTTCAATTTCCTGTTGTACTAAAGTTGCATGCCTATTCCTCTTTCATAGCTATGTGATTCTGAATAAGCAAGTCTTTTATTGCCTACTAAATTAAGAAGAAATGATATACTTGAAATTAGAAAAATGTGACTTATAGGAGATCAGGATCATAGAATTGGTAGGTACCTGCAGTGTACTTTTAGGGAAGTTGGAATTAACACAGCCTTCCATGGAGGAGTCACTGTGACATGAAGCTATCCTCCCAGTTTTAAAACATTTCCAAATTTATTATCAAATTATGCTTTTATCTGTAAAATACATGAGTATACCTTAGGCATCACAGTTGCCTATTCTGATGATGATGGTGATGATGATGATGATAACAGTAAAAAAAACATTTATTTAATTAATGCTTAGTATGTAGCAGGTACTTTGTTAAATTTTCTCCACAACTACCCTCTGAAGTAGATATTACTATCCCCACTTCAAAAACATAGAAAAAGAGACACAGAGAGTTTGTGCAAGTACCCAGTATCCTGTAGTATGAGGTGACACAGCTGAGGCTGACCCAGGTGTGTCTGCCTCAGGGATCTGCCTGTGCCCTGGTATTCCCTCTGTACAACACAACCCCCCTCCCTGCAGTCCAGGCTTTAATGGGACTGTGTGAATGAAACCTGTCTCCATACTCCTGGCAAAATGTGCTAGATTTATGGGAAACTGCGACTGATTTGCAAGTGCAAGTTTGGCGTAAAGTCTCGTTTAAAATGGCAGTTTTGAAATCGAGCTGCGTAGAAGCAGAACCAGGGCGGTTATTACACCTGCTGCCCACATCCATCTGCTTGCAATTGTGTAGCCATGCACGTCACATTAAATTAGTGTAGTTCTGTGAAATGATGAAGTTAGAAACTACTGTTACTGAAATTTCCTAAAATTATATAAAATGATGTGATAGAGAAACGGGATTTTATTTGCAAAGCGTAGTTTCTGAAAATATGCAGAACTCCCTTGGTTCCATTTGCTTTCATTTTTATGAGGCCCTAAGAGGTAAACAAAAGAGCTCTGGCTTTACAGCCACCTTCTTCACTAGGGTGGATGTCGGCTCCTTTAACTAGTGACTGTATGACTCTTAGTAATTTATTTATTTCTTTGAGATTCTGATTCCTTATATTTCAATTTAGATAATACCTATCCTGAAGCATTGTAATAAGAAAGAATGTTTGTAAAGGATCTAGTCAGTGATAGAAACATAGTACATGCTTGACACAGGATCAGTCTTATTAAAATATAGTGTTTGTGAAATACAGTCATGTCTAATCATATAGGACTCATATATTCGTGCAGTGAATTAAAAACAACCCTCTAAGTCAAGGTGAACCAGAGTTGGTTAATAAAACAACAGTTTGTATTTTAATTTTCAGGGAAGAAACAGAGAAATAGGCATAAGGAATGGGAATGGATGCAAGGAAGGCAGGAAGGAAAGAAGGAGGGAAGGAAGGAAGGAATTATCTAGGGGTATGGAGAGCACTCTATTTACCAAGAGTGATAGTGTGCAATGAACTGCAGAATATGACTGACACATTCTGTACTAGATAAAAAAGTAAATACTTATTTTTGTAACTTTGGGATGCTAAAGGACTTTCTAACTGTGATACCAAGATAGAAAAAAAAAAAAGACAAAGGAAAAAATAATTTGAAAAAGAATAGGTACATGTATATGTACAACTGAATCACTTTGCTGTACACCTGAAACACATTATTAATCAACTATACTCTAATATAAAAATTTTAAAAATCTATATACTAAACAAAGAACATGTATATTACAATAAAAATGGAGAATCCAAAAAAAAAGAAAAGAAAAAGAAAAAGCAGGCAAACTTTTACTCCTGAGAACACAAAATAAAGTAAAATAAACCAAAACAAATAAACAAAACAAAATCACGTCTGAAAAACTATTAAAAGAGAAACATCAAATTTGGGAGATAAGCACAATTTATGTAAGAAAGTGTTTGTATATAAACAGATTCTCACCCCTCACCCCCACCAACAGAAAATTGGGCAGAGTTCCTGAACAGGATATTCACAAAGAATCCATGCACATTTTTTTTACAACTTTATTGGAGTATAATTGCTTTACAATGGTGTGTTAGTTTCTGCTTTATAACAAAGTGAATCAGTTATACACATACATCTATTCCCATATCCCTTCCCTCTTGCGTCTCCCTCTCTCCCACCCTCCCTATCCCACCCCTCCAGGTGATCACAAAGCACTAAGCTGATCTCCCTGTGCTATGCGGCTGCTCCCCACTAGCTATCTACCTTATGTTTGGTAGTGTATATATGCCCATGTCTCTCTCTTGCTTTGTCACAGCTTACCCTTCCCCCCCGCATGTCCTCAAGTCCATTCTCAAGTAGGTCTGTGTCTTTATTCCTGTTTTACCCCAAGGTTCTTCATGACCTTTATTTTTTTCTTAAATTCCATATATATGTGTTAGCATATGGTATTTGTCTTTCACTTTCTGACTTACTTCACTCTGTATGACAGACTCTAGGTCTATCCACCTCATTACAAATAGCTCAATTTCGTTTCTTTTTACGGCTGAGTAATATTCCATTGTATATATGTGCCACGTCTTCTTTATCCATTCATCCGATGATGGACACTTAGGTTGTTTCCATCTCCGGGCTATTGTAAATAGAGCTGCAATGAACATTTTGGTACATGCACATTTAAAGTAAGCATGTAAAGAGTTGTTCCATCTCATCAGAAGTTACAGAAATGCAAACAAAAACAAACATGAAAAACTATCTCCTTGTCTTTTTTTTATGCAAAAATTAAAAAAAAATGTTGATATCTGGACAGAAAGATATCTTGGAAAGTAGACACAACACAGTTTGTGGGGATATTTATTAGGGTAAATTTTCTGGAGGGAAATTAGAAATTATATATTAAAAATCTTTACAGAATTGATTTATCTTCTAAATTTTTTCCTCCAGATACATTTGGAGAAATGTAGAAAGATATCTCTCACAGTCTACTCAATACACATATATACATAAAGGTATACAAACATATGTACCTACCTATCTCCATGTATACATACATATATACAGAAATGGAAAACCCCTGATAACCATTACAGACATGTAAAAAGATGATACTAGATCTGTATGGTGGATAAGAGAGATTTAAATTTGCGATGAAACTGCATTTTACAAATATTTAAATACTTTATATAAAAATGTTAAATAAATAACAGAAAAGCATACAAGGTAAGATCCCATTTTGTAATTTAATTTGTAGAAATAATCACATGTATGTGTACTATTCAAGGGTAGTCACTGAAATTTCATTTTCAAAATATTTGGTATATGAAAAAGTATTTTATAAATAAAATTTAAAAGTTAACCATACTATTTACAGTTTAATTCATAATTTTATACACCCATAATGTCCAACTAAATTTAAGAAAAAAAAAGAAGCTGCCTATAGTTTTACTAACGAGAGGGAATCATGGTTATAAATTCATTCTATTTTCCCAATCTTTAAGAAGTTACATTAATAAAAAGTATATGCTCTTTTACTGAATATTTAATGAAACGTGTTATTAAAACCTGGAAAAATATTATTTTACCTCCCAGTAAAAAATAACACCACCTCCTAATCGACTCTAATGTGTTGATGTTTAGATACCAGCTAATAAGCAACTAGGATCTATGTCAAAGTGATAGACCTGAAGTTTAGTGACCAATGTTTCAGTCTGGTCCTAACTGGTAGAGTAGAACTTTACCACTGCAGTTCTATTGCTAAATTTTTATTGTTAAGAATGATTGTAAGCAAAATACAAATTAAAAGACATACAAGCTCACCAGGTATCACTGGCTCCTCAATCTGACCAACACATGAGGATCAGTCAGAGCCAGCATCCACTGACCCTTGGGCAAAACATTAGTGTAAGGCAGAGCTTCTCAACTGTTGTACTGATGGCACTGGGGGTCAGATACTTCTTTGTTGTGTGGAGTTGTCCTATGCACTGTAAGATGTTTAGCAGCATCTCTGGCTTCTACCCAGTTGATGCCAATAGCACTCCACCTTGGCTGTGATAGCCGAAAACATCTCAAGAGATTGCCAATACAATAAGGTGGGGTGGGAGAAAGGTAACACCAACCATAGTATCAGTTGTTCTTTCTGAGAAAAGCTTGTCTTTTTCGATTGGGTCCTTCTGATTTTTTTTTTAATGTTAAAAATACTCTTTTTAAAAAAAAAATAAAATAATAGTGATAGTGGATGGTAAGTCTTTTGCGTTAAAGTTTTTCTTCCCCCACCATTTTTTTTTGTTTTGAATGTGTGTATATGCAGATGTTTGTTTGTGTTTTATGGCCTTACTTGGAAAAATAGAATAATTTACAATATGTTTTTCCCCCCACTTAAAACTAATTTACAGGCCTGTGCAATCCCGTACTTGAGTACCTTTGGCAAAAAGCATTCTGTTTCATCTTTTACTTTGAAAATGTTTCTAAATACTATAGATTTTGTTTGTGAGCTGTTTACATTGAATGGTTCTTCCAAATACCCTGGAGTTTTACCATTGAAAGTCTGACTCACTGAGCCCTTAATTTTATTATCTGCTTGTGCTTGTCCATAGGCACAGCTTCATCTACATCCTGTCTCAGTGCTAAGTTAGGCTCACACGTCAGATGCTGCCTCTTGAGCAGAGTCTCATTTCTAGTTCCCGAATGGAGTTTTAATTAGAAAAACATTGTATGCTGCTAAGTGCCTTCCTAATCCAGAGATTTGCCTCTCCAAATTCACATTCAGTAGACAGGAAGAATTATGTTTTGTTTGTTTAACTTTGGTGTGCGTCCTGACCATATGGATTTAGCTTGTATACTTTTAATGTATTGTTAGGGCTGCTGACGTGGAACACATATTACTATTAACTCTGTGTTTTCATTTTGCAGCAGCAAAGGAGTTTTAACCATTTTGAATCTCAGACATGTAAAATAATTTTTTTGGAACTGCATGAAAGAAAAGAATTGAAATACCTACATTTTGTATAGAGGGAGGAGGTCTTTAATTGACATCTAACAATGTAATATGGGAAGAAGTAGATATATTGAGCCTTGTGGTAATTGGAGAATTATGGATATTATTGGTAGTGTAATGATAAGCATAAATATGTAAAATAAGCTTGCTGTTTTTAGCCCTTAAGCTTAGATTCAACCAGTTCCCAAAGAATCTAAGTTTAAGTGCTAAAATCAGCACACTTAGATTCTTAGGGAACTGTTGGAATAACATACCAACATTGTGACTCAGAACATTCTCCATATTCTTTCGTTTTTTTCAATTGATAATAAAATTTAAAAAAAATAAACAAGAAAAATGTAAACAGTAAAGTTATCCTATAATTAAGGAAAGAAATTACTCAAAAACTGCATTATTAACTCATCACACAGACAAGCTGTACTTTATTCCAGGTACACTTGAAATGTACTCTAAGAATTACTATGGTCCAAGTGATTGGATAATAACTGGTTAAATTATAACAACAGGCACAAGTTCTCAGTTTCTTACATGGAAAACTCATGTTGTGGGACTAAATGATTTGTCCAAAGTAGGTCAACCATTTAATGAGACACCCACCTCAGTGCTTTCTCTATTACCACATTTCCCCTGCTTACCACTATCCATCTGCCCTTCCTCCCCACTGACTTCTCCCAGTCATTTATTTCTCACTAACATACTCATTTTGTTACTAACACTGAATTAAAACACAACCTTAAAGCTTTCAAATGAATATCTCATTTTATTTTTGCTTGGTAAATCTTTTTATTTATTTATTTATTTATTTATTTTTTATACAGCAGGTTCTTATTAGTCATCAATTTTATATACATCAGGGTATACATGTCAATCCCAGTCGCCCAATTCATCACACCACTACCCACAGCCCCACATGGCTTTCCCCCCTTGGTGTCCGTACGTTTCTTCTCTACATCTGTGCCTCAATTTCTGCCCTGCAAACCAGTTCATCTGTACCGTTTTTCTAGGTTCCACATATATGTGTTAATATACGATATTTGTTTTTCTCTTTCTAACTTACTACACTCTGTATGACAGTCTCTAAATCCATCCACGTCTCAACAAGTGACCCAATTTCATTCCCTTTTATGGCTGAGTAATATTCCATTGTATATATGTACCATATCTTCTTTATCCATTTGTCTCTCGATGGGCATTTAGGTTGCTTCCATTACCTGGCTATTGTAAATAGTGCTGCAGTGAACATTGGGGTGCATGTGTCTTTTTGAATTATGGTTTCCTCTGGGTATATGCCCAATAGTGAGATTGCTGGATCATATGGTAATTCTATTTTTAGTTTTTTAAGGAACTTCCATACTGTTCTCCATAGTGGCTGTATCAATTTACATTCCCACCAACAGTGCAAGAGGGTTCCCTTTTCTCCACACCTTCTCCAGCATTTGTTGTTTCTAGATTTTCTGATGATGCCCATTCTAACTGGTGTGAGGTGATACCCCATTGTAGTTTTGATTTGCATTTCTCTAATATTTAGTGATGTTGAGCAGCTTTTCATGTGCTTCTTGGCCATCTGTATGTCTTTGGAGAAATGTCTATTTAGGTCTTCTGCCCATTTTTGGATTGGGTTGTTTGTTTTTTTAATATTGACCTGCATGAGCTGTTTATATATTTTGGAGATTAATCCTTTGTCTGTTGATTCATTTGCAACTATTTTCTCCCATTCTGAGGGTTGTCTTTTAATCTTGTTTATAGTGTCCTTTGCTGTGCAAAAGGTTTCATTAGGTCCCATTTGTCTATTTTTGTTTTTATTTCCATTACTCTAGGAGGTGGATAAAAAAAGATCTTGCTGTGATTTATGTCAAAGAGTGTTCTTCCTATGTTTTCCTCTAACAGTTTTATAGTGTCCTGTCTTACATTTAGGTCTCTAATCCATTTTGAGTTTATTTTTGTGTATGGTGTTAGGGAGTGTTCTAATATCATTCTTTTACATGTAGCTGTCCAGTTCTCCCAGCACCACTTATTGAAGAGACTGTCTCTTCTCCATTGTATATCCTCGCCTCCCTTGTCATAGATTAGTTGACCATAGGTGTGTGAGTTTATCCCTGGGCTTTCTATCTTGTTCCATTGATCTATATTTCTGTTTTTGTGTCAGTACCATATTTTCTTGATTACTGTAGCTTTGTAGAATAGTCTGAAGTCAGGGAGTCTGATTCCTCCAGCTCCATTTTTTTCCCTCAAGACTGCTTTGGCTATTCGGAGTCTTTTGTATCTCCATACAAATTTTAGACTTTTTGTTCTTGTTCTGTAACAAATGCTGTTGGTAATTTGATAGGGATTGCATTGAATTTGTAGATTGCTTTGGGTAGTATAGTCATTTTCACAATATTGATTCTTCCATTCCAAGAATATGGTATATCTCTCCATCTGTTTGTATTATCTTTAATTTCTTTCATTAGTGTCTTATAGTTTTCTGCATAGAGGTCTTTTGTCTCCCTAGGTAGGTTTATTCCTAGGTATTTTATTCTTTTTGTTGAAATGGTAAATGAGAGTGTTTCCTTCATTTCTCTTTCAGATTTTTCATCATTAGTGTATAGGAATGCAAGAGATTTCTGTGCATTATTTTTGTATCCTGCAACTTTACCAGATTCATTGATTAACTCTAGTAGTTTTCTGGTGGCATCTTGAGTTATTTGTAGTGAGGTGAGTGGACCTAGAGTCTGTCATATAGAGGTAAATAAGTCAGAAAGAGAAAAACTAATATCGTATGCTAACACATATGTATGAAATCTAAAAAAAAAAAAAAGTGGTTCTGAAGAACCTAGGGTCAGGACAGGAATAAAGACGTAGACATAGAGAATGGACTTGAGGACACAGTGAGGTGGACGGGTAGCTGGGGCGAAGTGAGAGGGTAGCATGGACTTATATATACTACCAAATGTAAAACAGATAGCTAGTGGGAAGCAGCTGCATAGCACAGGTAGATCAGCTTGGTGCTCTGTGACCACCTAGAGGGGTGGGATAGGGAGGGTGGGAGGGAGATGCAAGAGGGAGGGAATATGGGGTTATATGTATACATATAGCTGATTCACTTTGTTGTACAACAGAAACTAACACACCATTGTAAAGCAATTATACTCCAATAGACATGTTTAAAAAAAAAGAGATCAGATTTATTGTTACAAGAGGTGGGGGTTGGGGGAAAGAGAATGGGATGAAAGTGGTCAAAAAGTACAAACTTCCAGTTACAAGATTAAATAAGTACTAGGGATGTAACATATAACATGATTAATTAACATTGTTGAATGAAAGTTGTTAAGACAGTAAGTCCTAAGTATTCTCATCACAAGGGAAAAATATTTCTTTCTTTATATTTTAGTTTGTATCTGTATGAGATGATTGATGTTCATTAAGCTTATTGTCATCATTGTTTCATGATGTATGTAAGTCAATCATTATGTTTTATACCTCAGACTTGTACAGTGTTTTATGTGAATTATATATCAGTATAACTGGAAGGAAAGTAACAAACTTAAAAAGAAAGTACATTGGTCTCTTCTGAAGGCTCACTCATGTTCCTAATATCAGTCAATTTGAGAAAAAATGGGTGCTCAGGGAGCTGGAATAGAAAAATCCTTTCTCTCTGGGACTTGGTCACCTATGATTATATTTGGGACACAATGATGTCCAATAAGGTGCCTATGCGGTCAGCAGTGGATACTGAAATGACTTGCTCAGTATAGAGGGTGAGTAATAACTGGGGGGAATAATAAGCCATTTTTAGATGTCTCTTTACCAAGACCATGTTACTCTTAATCTGACTGTTATTTCTTATTTCTAATATTTTATATAATGTTGTTATATATATATAATACAGTCTCATGTTAGCTGGCCAGAGGTAGTTAAGAGAAATTTTATTTGTCCACACAAGCAAGATGCTAGTAGGAAGTATGTAGGAAGAGACACTCTGGCCCTCAAGTGAAACCAAGGATATGGTGGCAGTGGTATTTAAGAAAAAAAATACCCAGTGGAGCAGTGGATGAATGTAAGGAAGAGTAGCACAGGTTGCTTTGTCCAGCTGCCTTACTCTCACAAATTTTCTCTTGACAGGAACAATCTGGACCACATTTTATTTTATTGTGGTATGAAAGCCCATTTAAACATTCTAAATCATAACTTGGTTGTCATTTAATGATGGTATTCTAGCTTCAAGATTTGGGAAAGGTTTCTTTAAGGAATGATGATGTTATCCAAAAATAGGTGGACTTTTTACAGCTTCTCAGCTTATAAGTAAATGTTCTGATTTTGCTTTGGTGGGAATCTAGAATCTTAGGATAATAATTTCTTTTATTGAAATTGAAAGAATCAATTTATTTAAAGTATAAAACAAAAACAGAAACAATTTATGCATCTCCCACACCCCTCCACCTCTGGCAGGCATCAATCTGTTATCTGTATCTATGAGGTTTTTTAAAAAATAGTTTTAGATTTCACATATAAGAGAGATCATATGGTATTTGTCTTTTCTCTGTCTTATTTCACTTAGCATAATGTCCACAAGTTCCATCCATGTTGCTGCAAATTTCCTTCTAGAGAAGGAAATAGAGGAGGATTTCCTTCTCTATTTTTATGGCTGAAAAAGATTCCATTTTCATACATATATATTTATATACCACATTTTCTTTAGTCATTCATCCATCAAGTTTTTTCCATATCTTGGCTATTGTAAATAATGCTGCACTGATCATGGGGGTGCACATACCTTTTGAGTTAGTGTTTTTGATTCTTCAGATAAATAACCAAAAGTGGAATTGATGAATTGTATGGTTGTTCTCTTTTTAATTACTTGAGGCCCCTCGATACTGTTTTCAAAAGTGGCTGCACCAATTTACATCCCTGCCAACAGTGCACAAGTGTTCCCTTTTCTCTGCCTCCTCATCAACACTTATTATTTCTAGTCTTCTTGATAATTGCACCTCTAACAGATTTGAGGTGATATCTCATTGTGATTTTTATTTGCAGTTCCCTGATGATTAAAGATGTACAGCATATTTTCATGTACCTGTTAGCAATCTATGACTTCTTTGGGAAAATGTCTATTCAGATCTTCTGCTTATTTTTTAACCAGATTGTTTGTATTTTTACTATTTACTTGTATGAGTTCTCTAGATATTTTGGATGTTAGCCCCTTATCTGATATATGACTTTCAAATATTTTCGCCCATTCAGTACATTGCCTTTTCATTTTGTAGATGGTTTCCTTTGCTATACAGAAGCTTTTTAGTTTGATGTAGTCCCACTTGTTTATTTTAAATTTTGTTGCTTTTGCTTTTGTGTCAGGTTTTAAAATATCATTCCAAGACCTATGTTCAGGAGCTTACTGCTTTTGTTTTCTTCTAGATTTATGGTTTCAGGTCTTAGTTCAAGTCTTTAATCCATTTTGAGTTATTTTTTGTGTATGCTGTAAGATAGTGTTCCATATTCATTCTTTTGTGTGTTATCCAATTTTCCCAACACCATTTATTGAAGAGACTGTTCTTTCCCCACTGTATATTCTTGGCTCCTTTGTTTACATTAATTGACTGTATATGCATGGATTTCTGGAGTCTGTATTTTGTTCCATTAAACTACATGTCTGCTTCTATATCAATACCATACTCTTTTAGCTACTACAGCTTTGTAATATAGTTTGAAATCATGGAGCATAATGCCTCCAGTTTTGTTCTTCTTCCTTAAGATTGCTTTCACTATTGAGGATCTTATAGGATTCCATACAAATTTTAGGATTTTTTGTTCTATTTCTGTGAAAAATGCCATTGGAATTTTGATAAGGGTTGCACTGAATCTGTATAATGTTTTGAACATTATAGGAATTTTAACAATATTAATTCTTCCAATTCATGATCATGAAATATCTTACCATTTATTTGTATCTCTTTCAAATTCTTTCATTAATATCTTATAATTTTCAATATACAATTCTTTCACACACACCCCCGGTTAAATTTATTCCTAGTACTTTTATTATTTTTGATGCAGTTGTAAATGAGATTGTTTTCTTAATTTCTCTTTCTGATAGTCATTATTAGTTTATAGAAATGCAACAGATTTTGTGTGTTAATTTTTATCCTACAACTTTACTGAGTCTATTAGTGTAACAATTTTTTGATGGAGTTTTGAGGGTTTTCTACATCTAATATCTTGTCATCTGAAATAGTGACAGTTTTACTTCTTTCATTCCAATTTGAATGTCTTTTTTTTTCTTTTTCTTGCCTAATTGATCCAGGTAGGAATTCCAATACTATCTTGAATAAAAGTGGTGAAAGTGATCATTCTTGTTCCTGATCTTAGAGGAAAAGCTTTCAGCTTTTCACAGTTGAGAGTGATGTTAGCCATGGGCTTGTCTTATATGACCTTTATCATGTTGAGATACAGTCCCTCTATTCATGCTTTATTGAGAGTTTTTTTTTGTCTTAAATGAATGTTGAATTTTGTCAAAAGCTTTTTCTACAGCTACTGATATGATCATAAAACTTTTATCCTTCATTTTGTTAATGTGTTGTTTCACATTTGAGGATGTTGAACTATCCTTGTGTCCTGGGAATAAATTCCTATTTTGGTTAATAATTTCATGTTTATTTTTGCCCTCACTTCTTTTTACTTCCTCAAGAAAAGAACTCTAGCAAAGAAATAAAATATTTTAATAATTTCAGACTTTCTTTTAGAGAAAGGATTCTTTCTTCAGGAATATATACTGTGCAGTGCTGGATGATGAGGTTCTGAGGTGTGAATAGATATCAGACAATATTTTAAAAGTTTGCTTAAAAATATACAGTATTTTTTTTTGTAGGAGAACACATAGGAGAGAAAAGGGCAAACTAAGAAGATGACCCTTAAAAGAAAGGTGACCACTAAAAAATAAATTCTCATGTGCTTTCTGAAGTATGTTTGGCCATTGGGATGTACATTTTTCATTGTTTTAAGTTTTATTTTGAATTAGTTTTAGAATTATAGAAAAAATTACAGTTATAATACAGAGAGTTCCCATATACCCTTCACCCAGTTTCTCCTATTGTTGCCATCTGGCATAACTAAGGTCTGCTTGTCAAAACTAAGAAATGAACATTGGTATTATACTACTAGCTAAAGTATACACTTCATCAATTTTTCCACTAACATTCTTTTTTTTGTTCTAAGATTAAAGCCAAGATTGTATTTGGTTGTCAAATCTCCTAGTCTCCTATAAACTATGCCAATTCCTTAACTTTCTTTGTCTTTTATGACCTTGACACTTGATACAGATCAGGTACTTTACAGACTATCCCTTAATTTGGATTTGTCTGATGTTTTTCTCATGATTATATTATATTCTGTGTCCATCAAATCAGGAGGTACAAGATGTCAATATGTTACATTTCTTGTGATGTTGGCCTTTATCACTTGGCTAAAGTGTTGGTTGTTAGCTCTCTCCACTATAAATTTATGATCATTTTTTCTTTGTAATTAATAAATATCTTGGAAAAAGTGATTTAAGGCTATCCAAGTCTTATTCTCAAGTGTATATCTACTAATTTTAATGTTCATCACTTAATCTAACCACAGATATTACAGTGATGTTTGCCTAAGTCATTTTTTATATCCTTATTTCTTCTGAATTTATTATTTAGAATTAAAAGGAAGAGCTGCCCCTTCTCTCACATTATTTATTCAGTTTATTTCTGTCGCAGTTGGTTCCTGCATATTTATTGTATTCTGTGGATTTAACCCTATTTTGTTGACCAGTTGTCCCACCTTTGCTACTGGAAGCTTTTAGAGTTTGGCTCCTGTTTCTTTTTTCTTATTTATTTATTTATTTATTTATTTACTTACTTACTTACTTACTTACTTATGGCTGTGTTGGGTCTTCATTTCTGTGCGAGGGCTTTCTCCAGTTGTGGCGAGCAGGGGCCACTCTTCATTGCAGTGCGCAGGCCTCTCACTGTTGTGGCCTCTCCCGTTATGGAGCACAGGCTCCAGACACGCAGGCTCAGTAGTTGTGGCTCACGGGCTTAGTTGTTCTGCGGCATGTGGGATCTTCTCAGACCAAGGCTCAAACCCGTGTCCCCTGCATTGGCAGGCAGATTCTTAACCACTGCACCACCAGGGAAGCCCCTTGGCTCCTGTTTCTTTTTAATGTGTCCTCTCTGATATTTTTTGAGGAATTGCTTACTTTTTGGTATAAGATGATCCAAACTCAACCAGTTTGTCAACTCTTTTAACTAAATTCATCTTACCAATGTCCAATGGCACCTAGCCAAGACAAGCAAGCGTTTGCTAGGACTTCTTCCAGCAGGCACCTGACTCCCCCTAACCTTCAGGTTAGTTGGTTGCCTTGTGACCTCTAAACAAGAAGACCTTATTGTTCATTCCAGATTGACTAAGCTTTAGACAGGTTTCTTCCTAACTATAGGTCACTGACTTTCCTTTTTTTAGAGCATGCACTTTAGAAAACTTGTAAATTCTTTCTCTGTCCCTTTGAAATGCAAATATTCTCCCAGCATCTTGCCAGGTTTACAATTCAGGAATATTTTTCACAAGGACCTGGGAGCTACCCCTTTGAAATGTAATAATCAAGAAAGATAGTGTGTCTTATCTACCAGCCTCTGCTGGATAGTAGGAGCCAAACTTTAATAAGCATCATTACCAAACATAGATTGTCTAACCACATTGACCAACTCCCCTTTAATGTCCTCTAATGCTTTTCTGCTAGCTCACTTCAGTGCTTAAAAACTCTCCCAACTTTTGTTTCAGCAGAGTTGAGTTCAGTCTCTCTCCCCTATGCAATACTCTTGAATAAATTTTTCCTTGCTTGTTTAATTTAGCCAGTGCAATTTTTCATTGACATCTCTGATAGGTTAAAAAAAGGGTCATGAACTTTTAGTTTTTCTGACTTGTCCTTTTTAATGTGGAAACAGTGTTTTCTCCAATTTTCTAAATATTCAGATAAAAACAAGATATATTATAATTTTAAGATATTTTCATTCCCACTTTGTGAAATTCCCATATTACCCCTAAACAATTTCACAATTTTTTCATTACACAAATATGTATATGGATGATTTTTAAACAGTTTAAAAATGTTGGGGCACTAATAGTGAGAAGGGAATAGTCATGGAAGGTTAGTCTCAAGTGAAAGGAATAGATCAGTAAGGGCAGAAATGCAGAGTAGAAAGGTGGTCAATGGGGATGTAAGTCCTCAGTAATTTATAGTGCTCTTAGAGAGGGAATTTTGAATTTTCAAAGAATGTATGATAAGGAGTTTGACAATTTCTTTTTAAATATGGAAACTTCAGCTAACTGTGGATCAGAATAGAAAAAATGGACAGTTACCCAATAATGTAGTCACAAAACAATATTTGTGAATTTTCTAAATTGATATATGTTTTTCTTTTTTAAATACCTAGCAAGTGTTAAATAGGTTACAAATTATAACTGTTCACTTTTCTTTGGGGATTACATATCCTATATTCAACTGACATTAATCTAATGAGATTTTTAAAATTTACCATGTATATATGATGACAGGCATTATCAGCCTATTTATATAGATCATAAACATGGCACTATATAAAATCATAATAATATAGACATATATAAGCATAATATACAGACAATTATTTGCAATTCTATACTACATTCCTCAGATTGTTATTCTATCAAGAAAAATGTTGTTAGAAAGATAAGGTGTTCAGATTTCCATAAACTATTGGGAGGAAATCTGTTAATTATATTCAGTTATACATTTAATACATGTATAATTTTATAAAATTATATTCATTACAAAAGTATAATTAAGAAGGAATTGGGATTTCCCTGGTAGTCCAGTGGTTAAGACTTCACCTTCCACTGCAGGGAGTGTGGGTTCAATCCCTGGTTGGGGACCTAAGATCCCACATGACTTATAGCCAAAAAACCAAAGCATAAAACAGAAGCAGTATTGTAACCAATTCAATAAAACTTAAAAATGGTCCACATAAAAAAAAAAACTTTTAAAAAAAAGAAGGAACTATGCTAACTATCAGTAGAGATGTAGAATTTTTTCTCAAATTATACCTATTTTAGTGGTATATTATTCATATACCTTGTCAGGATTTTATGTTTGAAAATTTTTTTAATTAATTATAAATAAACATTAAATATAACACCATCAAAGATATATGAAAACTATATTTAGTAAAACACTTGTTTTCCTGGAACTGTTATAGAACAAATTATTTTGGACAAAGATACATTTTTAACTTCAAAAATAACATCTACTTGAATTTGTCTTCAAATTGTATTCCATGCAATTTAACTTATCAACTAAAATATTCCAAATATAATTTGATATTTTCTGGACACAGAGATTTTAAGTTCCTTCAGAGCAGGAATGGTGCTATATAACTCCCATGCAGTAGAAAATCAGTAAATGCTGGGTGATGATGTGGTAGATGACTCATTGTCAGTATTATGACCAAACATAACTGTACTATGCCATAATACAGTGATAGGATGGAGGTGTCCTGATATGAGCAGGAAAGTTTATTCATAAACTGAAAGACCCCAGTTACCTGAGCTTTCTCTCTTCTTTGATAGATTTTATTTTCCTTCCTTGGGATCAGACTAGCACTCTTCCTCTCTACTTCCAGTTTACTGTAAAGTGGGCATGGAATTCAGGTAACTAAATTTGTTTAAATTGTGTGCAAAGTAAAATATGCTAGGCTCTGAGTCACATCCTAAAGGCAGACTTGTGATCAAAATGAATGGGCTTCTAAAACATGATTGAATTTCTCACAGCCTTTATAATATTTACTTATTGAATTGTTCCTTTTTTATGTGTAGCAGTGTAATTTCAAAACATGAGTATTTCTATTTTTTCCATCTTGGCAACACCCAAGACAAAAAGTGTTACAAAAACCTGGAACGAAGATCTAAAGAAAACATAATGCAATTGAATTTAAATTAATCTAAATCCTTGCAATGTTTAGATTAAAAAATATATATGGAACCATTTAGATAAGAATACTCATATAAGTTTGTTAAAGTATGCCTTCCAATTGAGAAAGTCTACTTTGGATGACAACTTATAATAGCCTACCTGTTTTGGTGAGAAAGGAACCAGAGGAAAGATGCTAAAGGCTTAGTGTTAACCCTATAGCTAAAATATGTAGTGCAAAAACTATATGGCCATGGTAGGGTCACATCTGTCAAAATGATTGGGATTCTCATGTCAGATTTTTGGTACCTCCTCCCACCATCACCACTTTTTTTGAGCCTCCATGTAGATCACCAACTCTGAGTTAGCAACCTTTCTTTTCAGAGAAAGGTTGATGCTATAGCCACATTTATTTAAATTTCAATCATATGATATACACCAAGATTCTGAGTGAACTTGTTTCCTATGGGTTTTCAGCCACACTAATCTATGTGAGGATTACTTTTGCAGGTCATGAATCTCATTCAGTTTTGGTTTTTACTGGTAAAATTTACTTATCTCTTAGCACCAGAGAACTCAGAACTGAGCCTTCAGGTATGTCCAAGGAGAGGCTGAAGCACCTTTAGGGATATGACAGACAGAATGGTATTTTAGGTTAAGAGAATAGATTATGTGGCCTATAAAATCCCTGATACCATGACAAAATAAGAAAATAGAAAATATTATCTGTTTTCCAAGCTTTTAAAATTTTTTCAAATAATTCTTTAAAATTTTTAAATTTATTTCATTTACATTTTATTTTATTTATTGATTTATTTTTTCAATTAAAATGTATAAAAAAAATTTAACGCTCATAGAATATGCATGCATATTTCCATGATCTAGATATAGTAATTGTAACATACTTCCAGAGTCATAGTTGCATTTTATTTCTGAACCACTTCAGAATGATCTGCAACACCATAGCATTTTATGCCTAAATATTTCAACCAGTGTCTCCTAAAATAATGGGTATGATCTTATATAACCACAATATTGTTATCACATGGAAGAAAATTAACAATCACTTCTTAATATTTCCTAATACCCTGTCTATATTCAGATTTCTCCATTTGTCTTCCAAATGCCTTTTAGAGCTTTATTTTCTCCTAGAACCAGGACACAAGTTGGTTTACAAATAATATATGACTAATTTTTTTTCAAAACTAACATTTAACCATAGTGCTAAAAACTATGTTGTAAATGAAACCATAAACAAGGAGGTATTATGTAAAAGGAGGAAAAAATTGGAGGAGGTCTTCTTCATTTATAGGAGACATGTATATGTTCCCTAGATACCTCATTTCCATGACTGTAAAAGGTAAATATTAAAAATATCAACCCTATATTATTATTATTTAAATGGTATAATTTTTCAAAAGTGCTTAGCAAAGTGACTGGCATGTGGGAAGCATGAACAAATGTTAATTACCATTATTATTATTACCATTAGAAAATAAGCAATCAATCAAGTAAGGCAAGCCCAGAGATAAACCCACGCACCTATGGTCAACCAATCTATGACAAAGAAGGCAAGGATATACAATGGAGAAAAGACAGTCTCTTCAATAAGTGGTGCTGGGAGAACTGGACAGCTACATGTAAAAGAATGAAATTAGAACACTCCCTAACACCATACACAAAAACAAACTCAAAATGGATTCAAGACCTAAATGTAAGACCGGACACTATAAAACTGTTAGAGGAAAACATAGGAAGACCACTCTTTGACATAAATCACAGCAAGATCTTTTTTTATCCACCTCCTAGAGAAATGGAAATAAAAACAAAAATAAACAAATGGGACCAAATGAAACTTAAAAGTTTATGCACAGCAAAGGAAACTACAAACAAGACGAAAAGACAACCCTCAGAATGGGAGAAAATATTTGCAAATGAATCAACAGACAAAGGATTAGTCTCCAAAATATATAAACAGCTCATGCAGGTCAATATTAAAAAAACAAACAACCCAATCCAAAAATGGGCAGAAGACCTAAATAGACATTTCTCCAAAGAAGACATACAGATGGCCAGGAAGCACATGAAAAGCTGCTCAACATCACTAAATATTAGAGAAATGCAAATCAAAACTACAATGGGGTATCACCTCACACCAGTTAGAATGGGCATCATCAGAAAATGTACAAACAACAAGTGGTGGAGAGGGTGTGGAGAAAAGGGAACCCTCTTGCACTGCTGGTGGCAATGTAAATTGATGCAGCCACTGTGGAGAACAGTATGGAGGTTCCTTAAAGAACTAAAAACAGAATTACCATATGATCCAGCAATCCCACTACTGGACATATACCCAGAGAAAACCATATTTCAAAAAGACACATGCACCCCAGTGTTCATTGCAGCACTATTTACAACAGCCAGGACATGGAAGCAACCTAAATGCCTATCAACAGATGAATGGATAAAGAAGATATGGTACATATATACAATGGAATATTACTCAGCCATAAAAAGGAACAAAACTGAGTCATTTGTTGAGATGTGGATGGATCTAGAGACTGTCATACAGAGTGAAGTAAGTCAGAAAGAGTAAAACAAATATCGTATATTAACGCATATATGTGGAACCTAGAAAAATGGTACAGATGAACTGGTTTGCAGGGCACAAATTGAGACACAGATGCAGAGAACAAACGTATGGACACCAAGGGGGGAAAGTGGCGGTGGGGGGGGCAGGATGTGTGTGTGTGTTGAATTGGGAGATTGGGATTGACATGTATACACTAATATGTGTGTGTGTGTGTGTTGAATTGGCAGATTGGGATTGACATGTATACACTAATATGTATAAAATGGATAACTAATAAGAACCTGCTGTATAAAAAATAAATAAAATTTTAAAAATTAAAAAAAAAGCATTGCAGGTTTATTTAGTATGAGAAAAAAAAAGAAAATAGGCAATCAATCAAGCCTAATGATTTAATACTGTGTTTCAACCCAGCCCCTGAAGCCTATAAGGTTTTATAATAAAATGAGATAGTTTTATAGCTGATAGGAATCTGTGAGTGTAACCCACAAGGTTTTAAGAGTGCTATTTTTGACAGATGGGGAAGCTGAAAGCTTTTTAAAGCTAATATATTTATAAATTTGATTTAAAGGACTCCATATAAAAATGTAGAAATGTATATTATTCCTTAAAGCAGAGTCCAATTTTAATCCCTAAATATCATTTTAAAATACTATGGAAAACTTTCTCTAATGAATTCTCATGAATATGTTTGAAATCGCAATTTAGTATGCTTAAAAAATCAGTTCAAAAACCATTTTTTATAAATTTGTTCTCCCAATTTTAATTAAGTTGAATTTCTGCCAGCAGCACTTTAGATTTTCTAAACTCCAGTGAAATGTTCTACTGCTTATGTTTTTTTTTTTTTTTTTTTTTTTGCGGTATGCGGGCCTCTCACTGTTGTGGCCTCTCCCTTTGCGGAGCACAGGCTCCGGATGCGCAGGCTCAGCGGCCATGGCTCACAGACCCAGCCGCTCCGTGGCACGTGGGATCTTCCCTGACCGGGGCACGAACCCGTGTCCCCTGCATCGCCAGGCGGGCTCTCAACCACTGCGCCACCAGGGAAGCCCTTATGTTTTTTATATATTAAAAACATGTCCAGGGCTTCCCTGGTGGCGCAGTGGTTGAGAGTCCGCCTGCCGATGCAGGGGACACGGGTTCGTGCCCCGGTCCGGGAAGATCCCACATGCCGCGGAGCGGCTGGGCCCGTGAGCCATGGCCGCTGAGCCTGCGCGTCCAGAGCCTGTGCTCCGCAACGGGAGAGGCCACAACAGTGAGAGGCCCGCGTACCACAAAAAAAAAAAAAAAAAAAACATGTCCATTCCCAAATGCCTCTGGGCTTATTTAAAAAATTATAAATGCTATTATTAAATTAGGTGTACTCTGAAGGTAAGAAAAAGAATTCCCCTTTTAGTAATATTTAACCAATATGCCTACACCAGACATATATTTTAAAAGTTTATAAAACATTTCATTTTGAATGTTGAGTTCTAGCTATCTACCCACATGAGTAATACTAATTGATTAGGAATTCCCTAATATTTATAAAAACTAGTAATTGTGGCTTACTTATTAATAAAATACTATTTCTGTGTTCCATCCAGGTTTATGAATAGGGAATGTAACAAAGTCATATGATTTACTTAAGAATTCAATTTTCATGTAAAAGTTATAGCAAAAAAAAAGTTATAGCTAAGTAAAGCAGAACATTTTTGTGGGAAGAGGAAACTATTAATAATGGTAACAGGTGGATTTATGTACCAAATCTGCCATTAACCAGCTGGGTAATATTTTTCAAGACATTTCTCTTCCCTGGAACTCAGTTTCCTTATCTGTAAAATAAGCAATTTGGATTCTAGAGCTTCTGAAAATAAGGTAATTATAGTGAGCTTCTATTACCATATAGTTTATTGCTTATGGAATGTATTCACTCAAAATATACTACTTGATCTCTACCTAAACTCTATGAGGTAGCTAAGTGAATATTTTTAACTGTCCTTTCCCATAATGTTGTAGAAAGTCTTGGAGGCCAGGCTATCATATTTATATACATTAATCGTAAGCACCGTTTACTAAGTCCCTAATGTATTCTAGATATCACTATTTACAGACATAACTCTAATTGTCAGAAAACCCCTAATAAGATTGTCATTATTTAATATGTGCTGAAACTTGGGTCTAGCGTGGTTACATTACTATCTAAAAAGCTAGTACTTGGCAGAGCTGGAGTTTGAATGGAGGTCTGTATGACAACAATTTTTTGCATTTTTTTCTTTTATCACTTTTTTATTTCCTTTTTATCTTTTTTAAGTGTTAATAAAAATCATTTAAAGTGTTTAAGTAGGGCTTCCCTGGTGGCGCAGTGGTTGAGAGTCTGCCTGCCGATGCAGGGGACACGGGTTCGTGCCCCGGTCCAGGAAGATCCCGCATGCCGCGGAGCGGCTAGGCCCGTGAGCCGTGGCCGCTGAGCCTGCGCCTCCGGAGCCTGTGCTCCACAACGGGAGAGGCCACAACAGTGAGAGGCCCACGTACCGCAAAACCAAAAACAAAACAAGAAAAATAAAGTGTTTAAGTAAAGAATTAATGTAGGTATATCAACATTTTAAGTAGTAGTGATGAGCATAATGAAATTAAAAAGTAGATAAAAAATGAGATCAGTTGTGCTATTAATATAGTCTCAGAGGAATAACAAAATCCTGGACAGGAAATTAGGATTTGGGGATTAACATATACCCACTACTATATATATAAAATTGATAACAGGGCCTCCCTGGTGGCGCAGTGGTTGAGAGTCCGCCTGCCGATGCAGGGGATACGGGTTCGTGCCCCGGTCTGGGAGGATCCCATATGCCGCGGAGCGGCTGGGCCCGTGAGCCATGGCCTCTGGGCCTGCGCGTCCGGAGCCTGTGCTCCGCAACGGGAGAGGCCACAACAGTGAGAGGCCCGCATACCGCAAAAAAAAAAAAAAAAAAAAAAAAAAAAATTGATAACAACAAGGACCTACTGTATGGTACAAGGAACTCTACTCAATATTCTGTAATAACCTACATGGGAAAAGAATCTGAAAAAGAATGGATTTATATATATGTATAACTAAATCACTTAGCTGTACACCTGAAACTAACACAACATTGTAAATCAACTATACTCCAATATAAAATAAAAATTAAATTTAAAAAAATTTAAAAAGAAAGTGGACAGGAAAAATAAGAGAAATTAATTTCTACCTTGTACAGGTAGAAGCTTAGAAAATGTGTAAATGTAAGTGACAAAATGCAAGATCAGTGCTATAAAATTTTGATCCCACAAGCCTATTCTTCTTTATGTCTTGACAGTTTCTATTAACAACTGCAAACAAACATTTATCATGTATATTCCTACATTCAGGAATCTTATAGTCTGGGGCAGAAGACCAAAAAACTCACAAAAAAGCAAATAAGATAGACAGACAGATTCACCACTATTACTCTGAAAGATGATTCTGCTTTCAAAGACCTTTCCTATAGTGAGATAAGATAGTCACATTTACAAATAATTAGGCTACAATAGAGAACAGTATAAACATCCTGAGGGAAAAACTGATAACATGTTCTGAAACCTTTAAAAGAATAATTGTATATTATATAATATAATATATAATTATATAATATATCTCCTTTTTTTCTGGAGAAGAAAGGAAGATATACTGTATGAATTGGGCTTGGAAATATGATTAAGTTCGGACCAACAGAGATGGGGAAAGGAAAGAAGATGAACAAAATAATTAATGTACAATATCTTAAGGTATTTAAATGCAACAGCAAATAGCTTGGTTTAGCTTGCGGGTACAGCAGAAGATGAAATGACATTGAAAGGAAGATGAAATGACATCGAAAAGCTGGTAAGGGGACTTCCCTGGTGGCACAGTGGTTAAGAATCTGCCTCCCTTGCAGGGGATAAGGGTTTGAGCCCTGGTCCCGGAAGATCCCACATTCCTCGGAGCAACTAATCCAGTGCACTACAACTACTGAGCCTGTGCTCTAGAGCCCGTGAGCCACACTTACTGAGTCCACATGCCTAGAGCCGGTGCTCTGCAACAAAGTGAAGGCATCGCAATGAGAAGCCCGTGCACTGCAATGAAGAGTAGCCCCCACTCACCGCAACTAGAGAAAGCCCATGCACAGCAACGAAGACCCAATGCAGCCAATAAATAAATAAATAAAAAGAAAAGCTGGTAGGGGCAAAGGTCATGGTGATGCCTCTGTCATGGTAATTTCAGTCCTAGATGTAGACTGAAGAAGAATGCACCCATATGTGCACCAAAAGAAAAATATATGAATATTTACTATTCATAATAGCCAAAAATATTATGCTTCCCAAAAGGCCATTAATAGGAAAACAGATACATGAAGATATATGTTTACACAGTGGAGTACTCTGTATAGAGCAATGAGAATAAACAGACTATAACTCCATGCAACGATATAGATGTATTTCAAATATATAAATGTTAGACATAAAAAACCATGTACAAGGGTACATATATTATTATTCCATTTTTATAAGGTTCAGAAACAGGAAAATCTATAGTTTTAGATATACAGGTAGTTATTTGATTGCTCTTGGGAAATAGTGACTAGAATAGGACACAAGGAGGCTTTTGGGGGTGATGCTGTTTTTTTCTTAATTGGGTGCTAGGTACATGGATTCCCTCAGTTTGTGAAAGTTGTTCAACTGTACATTTAAGATTTGGACATTTTTCTATGTGAATTTTCTACTTTAATTCAATTTAGTGGTGATATTTGAGGAATTTATAGTCTGTATTCAATAAGGAGACATGAAAGGTGTTTTTTAGCTGAAGAATTGCACAATTCTATCAGTCAGAAAGATTGAATCAAATGGTGGCCAGACAAAAGGATTGAAAATGAAAGAGAAAATTAAGACCCAAACTTGTATAATGGTAATAGGAAGACAAAGAAAGAGATGGATGTGATAAAAGTGTTAGTGATAAAATTGACAAATGTGCCTATCAGAACAGGATAGATAAAAGGGGAGATTTTTTTTTTTTTAATGAGATTTCAAGACTGGATGGCAGGTAGTACTACTGACAGAAATGAACATAAAGATAAAGGATTTAGCAAGCATTGGCAAACTATAGCCAGCTGGTCAAATCTGGCCCATTGACTGTTTTTGTACAGCCCATGAGCTGGGAATGTTTTTGTTTTGTTTTGTTTTGGGTTTTTTATGGGCTTTTTGTTGTTGTTGTTTTGGGTTTTGTTTTTTTTTTTTTTACATTTTTAAATGGTTGAAAAAATTTAGAATAGATGTAATCAGAATAGTATTTGTGATGTGTGAAAATTATAGGCAGTTGAAATTTCAGTGTCCATATAAAGTTGTGTGGGAACACAGCCATGCTCATTTGTTACCACAGGTTCTATGACTACTCTCACATTACAGCAGCAGTGGAGTTAAGTAATGCAATAGATTGGAATGTACGGCCTGCAAAATGTATACTATGTACTATCTTGCCCTTTCAGAAAAATTCTGTTTACCTCTGTTTTAGAGCTAAAATTATAAATGATATATGTATACTTGAAAATGCCTAATAGGCTAATGGGAACACACAACTTTTGTTGAAGAGAGGAGAATAACCTGAGAAATAGAATTCTGAGGATCACTAACTGTATAGAGTGAAGAACTGAATCTCTTAGTATGAGTAACAGCATTTAATAGCACTTAAGAATTTTAAGAAGTATATTCATATACATTCATTCTTTTGATATCTAAAATAACACGTGATGTAAATATCATTTTTTTCTAGTTTGCAAATAAGGAAACATATTATAAAAGATATGTGGCTATATTTTGGAGAACAATTGCGTTCAAAAGTAGAAGGTGATAGAGAAATATCAGCGAGGAGAATGTAGATATTTTGGCCTATGGTGGGCAGTATTCTTCTTGTTTGCAGGCATGATGATAGAACAAAAACTCGAGTCAGAGTTTCTGGGTTTTCATCCTGGTTCTACCATTTACTAACACTACAGTCTTGAGTAAATCACTTAACCTTTTAGAGACTCAGCTTCATAATCTTAGCATAATAGTGTTCTTACCTCAGAGGGCTCTTATGAAGATTAAATTTTAAATATATGTTAAGGCACCTAGAAGAGTGTTTGCCATATATAAATGCTATTTTCATTGTCTTTTGGAACAGATTTTCGAATCAGTTAACATACAATGTAATTTCATTTGGATGGCAGGGATTCCAAAAGGCTTTATTAGCTGTTTATATCAGAGTTGTATTCTATATATGTGAGCAGCCGCAGAGCCACTTAGCCAGCTGGCAATAAATATCAGAGATTCCACTTACTTGATTTGTCTTGAGCTTTGTACCTCACTTTCTTTGCTTATCCAGCAAAAAATAATCCAACAAGGAACATTCACCCAGAATTCCTAAGCATCAAATATTCTCTGAAGTTCTATTTTGATATTTTCATAGGGATTGCAATTGATTGATGGCATATAATAAATCATTCACAGAAGCACTAAAAATCTTCAGTAAAGGTGTCAGTCAGTAATTTAGTGCTTTTTTGTCCCTGTTGTTCCTCTTGTAAAAAAAGAGTCAGAATTCTCCAGAACTTTTAGTTTTGTAAACTATTGCCCAACTTTTGGCCCTTATCTTGTCAAAAGTAAATATCTGCCAATTGTAATTCACCATGTGAGTTGAGATGTTATTAAGGAAACTGAGTGCAACCCATGAGATTCTTGTCCAGGACAGGGTCAGTCAATGCTATCCAATAATCGACTCTGTTCCCTGCATGGTAGGTGGATAGCAGTTGCAATTATTGTCATTTTGTGTCTGGGGAAATGTAGACAGGAGAGTTAACTGACTTCCTCAAGGTCATATTGTGAATCAATGGCATTCCAAGGAACAGAACTTGGAATACACTTAACCAGATCACCTCTTAAATGGTTTGAACTTTAGCATGAGGATAGTCAAAAATTTTCCACTGTGTGCCAGTATACACGTCAAAATTATTTCTTAGATCCAGAGTCATGCATTTATTATCTCTGAGATAAAGGCTGTAAAAAGAGACTCCAAATAAATTGGTCTACAGCTATTATCATTTGGAAGTTTAAATACGTTTTTATGAAAATGGAGAGAATGATAATGACCAGTAGTTAAGAAGGAGAAAATTCATTTCTATTTTTGAGCTAGTTTAGTGCATTAGTAGCTTACAACTTTCTTAATGGCTTGTATACTATTGATTTCAGACATAAGGGAGTTGTGTCTTTATTTACATGCTTTGCCACATACCAGCAGCAGTAAAAGCTGCTCTTCCTTTAATGTGTCACATAGGCCACATTTCCTGAGAAAAGAAACTACAAACTATTTTCAGCTCCTAAGGAAGAGTCGTCTGTACACTCATCAATTAAAAACTTAGTCTCATAGCTTAATTTAGTTCTTAAAATAAAATAAAATATATAATGAAAAGAAAGCAAATTTTAAGGGCTAGATATGTGAATATATTTTTATTTTTTATTCAGTAGGGATTAACTATCATTTATTGTGAACTCAATATGTATCAAGCCTTATGCTAAGGAGCTTAAAGAAAACTTCAAATCAGAAAGCTTCATCGTTTAGTTTCTTTAATAGGTTAGAACTGAAGCATGGATAACTAATCCTGAGATTTTACAAATGTCAAGTTATTTTAGACCCCGAATTAGGCTTATGATAGATAATAAATGACAGATATTTGATATTGCTTCTTGGATTTTTATATTTTGGTCGGATTTTCCATTGACCAGTCTTATAATTCCTTCATTTCATATATTTAATTTTATTGCTATTGTACACTATTGCCTCAATAAAGTGTGTTTTTAGTATTCTGAACCTAGTAACCACATTTTTGTAAAGCTTTGTGAGGTGATTTCTTCCAATTTCCCCATTTACAGGTGAACTAGAAATCAGCATCTAGAAATATTAATATATAGGCATTGTAGGTATCATGTGTTCCCTGTGAATAATCAAATAAGTAAATTCCACTTATATGATTTATCCTTTTTAAATGTTCCTTCTCAAACCTATTTACTTTGTCTACTATTGGATTATGTACAGACTTCTTTTTTACAAGGTGATTGAATAGACAATCTCATGAAATTTTATGGCCTTGATTATTATTATCGAATCACTTTTATTTAAAAGTTCTTTTTTATTTGACAAAAAGTCATAGGTCCCAGGTGCTATGGTTGTGAATATGGTAGTTTAGGGGTATAGATAGTTTTCTACCATCCCACATTTTAAATTGCAAGTGCAAGAAGCAAGTTTGCATACTGTTCAAAATATGACCTATACAAAGAATAGTACTATGCCAGTGCATTAAGTTTACTGTGTATAAAAAAATAGCACGTCAAAACTCGGGATGCTAATTAGGGAGGGCTGACTTAATAAACCCTGCCCATAACATTTTTATTCTTCCCCACATAGTTTGTAATACACATACACACTTGAATATGTTTATATGCACCATATACACATTAATCCTTAGGATTTTATATATGTGCTTGTCTATATACGTATGGTTTATAAATGTATACTGTACTGTTTACCAATGTGTATTCATCATTTACATAAGGATCTATCAATGTATATACATACATAAACAGTCTCATTTCAAGATATATTTTGTTATACTTCTACCTTTTGAAGCATACTATTAATAAAATTAATGAAGGTATATGCTTTTCTAACATATGTGAGGAATTACATTAAGTTTGAATTAAGTTAAAATTTTAATACGTTAGAAATGTGAGAAGTCATACACTTATATTAAGGAGTAGATTTAAATATGTCAGATATTAAATTATACTTTTGTCTTAAATTTAACATTTTAGTTCTAGAGCAAACAATTATATTCAATAGATTTTTATATGAAAAATTAAACCTGGAAAGTTTTATTATATGACTTTAAAAAAACAATGATATATCTCTATTCTTAAATGAACACGTTTTATGAACATCCTATAATGATCGCTTTTTTCCTAAAATGTATTTTGGCATAGTGGAATGATTATAAATCTAATTATCACCTGTTTTAGGCTAAGATGACTCAATTGCCTGAGGCAGAAAAGGAAAAGATAGCTGAGCAAGTTGCTGATTTCAAGAAAGTAAAGAGTAAGTTGGATGCTGAGATTGAGATATGGGACGATACGAGCAACGATATCATTGTTCTCGCCAAGAAGATGTGTATGATCATGATGGAGATGACAGACTTCACAAGGTAATTATGTGGGAAATGATGTGTAATATTTATAATGTTAGAAACACTTGTCACATTAGTGAAACCTTAAGTTTCTCTGAGTGTCAGGTGCTAAAAATTAAGTGGTATGGGAAAAGCAAATAATAAAGAATTAGAAAGTTGTACATAGGTCCTTCTAGAGGTTTCGGTAAGTAAATGTGGCAGAGTTTCTCATAAACTGCTGAGGAATAATTTTAGAAACCAATTTATGTCCTCACTATCAGGAACCTTCTCTGTGTATCGTATTAGCTTTTTTTTCTTTTTTTATTACAAAGAAAGTGGTAAATCAAGTTATGATCCCTATTGGAGCTCTCCGAATGATTGATTTTCATAGCTACATACTGAGATATCAACTAGATATATTTGAAATTACAGTGACTTAATGATATACACAAAGGAATCATACATTGTCTGTATATTCTAGAAGTAATAAACATGTTTCTTATAGCTTCAAAATATTATTTTACAGAGCTAGCCAAAGAGCAATACCAGTTACTAAAATGTAACTGCCTTACCATTTACTAAAATATACAAAACTACAATTAAAATAATTTAGTCTTGATGTAATTATAAAAGTCACAGAATAGAAGAATACTCTGAAGCAGACGTAGTGTAATCACAAAACTATTTATTTATATCCCTATACATTAAGCACAAAAATAACTTTTAGATGCAGTAATGAAATAAATGTAATTTTAAAATAATAATAAATGGAAAAAATATACACGAATATTTCATTAAAATTAAGATTGAGAAATGCTTTCTAAGCAATATAGACAAAGAACTCATAAAAAAGGATCATTAAATTGAATGGCATTAAAAATTCTAAATATCAATAGAATGTCCTAAACAACACTTAAATATAAATGGATAATTGGATAAACATCTGTAACAAAAAATAACAAAAATTTGATGTCATTTGTATATGAAGAATACTTACAGACATTAAAATTTTTTTAAATGTCCTAGTAGAAGAATGGGCAAAAAATATGAGCAGATAGCTCACCAATTTCTCCCCATAAAAGATATGAGCCATAAGTATGTGAAAATATTTTAACCTAAAATATTTAAAATAACGTACCTTTTAATTCTGTAAAACTGGCCAAAACTTTTAAAATAGCCCTTTACAGAGAAGGTATGGTAATGAAAGCATATATTGATATAAGCCTTGTGGTAATTTGGCAATATATATAAACTAAAAACTTTCATAAACTTTTAATATCTATATCTATCTATATCTGTATATTATATATACAATTTCATAAAGAATACCTGTTAGATATCAGTTTATGTTTGCCCCTCTTGGTTCTTGCCATTTTTTCTAAACCCCTACCATGACTTCTAAATGTCTTACAATTTCCTTTCATACACAGAATTCAGTTTTAACCTATTGCTCAGTCTCTACAAAGATTCTGAGAAACTTCTCCCCCTCTACTCCACACGTATATTTTATATATATATATAAAACATAGACATGAATGTGCCTGTGTATAAGAAACAAGCTATACTACTGTGATATTAAATACTGACTATGTTTTGGTAGTTTAGTGGTGGGTAAGTTAATTACTTTTACTTTTAATTTTGTATAATTGGTTAATTTTCTATGATAAGTATATAGGTATTTTAAATAATTTATAATTTTGCTTCAAGTTAGTCCTAGGAGAGTGGAAGTTGACTAAACTTAAATCATTTCATGCAAACTTTCCCAAAAGTTACGACTAAAAAGAGGCACAAATAAAACCTTAAGTGATGTCAGCTTTCAAATTATTAAGATACAGAAAATAGTGTGAGTTTCAAAGTACTACCTTTAAGTAGAGAAATAAACACCAAATTCCAACAGAGCTACTGCTGGTACTCTGTCATCAACATAAACCTATGGATCTGGAAAGCAGGCATTGAGAAAATTAAAACACCTAGTAGAAATGGGAGGAATGTGAAAAGGCAATAAATAAAGCACAAAGGAAAATTGGACCAAAATGAAAACACCTGATGCTAAGTGCTAAAATACTGAACCACAGGTCTGGGACTTGTCATTTTACAACATTAACTATAGAGATTGAGCTTAAAATTGAATGGGTCTGGATTTGGGAAATGTCACTTTTGGGAAAAAAAAGGAAAATACAGGACAAGTGACACTGAAGGTATGTCAGTGATCAAAAAGGACATAGGAAATAAGAAGGAACCTAGATAAATGAAAGAGAATCACAATATATGTCAACCCCTCCCCTTCCCCACCACCACCAAAAATGTTATCCATTAAAGAAAGTATACTTCACAGTAATGATTAAAGAGAGTGTTCTTGGTCCAGGAGCCCTGTCTAAAATCAAAAAGATTCAGACCGATGACATGCAAAGCTACGTAATGAGATATAGAAAATGAACGTGTTTCTGGGTACATATGCAAAGGAAATGAAATAATTATCTTTAGGAGTTATTGGTATTCCCACATTCACTGCAGCATTACTCACAATAGTCAAGATATGGAAACAGTCTTAGTGTCCATCAATGAATGAATAGAAAAAATGTCATATATAAAAAGTAAATTTGTGTATATGATAAATTTAAATAATAAAGGAAACCCTACTCATTTATGACACATGGATGACCATGGGGTGACTTATGCTAAGTGAAATAAGCTAAATAGAGAAAGACCAATACTGGATGGTATCACTTATATGTGGAATCTTAAAAAAAAAAAAAAAAAAGGCAAAGAGACAATAGAATAGTGGGGGCTGGAGGGCAGGAGAAGTAGAGAAATGCTGATCAAAGATTACAAACTTCCAGTTATAAGATGAGTAAGTTCTGAGTATCTAATATATAGCATGTTGACCACAGCTATTAATACTTGAAATTTGCTGAGAGTAGATCTTAAGAGTTCTCATGCAAAATAGGTAATTATGTAATGTGACGGATGTGTTAATTAACTTGATTGTGGTAATCATTTCACATTGTATACACATGTCAAATCATCACATTGTACACTATAAATATATTACAGTTTTGTCAATTATGCCTCAATAAAGCTGAGAAAAGTGAGAATCAAAACAATTCAGCTGATGAAAACCTTCCATCTAGAAAACATATACAAAACAACAATAAAACTATAACACAACACTCCAAACTACAGTGAATTTCAAAAAATAAAGAGTTGAAGATACATGTTTTTAAAACCTGGTTTCAGAGGATCAAAAACTAAGAAGATAAATTTTAAAAAAAACATGAAAAAATGAAATGTGGAATGCAATGAGTTAATAAAACTTAGGGAAAAAAATTAAAGGACAAAAATATCTAAAAAATAAAAAAAATTATAAAGTGTCCAAAGGAAAATAGATTCAGATAAAAATTCCATAAGGGGAGGACAAGCAGGGGATTAACCAAGAGAATGACTGTGAGATAAAGATTAAAAAAAAAATAAGAAAAGGCTCAGAGAAAAATAGCCTGAAATGGAGAAGAGGCAAAGGAGATCTGATAGACATATGTTAGACACTTTGAAAAAAAAAGAAATAATAAAACAACTAATATTTAAAAGTATAGACCAAGAAAGTTTTCCATACATAATACTAAACTTAAATTTACATGTAGAAAGGTGTTACCATATTCCTAGGAAATTTTACCTAGATAACACTAAAAACACACACACACACACGTACGTTTTCCTCATATGTAAAAAAAATACCAATATATTATATATAGCATACTATATTCTACATATTATATATATATATATATATAATGTATATAATGTGTGTATATATATATATATAAAATATATATATATATATATATATAGAGAGAGAGAGAGAGAGAGAAAGAGAGAGAGAGAGAGAGAGAGAGAGAGAGAGAAATAGCAAAGTGAAACCAATTGAATAATAAAAATTTATGAGAAACATCCTTACCTCCACAAAGGGGAGGCAGGTACTTTTAACCTTATGATTTCATTCCATGTGATTATCTCTATATCTCTAAACAATACACTTTCTGAGATATGGTTTATTGACTTTTCCTGCAAATAAGAATGTAGGTCATTTATATGACTGTTCATCTCTACTTCTATCTTTTCCTTGATTTCATGAATTTATATATTTTATTATTTATATTTATAGACCTTGATAATATTATGTTATCCATAAAGTATTTCTCAGTGTATGTATATTAGTTATATCTCAACTTCTCACTCTGTATGTTGAAGAAATACCCACTCTTACTCTCTCTTTTGCCTGTTACTGCTTCCTCTTCTACATCTCATTTGTAACCCAACTTCTTTCTAGTATACCTCTTTTATATTGATAGTTAATGTAACATTTACATTCTTCTAAATAACTAAATCACCCATGCTTATTCTATTGGTTTATTCTGAAAGTGAAGATTAATAAATAAAATGTTTATGACACTGATATAATTAACCTAGATAGGAAACACACATGAAGGAAACATATTTCCAGTAGAAAGTTGAATTAGAGTTTAGACTTAAAGTACCCATACATTTATATGGGAAACAACACATCATGGAAAGAAACCTGAACTAAGAACTATGTTTTAACATCAGTTTGATAAATGTGTCAATGAGAGTTCTCTTAATCTTTCTCACCATATTGTATAAAGAGTATATATATAGGCAGAATCCAGAGTTAGAAGGAAAAACAATCAAGGACAAAGCCATGAGAAAAAAAAGCTGTTAAGAAGTAGACAGAGGAGATAGAATCCCACAGACAGAGCACTCAGTAAGAAATTGTGTAATATGCAAAGAACGATTCTTGGGCCAGAGTTAAGGAAATGTCGGTGAGTTATCAATTAAGTGTTTTACTTGAAGAGATCCTAATTAGTGTAAAGATTGAAAAGATAGTATAGTTTTGGCAATTCTCAATTTATGGTTACTTTTGTTTGAGTAGGTTCACTAAATTTTAGGTGAGAGATTAAAAAGCCTTATTAATTCATTACAAAGTAGATGAGAAAAGAGCAGATGATAAAACAAAGATACTCAAAGTAGTAACTTAAAGGAGGCAAATGATCAAGACAAGATTTAGAGATTTCTGAATAACTTGAATGTATTCTAGGTTGAAGGGACAGGGGAAATGGGGAGGGATAGAATGAAACTGTAAAAGTTATTCAACTTCATTCAATAACTATAGCCAAAAATGAGACAAAAGGGTAGAGCATAAACACTGAGAAATAGGGAAAGAAACAAATAAACAAAAACAGATATAAGGATTAACTTGCATGAGTTTATATGATGTATCTTCTAATCTTAGCTAGAATGTCCGTCATAGAAGCCTTTCCTGGCCAAATGGCATAAAGATTCCCCCCAGCCTGTCTCTCTATGTTACAACATCCTGTTACTTTCTACTTTACAGTTAGCAATTCTTGTATTACCTAGTTCATTTGTTTACATATGCTCTTCCTCCATATCCCTAATGGAGTGTAAGTGGTGTGAAAATATGAAATTTGACTTATTTTTTTTTACCCAGACTTATAACAGCCTTAATAGAATACATATATATATATATATATACACACACATATATGTAGTTGCACATACTATAGCATATTCATATGCATATATATGTATAGTATACAATAATGTATTGAATGAATTAAGACATTTAACAATTTCAATGAATTAATTAATTAAAAAGAAAGAAAAACAACTTGAACTCAGAAGGAGCCAGGAATAAGCAAATACCCAAACAAACACAAAACAGTAGAGTAACATAAATTTAAGCTCTTGACACCAACTCGTTGTGTTTATTCCTTAACCCATATATAGTTTCTAAACGTTGAACACAAAGATTTTAATTTTAATGCCCACATGGCATTAAGAGGAGACACATAGTCAGGGGAGCTAGAGATGAGGTCCTTAGAAAAGCCTAGAGCTGTGCCTCTAAAAAGGAAACTAGAAACATTTCTATGCAACAGCCTGAGGGAACATCAAAATTATTTTCCTTGGAGTCTAGGTCAAATAAAGGTCTTTAAGAAATAGTGACTTCAAGTCTATGACCTATTAAACTGATGAATTTAACACTACATAACCAGAAAAGGCTACCTTTAGAGAAGAATTAAGATGCAAGAAGCAATGGTGAGCAAAGAAATCAGAAACCATGCTGGTCTATTCAAATAAGCTTTGGCGGAACAATGACAACAACGCAGAAAGACTGTGGGAAGTAGCAACATTACACAGGGATCATGTAAATGAAATCAGAGTTAAATGGTGTATTTTTATATTCAGGGAAAATGTAGAAGTATTAATACTATACTTTGCTACATAAAGAATGCATATAGTGCCTTTTAATATTTCCAAGGGATCTCTAAAATAAAATTTTCATATTAATAGATTAAATTAATGTGGAGGGCTAGAAGTTAGAAAATGAGAACAATATAGAGAAGAAAATGTGGCGTGAATATAAAAATTCAATCATTTTATGAAACATGCTAGGTATGTCAGTATTTCTAATGTGTAAATGTAGCAAGCTTAGTAGTTTTAAAAAGTGTTAAGTACAGGGCTTCCCTGGTGGCACAGTGGTTGAGAGTCCGCCTGCCGTTGCAGGGGACACGGGTTCGTGCCCCGGTCCGGGAAGATCCCACATGCCGCGGAGTGGCTGGGCCCGTGAGACATGGCCGCTGAGCCTGTGTTCTGCAACAGGAGAGGCCCCAACAGTGACAGGCCCACGTACCGCAAAAAAAAAAAAAAAGTGTAAGTACAATACTACTATAAGTACAAACAGCAACAACAAAAAATATCATTTAACAGAGGCATATAGGAATGTTTTTTCTAGGAACCATGGGAAAGAGGAGGAAACATCTCTTTCTAAAAGAGGAAGGAAATGTATGAATACACGGAGGGAATTTGAGGAAGTATATGCCTAATAGATTGTACTTGCTAAGTGATGTCAACTGTGGAATATGTGAAGCCTTGAAAAGACAAAAGTGGAGTGAGAGCTTGGGTAGCAAAACAGAAACAGATATGGGGATATAAAAGGTAGTTAACCTGAAAGATTATTCATTCAGTCATTTACTTAGAGTTAGTCACCAGTTCAAAACCTAATACATTTATTAGCAGAGTGAATAGATTCTCTTCACCTGTTCTGAGAGAACTAGTGAATTAGACTTACCTGAAGTCCTAGGATGTTAAGGAATTTTCAGTAGAATTCAGGGGGATGAGAGAATTGAAACTACTAGAAAGAATATATTGAAATAACTGACTGGACCCAGACTGGGCCAGAAGGGAAATAAGGTTGGAGAGTAGAACAAAAGGTGGAAAGGTAAGGCTACGTCACCAACAGGTGAGAAGGATATAGACATTAGTTTTCCCTGCTCTATATCTGTTTCCCTCCCAAAGGAATTAATGTTTTACTGTTGATATACTTTGAATCAAGTTGGAAAGGATGCTCAGTGACTTTGAGAGTGTCGTAATCTGTAACTAGTGTGTTAGAAGAAGATTCACAACTCCACAGAGTGATAGCTCATTGGAAAATAAGACGTGTCATGTTTTGCAAAAGCTAATCAGTCCAACATTCTCACAACCTGTAGGTGTTGCTGCCAAAGGCAGCCGCAGAACAGGAATACTGTGTGTTCAAATTGTAGTAAAGGTGGGGGAGCAAAATTGAATTTCAGATTCTTTTACACAGTCTTTTACACTCGAACTGCATCCACATTCAGTTTAATTTCAGTTCATATAAACTGTGATAAATATCCAATTGTTTTAAAATGGAGGAAACCTTGTTCTTATTTTCACTTCCAATTTTTTAAGAGTTTTTCTCAGACACTACAATGTTTTACTGAGGTTTAAGTTTAGCAGTTTTATTTATAGATTATTCCTCAATTCTACCCATGTCACATTTATCTCATTGGAGGTGTCTTAGTTTGTTTGCAGTGGGAGCTGCGAGCATAGTATTTAGCCACAAGTAGTCAATCAGTTGGTAGGCATACAGTCTCTGTCCCACATATAGATTTTTAAATAAGAAAAAATAATAAATTATATTCTCTAAAGTGCCACTGAGTGCTCTGTTTTCTCATTTTCTTTAACTACTATTTTATTATTAATAAGAGGCATAATAGTAAACTTTGAATGCTTACTCTGTACTGCACTATGATGAATATATATGTTTTCTCATTTTTATTTTCAGGACAGTTTGATTATTATATTCTCTCATTTACTGTTAAACTGAGATTCATAGAGGTCAGGTAAATTGCTCCAGGACACACAAATGACTCTGAATTGGAGCTGGTTCAATTTCAGAATCTGGGCACCTACTCATTGTATTATAAATCTTCACCTTCGTGCTAAACACAGAACAAGAACCAGTCCTTTCTTCAAGGAGAAACAAAAATGACACATTAAAAATAAGAATAATTGTATGCTTCTAGCTGTAAATACATTGGGATTTCAGAAGAGAGGGATTAGCAATGGAGACCAGAGTAAGCAGAGAACGAAAACTGAACAAGTGAAGTTTGTATTTGACTCTGAGTGAGATATGGGGATTGAATTGCAGAGTGAGATGCTGTAAGTGATAAAGCCCCCAGGATGGAGGCCGGGAAGTAGGAACGAGTTAGATCCATTTGTGGGCTCTCAGAAAACTATATAAATACAGGAAGAAATTAAGATGGAAATGAAGAAAGTGATAGCTTATAAAAGGCATTAGAAAATGGACAGGTTTTTTTGTTTGTTTTTTTAAATGAAGTAGAAAATAGGGAACTATTCAAGAATTGTCCTCAGGATGGTGGCATGATAGAAAAAAATAAATCTAAGTATGACATGTGGTAGGAAGGACAGGCACTTTTGGATGGCAATGGCAGCAGAGACTCAACCCATGGGGGTCTAGCCGCAACTGAGAGACCCAAATAATTAGACAGGCTCTGACAATTCTGATAGAGGCTAGTAGGATCTTTTTTTTTTAAACATATTTATTGGAGTATAATTGCTTTACAATGGTGTGTTAGTTTCTGCTGTATAACAAAGTGAATCAGCTATACATATACATACATCCCCATATCCCCTCCCTCCCACCCTCCCTATCCGACCCCTCTAGGTGGTCACAAAGCACCTAGCTGATCTCCTTGTGGTATGTGGCTGCTTCCCACTAGCTATCTGTTTTACATTTGGTAGTGTATATATGTGGCTAATAGAATCTTCATAAATTCCTAGAAAGTATTGTACCAGGGGCTAGAAAAATTACTTCTGTAAAACTTGATGTAACCATTTCTGAGCCTTGATACAAGCCCCTTGGCTCACCAACCATTTAGTGCTTCTTCCAGCCTAAAGGGGAGTGGTGGAGCAGGTTTTACTCTGGTTCTTTGTGTATTTCTGTCACTACCATCGTGATACACTCATTCCAGGGCAGAAAAGTAAGGCTTTAGTGTTTTAAACATGATTTCTCCTTGGTGAAGGACCATCCACACAGTCACATAAGCTGTGTTACATTATTACACTGAACCTGTGACATCTTCTAATAATTCAGCATTCCTTTTCTTCAGCCTCTGGGACTTTCCAGAATCAGACTGAAGGACTTAAGGCTTGCTAGAGGAAAGCAAGCCTTTCCCCCTTGCACTGATTAGTTTCCCAGGGAAGCATCTTCCAAATTCCTGCCTGAAATGTAAGCATTCTGGGAGCAGAGATGTGGAGCGTGGAGTCGCTGTTAGTCTCTACATTTAGTATTAAGAATTCGGATGCTCACTTAATACCCCTGTTGTCAGTAAAAGGTACTATACCCTTTAAATAAGTCTAAAAACCTCTAATACAAAGACTCTGTTTTATTCTCTTCAGGGAATAATCTCCAGACTTTTCCTGGAATGAGAGAGAGGCAGATATTCAATGGTGTAGAACAGGGGATGGAATCAAACTGCTACTTTCGGTCTCTCCTTTCACCCCAAATTTCAGTCATACGTATCTTTCTGTGTAAATCAGTCTGATGCTTAGTTTTCCCACTGCTGATTTAGACTCTGACTTCCTTGGATTGACTGTAGTATTTCCCACTTGCTATCTGCTTCCTTGTTTCCTAATATTTCTTGCTGTTGCCTCTTCTCACATTTTGTCCTCTCTATCCTAATAGGTTTAGAGTTTTAGAAGAAGAAGGAAAAAAAAACCCCTAGGATTTACTAGGGTTGTGAAAGTTTTCTCTTCATGATATTTGGAAGTTAGAATATTTAATGTGTTCTTCATGAATAATGCTCCCCCCTTTCCTTTTCTCACCTCAGGTAAATTCTGTCCAAGCAGTATCTTGGCTAAACTTAGTTTCTACATTTCATGGTTTACATAACACTTGAGAACATCTAATTCTTTTCCCTCATTTGAACAGGAGACAAGTTCTAGGTAAAACTTTCTAGATAACTGTATCTTTTATGGTCACTTAAGATGCATTTTTAAAAGTTGCTGAAAATTTATGGGAAAAAGATAAAAATGATAACTCTTTCTCAAATAAGAAATACAAAACACCATCTTTATCTTTGTCAAAAAATGGTGATTTCTAAGTGTGTACCAACTGTAATGTTACTATTAATGCAGTTAAAAAACTGAAAATACCTAGAGAAAAGTAATGCTGCTTTAAGCACTAATATTCTTTAAACTATTTATTCAAAAATATACCAGGGTGGTTTATCTATCCTCATCAAATTTTATATTTTAAGATACAGTGCAGTGTCAATTTTCACTTGAAAAAATGATGTACTAGATTGTAGGCTTTTCTATAACTTTTTTGGTTTCATTTACTGAACATCTGTAGAATATCAGGCACTGTCTTGGTATGAAGGGTATACCAATACCTACAGTGGAGAATTTTGAACTAGGGCAGCCTAAGATAGAAGAGGTGAGGAGAACAGGAAGATGGACAGCAAGGCAGAAAGATGAAAGAAAAAGATCTGAAGGAATGATAATAAAGTAGGAGTGGACATGGTGACAGCAGACATTCAACTCTGAGAGAAACTGAAGAAACTTGCTAGGAGTTGAGATATAAATAGGGAAAGGGCTGGACTGGCTTATCCTGTGTAGTTAATACCGCAACCAGCAGTTCTTCTGGTTTTATTTTTCTACACTGTTATCAGAATCTTGGCCAAACCAGCAAGCTAAGCCTACTTGTCTGCTAATGGGCCAGTTTTCTCGGGCATTTTATCACTCTAACCATTTTAAGCGTGTCCTGCTGCACTCAAAAGTTATCCTAGCTATACTTAAATAAAATTTTAAAAAAGAAAAGAAAATACAAGAATAGCATTTTTAAAAAAGTTAACCTAAAGTATGGAGGAGTGTGTAGGTGTAAAGGGGTTTCCAGTAAAACACTGAGCTCTCAGCTTTCCTTATATCCAGGGTATCCTAAGTAATGACTGGGCAATAAAGGCTGTCCAAGTGAAGGAAAAAGAAAAGAGCCCTCATGAATATTCATGTAGAAATCACGTTGCATTCATCTGTAGAAAGAGAGTCCTTGGATGAGGCAACTGTAGAGTGATGGCAGATGACGAAATATGTTTGGAAGTCGGGGTGCTTTTATTCTCACTATCTGTGTACCTCCCACTGGACACAAGCTTGTATTTAAGAAACCTTTTTGCCCCACCTTCCTTTTCCAAGATGCAATCCTGAGAGATGAAACAGCAAATGAGCAGAGAGAAGGGTAGAAGCTCACCTTTCGTCTATTCAGCTGGAACTTCAGAATTAAAGCCTTTTTGGAAGCATAAACGTATGAAATTCATATGTTCTATGCCTTACATCCTTTTCTTTGTTAAATACAGAATCTCTTCGCACATGGTTTGTTTTACTTTCTGAGGTGAAGCATTTATATTCTAACACAATGTGTTAACAACATTAGCAATTTAAATGTTTTAGCCCACACAGCAAAGGGAATAAGAAATATTGGTGAGTTTTATGTTTCTTCCTTTTAAAAGCAGTTTTATGTCTTATGATTTAAACTATAAGAGCAGAGAAAGGTGACTTTTGCTTTACTTGATAAAACTACCTAATTCTCTTTCCCTTATGTGCGAAAAATATACATAAATATATAGCAAATAATTGAAAATATAAAATATGGGATATGTAGATCACTTAAGATTTTGAAAAGGCCTTCCAATTTATAACTTTAAGAAGGCATTCATTCTATATTTGAAATAAATATTGTATCAGGGAGGAGGAATTATTTTTCTGTGCTCTAAATGAGGGCTCTTTTTTTTTCTCTTGGACATTGTGTTAGAGTGATTATAGGCTATTATTATTGCCTTCTGCATGAATATTCTCCTGTAAATAATGGGTTTGTTTTACTTTGTGGAGCCTTGAATCACTGGAAACATTATACAGTAATGCCAATGAGAAATACTGTAACATAAAGGAGAATAATTCTGTCTGCCATTTATTTTTACATGATAAAAATTTACATGTATTCTGATATGATAAGTAATGGGCAAAAATTCAGTTTATATAACACCTTAGTAATTGTTTATTAAAATTCACTGAGAGTGAGAGCACACTTTTATGTGAAGTCTGGTATTTCAATGTCTGGCTGTGGGGAATTTATCAGAGAATTTGGTGAAATGACTCTGCCAGTTTCCAAGAGGCAAAACGGTTCTGTATTGTGTGAATCTGCAGAGATTTCAGGAGGGTAGAATTAAATTATGAATTGTCTTAGAACACTGGAGCCTCAACTGTTATAAATGTGGGAATAAACAAAGAACAGCCAAATGAAAACATACAGAGACTATTCAGAGCTCACTGTAGCCATCATCACTTGCTTTTGGCAGTGACACAAAGGCCGTCAGGGAAGAGGGAAAGCTTTAAAATGGAAAAAAGGGAAGACTTCAGGTATCTCTGATTGGAGATTAATGATACAGGGAAGAAGCAGGCCATCGTATGTATGTAATTGGTTTGGGTAGCACATTTTGCTTTCTCTGATTGTTACTGAATTTAAAGCAGGGGCAAATAGAGCTAGGCTGGCTGTTGTTGTTCAAGTCGATTCTGGGCCAATTGCTACAGAGACTGTGGTTTAATTTCTTGATGTAGTTGCTGCAGAAGTTGTGGGTCAAAGCTCTCTTGTCATATTTAGTCTGGTCATTGTCCCTTTGTCTATTCAGTCTCTCAGAAATTTAGCTGTTAATCATTTATTTGAGTTGGTGATGGATAGATAATTATGTAAACAATATTGGATTAATTTTATATTTAAAAACAAAATACTGTATTTAAAAAAGAAGAGCAATCTCTGAAAATCTGTATCCTAAATCAATGTCCAATGAGCTTAAAAGTAACTGGTTAAAAGAAAAAAAACAGTGATATATTCCAATAGATGAATCTTTGTAAATATAACTAATTTTATCAGTCTTATTCTTGCTGTGGTTCAAGAACCATTAATTAGTGCAATTTGGAGTTAATTTTCCCTTCTATAGTACTTCGATGAGTATTATCTACAAATAGCCTATTTTTTCACTTTGATAACTTAAATTCCCACTCTTATGTCTAACTCTCTCACGTCTAAAAGTTTTAATGGCTTATCCTCAACCTTATCATGTTCTCTTGCCTCAGATCCTTTCATTTTTCCTCTAATTTTAGTCATTTTATTTCACCTTTCTTATACAACATAGACCACTTGGCCTACACTGTAACAACCACTCGATCTCTTTGTCTCTCGCGACCACATGACATGCAAAGTCTCAACCCTGCTTCAGTCCAAACACTGCCTCCTTCTGTCTTTTGCTTGGGCTTCAGATTGTGAATTTCACCCCTTCTTTCCTTATGATCAGGGATGTGTTTGTACCAGGAGATGTTAGAGAAAGAGGAAGCCTCAAAGAGATACTAAATTCTTATTACTCTGGTATGTAGTTGCTTGTCATTTTTAATTTGGGGAAGAAGGATCCTCCCTCTAGATGAACTTCTCTCTTACTTTCTTTAAGTCTTTGGGTTCTGTTGAGCACTCTACCTTGATTACAGGTAATTTCCTCTTCTTGTCCCATCCTTCACTTGGAATAAGTATCCACATTGAAGGCAGTCTTTGATATTTACATTTTGTGATATTCCCTGATTGTGGGTAAGAATTGATCTCAGTGCCCTCACCTTGGTGCTCACAGACTCATTAGCCAGGTCCTTTCTGCTTTGTCTTGCCAACAAATGCACTGGTCAGTTGCATGCAACTATATAAATATTCATTATCATTGTAATTATCATGACACTTAAAATGTGAGGCTGCCTTCCTTTGCTCATGGGAAAGGTCAAGGCCATCAGAGTGGCCATTTAGTGATTTCTCCATGGAAGCTTACTCTTTGCTTTCAAATTTTTATGTTTATTTTCTTAGATTCATTTTCACTATAAACATAGGATTTATTTTACAAATGCTTATTAATGGATTTTTTTATTGGATTAAAATATTTTTGTCTGTTAATAATAACAACAGGGCTTCCCTGGTGGTGCAGTGGTTGAGAGTCAGCCTGCCGATGCAGGGGACATGAGCTCGTGCCCCGGTCCGGGAGGATCCCACATGCCGCGGAGCGGCTGGGCCCGTAAGCCATGGCCGCTGAGCCTGTGCGTCCGGAGCCTGTGCTCCGCAACGGGAGAGGCCACAGCAGTGAGAGGCCCGTGTACCGCAAAAACAAAACAAAACAAAACAAAACAAAAAAAACCTGGGGATGCCAGTGTTTAACATGACTCTCATGTGTTGCGTATGAAAAATAGGGGAAAATAAAGGTGCTTTTTTGTTTTTTTTAATTTTACTGGAATCTGAGTTTTGAAGAAAAGATAGTTTTGAGGATAGAGTTCAAATACAGATATTTTGAATTTCAGATAAAACATGTAAGTGAAGGTATCTAATTTCCTATTGAAAAGAGGAATGAGAGTTTAGAATAATACTGGGTATAGATATAAATTTGGGAATTATTCTCAAAGAGACTATTGTTAAGGCTGTTAGGAGTCAATGAGTTTCTCAAGGCAGGCTATGTGAAAAAAGAAGAAAACTGTAGTCTGAGTATTAAAATCTATTCAAGGGACTTCCCTGGCGGTCCAGTGGTTAGGACTTCATGCTTCCAGTGCAGGGGGCAAGGGTTCTGTCCCTGGTCAGGGAACAAAGATCCCACAAGCCACAGTCAGCATGGCCAAAAAATAAAAAATAAATAAATAAATAATAATAATAATAATTTAAAAATAAAAAATAAAAAAATAAAATCTATTCAAAAATTTAAAATATTAAAATACTCATTATCCTGCTTCTCTTTCATAAATTGTTATAAAGTTCTTGTACATGTGATAATGGACCATCTTAATGGGCCCAGAAATGGGAATATTTTATGTGTCCCATGGATCCCTTGCAGACCCAAATGGTCATGTCTCTATGGAAAAAAGAGCTGTACTTTCCTCAGTTCCTTTTTTCAGATTGGAGTTTAGTAGTCTAGAAGAAGATATACTTATATTTTCAGTAGTCCTTCAATGTAACAAAAAAAGAAATGAAAGTTTAACTTTGAATCTGTACCACAGTACTCGCATTTGCCCTGGGGTAGGAATATATAATAGCAACAGGGTTCAAGCAATGAACACTTTCTTTTTCATTTCATTTTTAAGCTAAAGCTAGAGCACCTTATATTATTAGAAGGCGGTTTTAGTAAAGATGTCACTAGAAATACCAAAATAATAAGTAAATATATAAATGTACTCTACACAGAATATTTTAATGTTATAATGATTAGTAATATTTTTGTTTAATGTTTTTGACCCTACGCTTTGCTTTTTGAGTGTGGTTTAAGAGCAGGGGTTATAGTGCCACAGCAAATTTTCAAGCATACATAATTTGAGCAGAAAACAAAGAAAGCCACAACAATTTGGGATTTGGGTAGATGAAACCTAGCAATATGTCATGAGTGCATATTGGAAGTGACTCTCATTTCTTCCCAATATGGATACTTTGGCTTTTGAGATGTTTCTTTAGGCTTAGAGTACACAAGAAGCTTTCTAATATCTGCTTAATTGAGATAAACAGTGCCAACAAAATTCTAAGTGTATAAGACTTTTAGGTTCTTTTGTTTGTTTTCCCGGCAGATTATTTTTCTCATTGAATTTTTCCAGGTGCATATGAAAGTACTATACACATGGAAAATGCCAAGAGGTTATCATTTGTTTGTCTGGCGTTTAATGATAAATACTGGCTTTAGAATCCAACGCACCAGGTTCAAATCCTGACTTGGCTACTGGATGCTTTTTGTGGTGTGGATACATCATTTACACTCTCCAAATTCAAGTTTGGTGGTGTTTTTTTTTCCTCATTAACATGAGGAAAGCAAAACCCACCTGATAGGCTTGCTGTGACAATTATATAGATAATGCATATAAAAAACCACTGGGTTGTAGAGTAGGGATATTATAAACAGTGACTAATAGTTTCAAATGATTTAAAATTCTTTAAAAACTAATGTGAATAGGCAAGAGAAAAAGCCCTAGGAAAAAGAGAGTGTGGAATTTTAAATTCCTTACAGAATCCCACAAAATTTAGAGAGAACATGGGATATACAGGCATAATGCATGGTGGGGAAATGAGAAAGTTTATAGTCAACAGCTGATGGCAAAGAGAGGTTGAAATATTTTGGCCATAAAATGGCATGGATCAATCATCATGGATACTAATCCATTATTAATAATATTAAAGGAGAGCCAAAGGATGAAGTACAGTAGGGAGAGGAATAGGTTATATTCTACATTGCCAGAAATGAGAAGATGAAATTTCCTCAGGTAGGCATTTCTAGTCAGTTTCAAAAGAGACAGTTATTGAAGGGTGTTGTTTAAAATAGCTATAAAATTTGCTTTGGTACACTGTTGATTTTTCTGGATAAAGAATGTGATTATAAAGCAATGAAACTCTACATTTAAACAAAAGTAGACCTATTACATTTTTAGACACATCATAACTAACGTCATGATATCCCTTGAGGTCTACCTCCTACAAAATATTTTATTAAAAAGGGCAGATGCATGCATTGTAAGACTGTCAATTTGCCAGCTGGTCACCATATGTTACACTGGTGTTTAACAGTGAGTATGGGCTGACCCCTGTTGAAGAACATGGACAGTACCAGGGTACCTGAGGCAATTGCAACCCACAAGTGAAAACATTCTCTCTCTCATTTGTAATGGAATACCAAGAGATGTCAAGGTGAGTCACATCACATAAATGTCACCTGCTCTGACAGCATTCAGGACATCTGCCCATGGTGCCTTTCTTCCAATTTTCTCCTTGTATAATGAAGCAACTCTAAGATGCCAGTGGAGACTGGTAGTCTTTTACAGTGTACCAATAGAAAACAACATTTTGTACTTCAAGTCTGGCTCATTTGTTATAGTTAAGGGCAGATACTAAATCGCAATTGGCCTTGATGAGGACAAAACTCATTTAATATAATTACATGGAAAAATTAACCTAAAATAAAATTAACCTAAAAAAATAGGCCTGAATAACTGTATAGTACTTAATGACTGCATTGCCAGTGGAATTGCTGACTTTGGGGTCAATATCTGTCCCTATTTTTAATAAAGAAAGATATGTTAAAGTTACTGTTTTTAACCAACTCCATATTCTAACAAACAGACAAATGGTTCAGTATTTAAAAGACAGCCTCTAGTATATTTCCAAGTCATAATTTCTTACTCTTTCTTTTCCATGTTTGCTTGTTTACTTTTAGGTGTTCCCTCCTTCATATTGACACTAAATCATTTATCTTTCTCTAACTATTCTAGGCTGTTTTTTCTTCTACTACCCTGATAGCTACTTTATGTTTGCTACTTTCCATGGTTATTGCTTATCAACACACCTTCTGGTTTCTTCTCTTCTGTTTGTCCGGGCTCAAAATAATTGGTTTTTATTTGTCAATTTTGCCTTTTCTTTCTACAATCTGCTTTGCTTATCTTGTCCTCTAATAGGCCTATTCTCCATCAACCCATTCTTTTTTTATTTTTCCACCTTCTCCTATTTCTCCTTTCAACATTTGCCTCTTCCCCATGACCCTCCTTATCCATATGTCATCAATGATTCTTTCCCTTTATTTTTGCCTCTTTCATTTTTTGCTTCTTTCTTACAAGTGACTTCCGATGTTTCTGTGCCATCTCTTTCTCCTTATATTTATATACTTATTTCCATATCATTCTTTTTCCTCCAGCTTCCCTTACTCATACTTAGAAATAAGTATTTATTGAGGTTCACTACATGCCGACAATATAAGGGCCTAATATGTCACAGACCTTGCCTTTAAGGAGTTCCCATCTAGAAGAGACAGACACATAAATCAACAAGATAAGATAAATATGTAGAAAATGCAGGGATACAAAGAGATACAGGATTTTATAGAAACCCTAGGGAATGTGCTGTGGCTTAGGAGAGGGTGGCATCAAGAAAAATTTTCCTGGATGGCGTGTTACCTTGGCTAAATCTTGAAGGATGAGTAGTAAGTAAATTGGCATTGCTGGAGTGTAAATGGAAGGCAGAGAATGTGGAGAGAGAGCTTGAAGACAGGAAATGGTCTTGCTGTAGAGGGAATGATTTGTCATACTGAGAAGCATGGACATGAATGGGAATCTTGGACGCATTTCAAGCAGGAAATAGCCATAACTGATACTCATTTTGACCATATATTTGGTCAGCTATTTAGAGAATAGAATTGAGAGATATAGTTGGATGGTGGTAGGCTTGCCAGCTGAAGACTGTTTTATGAAAATCTGGATCAGGATGGCAAAGAGAAATACCAGAGAGAGCAGATTCAAGAATTATTTATGTGAAAAAGTTGACAGAACTTAATTACTGATTGAATATGGGTAATAAGGGAAAGGATGATTCTTGGAGTAACAAGGTGGAGGTGGACGATGATGTCAAAAGTTGAGAGGGGAGGAACATGGCAGAGGAGCCAGCTCATCCTTTGTTCTCCCTCCCTAACAGGTCTTCCAATAATATTGATAACTTGCTTTTTTTAAAGTGGACCATAATTTTTCAAGCTCTCACCTATCAGTTACTTAATCAATCCTCATGAGAATTCTCTGAAATTGAGCAGTTAATATCCACAATTTTCAGATAAGAGCATTGAAAAAGCCTTTTCTCACATGTATATCCTAGTGACAGTAGGTTATTTAAATGCTCAAAATGTTTTCACTTAGACAGCTTCAGACCCTGTCCTGGCAGTTAGGCTACTGGGATGCCGGCCTGGGTGATGCAGCCATAAAGGCACTGGTTTCACAGACATGAGCAATTTTAAAGATGATCCCGGGCTTCCCTGGTGGCGCAGTGGTTGAGAGTCCGCCTGCCGATGCAGGGGACACGGGTTCGTGACCCGGTCCGGGAAGATCCCACATGCCATGGAGCGGCTGGGCCCGTGAGCCATGGCCGCTGAGCCTGCACGTCCGGAGCCTGTGCTCCGCAACGGGAGAGGCCACAGCGGTGAGAGGCCCGCGTACCGCAAAAAAAAAAAGAAAGATGATCCCCATTAGGTGCATCCTTAACCTGTAACTCTGCCACAGTAACGCATAGCATTCAGTACCTCCTACACAGAAATTTTCTATCACTTGAAGAGACACCTTCAAGTAAAAGCAAGCTACCAATTGGCTTAGGATTCACCCTTAATAAACAAATAATTCATATACATCATATACACACAATATGTTGCATACCCATGTTTTATATATATGTGTGTTACATATAGGCTTAAGACTGTATTAATGACTCTCAGATTCATGCTAATAATCTTTTCACATTTGCTGCACATCTGTTTTGTATTCCTGTGGAGTTGTAATACAGACAGAGAAGTTATTTTCAAAGCAATGTGCAAGTGGTTGGTACAAAACAAAGGCCTCTGTGTTCTCCCAGCCCAGCTGAAAACCAGAGAAATTGCTTTTCTAGTAGCGGTAACAACACAGGGGAGGCTGATGATAATAGAGGCCTTTCCTGCCCTGCTCTCATGTTCATTTCAAATGGGGAACGAGCATATGTAGGAGGAAGGGCACTCTGCCAGGAAATGACTCCACTTTGCTATGTGAATGTGTCATCACATCATGCCTCATTTACTGTGTGTTTCTAGGTGGTGGCAATGATGAGGGTCCTTGAATAAATTTAATCCTCTTTCTTCATCGCCAATATTATTAAAGTTACGTTTAGGTCTAAGGTTTAGGTATAAGATGAGGATTCGTGATATGAATTGGGTTTAAATGTTTAATATTATTCACCATCATCTGGAGGAAATAGTGATGTTTACAACTTCATTCAGTAGGCAAATAAGGAAGACAAAATGGATTGAATTATGATTCCTGTGAGGAGCTTGACTATGGCCTAGCCTGATAAACTAATTGAAGGGATCTGTCAAATTATATTTAGCAGTATAAAAATCTTGGATTGCAAGGGAGAGTTAGATTAGAATTAATCTGAGTGTTGTTTACATTAACCAGTGTTTATTCTTTTAACCAGATTTATTTCTGAACTATCCTGACCCAGTTGGGCATAATATTCTAGAAAACTGAGTTTATTAAGCAACGTTTTTCTGTATAGACATATAATTTTTCTGATATGATTCAAATCTGAATCATTTTAAAATTTGGAACTACTGTATAAATTCTGTACATCTTTATGATAAGCCTCTGTAAGAGAAGCCTGGACAAATAATTCTCTTTCTAAACTCCTAGATGAGTTCAGCTGTGTATATGTGCATAGTTTCAACAAAAGTAAACCCAGAACAGTTGTTCTCAAACTGTGATAAGAAGTATCTGAATGTCAGGGTGTAGTGATTGAGAATATTTTTAGCTTCTTAGTTTATTCTGCCATGAACTGTTTCAAAAATACCGGCTTAAAATGCATGTTTAATATTATTCACCATCATCTGGAGGAAATAGTGATGTTTACAACTCTTTGTGTAGACTGCTGCCATCCATGTGTGTTAATACCAAATATACACTTCTGTGCTTGTGTATCTATAAAACATCTTTAGATGTTTTCTGCTAGATAAGGGGACAAGGGGACAAGGCAGGGGTAAAAGAGATATTTATTTTTTACTCTATAAGCTTTATCCATTTAAATCACCTAAAACTATTTTTCACAAGTTTCAAGCTTACAAACGTGCATGTATGTGGAAGGGGGGGGTGAGTATGTGGAAGGGGGTGTGGGTATGTGGGAGATGAGGGCCTGGTGTGTGTAAAATCAAAGGATATAGAAAAGTATATGATATTTTGTTGCATTCATTTGGGCACTAGGTAAATTTTGATTTCTCCTAAGAAAAATTCTGTTTTAATTTTAAAAAAATCATCAGTTAATATGCATAATAGGCAATCTTGCCCATTCTTCATTCCTACCCCACCCCTAACCCCTACCACATAATTAAGTATTTATAGAGTTCTCCTATGAGCCAGGCCCTATGCTAGACTTTGGGAATATAAGGTAAGTGACATATGGTTTCTAACCTCAAATATTGGCAGTAGAAACATAAACAGCTAAAGAAATATGTGTAATATAAATTCATCCCAAATACCTCATCTAAAAAGGTTTATGTGTGAGTCAGAATTTTCTATTGAGAGTCTAATATGTTTATTACAAAGTTTAAGGTAGAAAATACTGTTTATCCTTGTATTACACTACTATTCCCTCTCTGTCTCTCATGGGAATATTTATCTATTTCCTCCCAATCCTTTATTTTGTTTTGTTTGGTTTTGTTTTTAATCCTGTGCTTCTTCTGTAGTACTGTAAGTTTCTGTCTTATTCTTGGATTATTCTTTTTTTTTTGAATTAATAGATTTGATTTGATTTTGTTTTTTTTTAACATCTTTATTGGAGTATAATTGCCTTACAACAGTGTGTTAGTTTCTGCTTTATAACAAAGTGAATCAGTTATACATATACATATGTCCCCATATCTCTTCCCTCTTGCGTCTCCCACCCTCCCTTTCCCCCCCGCCCCAAGATGGTCACAAAGCACCGAGCTGATCTCCCTGTGCTATGTGGCTGCTTCCCACTAGCTATCTATTTTACATTTGGTAGTATATATATGTCCATGCCACTCTCTCATTTTCTCCCAGCTTACCCTTCCCCCTCCCCATATCCTTAAGTCCATTCTCTAGTAGGTCTGTGTCTTTATTCCCGTCTTGCCCCTAGGTTCTTCATGACCATTTTATTTTTTTTTTTTAGATTCCATATATATGTGTTAGCATACGGTATTTGTTTTTCTCTTTCTGACTTACTTCACTCTGTATGACAGTCTCTAGGTCCATCCACCTCACCACAAATAACTCAATTTCATTTCTTTTTATCAAACACATGAAAGAATGCTCAACATCATTAATCATTAGAGAAATGCAAATCAAAACTACAATGAGATATCATCTCACACCAGTCAGAATGTCCATCTTCAAACAATAAATGCTGGAGAGGGTGTGGAGAAAAGGGTACCCTCTTGCACTGTTGGTGGGAATGTAAATTAATACAGCCACTATGGAGAGCAGTATGGAGGTTCCTTAAAAAACTAAAAATAGAGCTACCACATGACCCAGCAATCCCACTACTGGGCATATACCCTGAGAAAACCATATTTCAAAAAGAGTCATGTACCACAATGTTCATTGCAGCTCTATTTACAATAGCCAGGACATGGAAGCAACCTAAGTGTCCATCGACAGATGAATGGATAAAGAAGATGTGGCACATACATACAATGGAATATTATTCTTGGCTTATTCTAAATTCTTGGGCAACCAAGATGCCACCCAAAGGAGGATGGAGGTGAAAGGAAAATGTCATTTTGGGACTCAGTGTTCTGTATACATACTATTCCATTTCCCTGGAATGTCCCTTTCATTCCCTACCTGTATCCTTTTCTGCTATATAGAATCCTCCGAAATACACTCAATTTCCATCTATCCATCTAATTATCCTCCCTGCTTGTTTTGAAATACAATTAATATAGATTGAAAAATCATGTAAAATACCTAAAGTAAACAAAATTTGAAAGAAGTGAAATGTACAAGGCAAAAAGGATTTGGTTGTAAAATTGCACTGAGTGAGACTCAAACATAAAAATAAAAATCTGAAACTCTTGTTGAGACTGAGACATATGTTTGACTCTAAGCATAGTAGAGTATAATTGAACGTTCAGGAAAATCACAGCACGTTCTGATTTTCAGGTATACAGTGCATTTTGTATTCTTAACCCACAGTTCAGGGTTCTCCTTATGGGTAGTGTCTGTTTTCCTTTCATGAGCTTTATTTGACTAACACTGATCCCTTGTCATTCAACTGAATGATGTTTCAGCCACAGGAAATTGAAAGTAAGTGGCTATTAAAGAAGTTCTCTGGAATACTTAGTGTATAAATTACTATTTTATAAATGGCGTAAAGCTAGTAAATGGTCAAAATAATATTCAGCTTGAGATTATGCAAATGCAGTTAAGGAGTAGAAGCTAGCTTTTCAACTTATCTAAATAAACATGTAATTTTCCCATCACTGAGCATTGTGCTACCGGTGCTATTGAAGTTAGGTGACAGTTGTGAAGAATCAGGCTGGAGAGGACGTAACCAGGAATATATGGGCCCCAGAAGGGCAAAAGCCTGTGCTCCCTTTTGTTTTCTTTCCTCAGAATTCTATGGTAGAATGAATCAGAAATCATTGACAACTGAATTGACAGGAAGTTCTCTGAGGACCTCACAATATCAGTCACTCCTTACTAGATAGTATTCCACTATTTTCACATAATCCTTAAGATTAAGTCATTTAACACGTTTTAAACTTGTGCATTTCGTTGTTCATAAATACATGACTTAGTGAAATAGTAAGAGAACTTTCAAATCATTTTCACATGCACCATCTAATTTGATTATCCATATCACCTGTGAGGAAGATGAAATAGCTAATAATAATTTATTAAGTGCCACTGTGTTTCAGACACTGTTCTAAATTATTTAATAAATTCATTTAGCCTTCTGAACAATCCTATGATGCATATACTGCTATTACCTTATAGATGAAGACACTGAGGCATGGAGAGAATATATTCACAGCCCAAGGCCTATAGTTGGTGACTGCTAGAGATAGGATTTGAATCCACCCAGTTTGACTCCAGAGTCAGCCCCAGTCTTGCCCCACATATGGCAGAGAAGGAGGTAGAAGCTATGTGATCATGTAATTCTGTGATTCCTAATGCATGTCTCTAGGTGACGTACAGAAGTACAGAAATATGTCATCTCTTTGGGTGTGAAGTTTTATGAAATCCAGCCTTTAAGCTTTTTAATCAGTCAGGATCAGAAGTTAAAGTTCTTCTAAGCCTGCACGATGAACATATTTCCATGAGGCAACATACAAGCTAGCAGGTATTACGTGGCACTCTTACTCCAAAAAATATGCAAGCACATTGAAACAACAGGATAAATGCTACACACACACAGACACTCATGTATGCACACACACATGCAAACACATGCACATACAAGCATACAAGGTTTAGAATCCCGATAAGGAAGTGATTACTGTGCCTGAACTGAATCACTCTAACTTCCAGAGAGGAGCACTTGCTATGTCTTCAGAATAACCAGAAGGATGACATGAACATGTCCAACTGAAGCATTAGAATGATGCAAAGTAGGTGAAGTGTGGCGGAAAATGCAGTGAACTTGGTTATTTGCCTTGCCTCTTTCTAAATATGTGGTCTTAGGCAAGTCCCTTGCCTTCTCTGAGCTTATTTCCTCCTCTGTAACTTAGGAAGAGAAAACTACTTGCTACACAAGGCTGTTATGAAGCAAAATATTACTTTACATGAATATACTTTATAAACTATAACTTGATGTGTAAAATTAATATATTGTTAATAATGTATTTATGTTGATATTTTAGTAAATAAATGATTCCAACTGGTGGCTATTGCTTATCAAATTCCTGTGGCTTTCGGTCATGACAAAATAATGCTTGGAAATGAGATAATAATACTTAGAAATGAGAAAATGGCTATATGAGTTTTCTCTCATAAAATGTTATACACTGCCTAGAATCTAGCAGGTACACAATATACATCTGATGTGTGAATGAAAAAATAAATGAGTTGTACAAACGAGTGAATGTCAAGTTATGATTTTCACCAGTACTTTCATTGTTCCACCTTAAAGAAACTATGGCTTCAACCTCTGGACTGTGGAAAAAATACTGTATTGTTATCTAAACCTATTATTCCAGCCTTGGTCTCAGGATGAAGGGTTAGTAGCAGGGTTCTCATTTTAATTTTATTCTTATTTTCCTTTTTTGTTTTGTAGCCATGTTTTGTTGTATTTCACCTGAAAAATACCTCTACGTAATAAAATCATTCATTTTTCACATACAGAATGAAAGAATGTCGACTGGTTAGTAATTATTCATATGCATTCTCCAGGCTGTTTTTTGTTTCTTTTCAAATATTTTTTAAAAAATTATCAAAGAAATACTGTGCACTAAAAAATCTGATAGTATATAAGAACAAATTTTTAAAAAGTCTTCTCTTGCACATACACCTTCCCTCTTCCAATTCAAATTCCAACATATAACCACTTTTAGCTACTTTAAGATTTAGCTTTTCTTTTAGCCATCTAGGTTTTACTAAATAACTATATTGCTATTTTATAATCTATCAGCCATGATCATTGTTTTTTTACTCCCCATAAACTTATACCGTCATTGTTTTTGTTTTTAGTTCTGTCATTGACCATCTCTATAACTTCAAAAAATCATACTCTAATAGCTATTTTGTTAACCAATCATCAGCTTTCCATGATGAGAACAGGATTTGTCTGTACTCCCAGTTTGTGTGATGAGGACATAGTAGCTATCTTAACTTTTTTTTTTTTTTTTTTACGTATCCTGCCACCTTCCTACCTTACCAAATTTTGGGAATGTATCTTGCTTTTTACTTGGCAATATTACTTTATAACCATCATTATAACATTTATGTGGTGTCTATTAGCTGATTGTATATGTTTCAAAACCAGTAAGTATTATCTATATTACTCATGCTGTAAATATTGTTTATCTCAATGGGTGGTATGCTCAGGTTATAGTTTCTTTTTTTACAATGCCATTATTCAGGTTTTATGCCACTCAGTGGAGAAATTTTTCATTTATTTGTTTATTTATTTATTCATTCAATAAACAGTTATAGGGCATCTTCTGTGTGCCAGGCACTGTTACAGGCTCTTGTAGCACAATAATGAATATAAACTACAAAAGTGCCTGACGTTATGAAGCTTGTTATATCCCACTGAATAGAAACAGACGTTAAAGAGTGGATATGATAAATAAGCAAATTTGATCATATTTGAGAAAGGTATGGGAAAATCAAAACATAGAGAAGAGTGAGGAAGACCAGTATCGCTAGGTTGGGGTTATAGTTTGAAATATTGTGATCAGAATAGGCCTCATTTGAGCACAAGTTAAAAGAGATGGGGAAGTTAAATATGCATATCTGGGAAAAAAGAATTTGAGGCAGAAGGCTCAATTAGAGAAAACCCTTGATAGGGAGCATGCCTGATCTTTGAGCCTGAGCTAAGTGACATGAGATAAGGTCAGAGATGTGATAGGAAGTGCAAGTCAGATCATGTGAGAACTTTGGCTTTTTCTCTGAATGTAATGGGGCATTTTGGAGTTTTGCGTAAAGATGTTCACTGCTTTGTAGTACATTTTAAAAAGATGATTCCTGTGTTGAGAAAAAAAATATAAGAGGCCAGGATAAAGGCAAAGAGAGCAATTTGTAGCTCTAACAAGAACTGAGGAAAAATATGATGTGCCCTCCACCTCTGAGAATTCCATATCTTTAATGTCTTTGAGATTTCCATCACTTTCCTATTTCCTATCTCTCTGGAACTCCTATTTGTTGAATGCTGGATCTTCTCTATTGATTCTATATATTTCTTAGTTTTCCTCTCCAAAGTTCTGCCTCTTATCCTTGATTTTATTTTCTAATTATTTCATTTGAATTAATTTACCTGTTATTTAAATGCTTTTATTTTTTTTTAATTAATTGATTATTTTTGGCTGTGTTGGGTTTTTGTTGCTGTGCGCGGGCTTTCTCTAGTTGCAGCTAGTGGGGGCTACTCTTCGTTGGGGTGCACAGGCTTCTCAGTGCGGCGGCTTCTCTTGTTGCGGAGCACAGACTCTAGGCATGTGGGCTTCAGTAGTTGTGGCACGTAGGCTCAATAGTTGTAGCTTGAGGGCTCTAGAGCCCAGGTTCAGTAGTTGTGGCACAGGGGCTTAGACGCTTTGTGGTATGTGGGATCTTCCTAGACCAGGGTTTGAACCTGTGTCCCCTGCATTGGCAGGTGGGTTCTTAACCACTGTGCCACCAGGGAAGTCCCTTTAGTTTCTTCTTATTATCCAATTATTGCATTATGGATATACTGTCTTCATAAATCCTTTTATTTAGTATTGAGAGTTTTATTTGGATTGGTTCGATTTAGTTTTATTTTGCTTATTTTTCTTGAATAATCTGAGCCTCCTTATCTTACTATTTCTTTTTCATGTTTAAGGCTGTTCTTAAATGTATAGAATTCTTGGATCTCTGCTTATATTTAAGAATAAGCCAAAGAAAAGCAAACTTGTACACTTGTGCACTTAGGTGGGACTTGTCTCTGTCTCACTTGACTAAGAATAAGTGGGATGAATCTGGCCTTTAAGATGGAGGACTCTAAACGCTTTGAATTAGGATTTCAACATTTGTATTAAAAGTTAGAGAACTCAGAATATACTTTTTATACTTTTTATTTTTTTAGAAGAGGAGCCTTCACCTTTTGGTCCACAAGAGAAATATGTGACTGTCAGTCACCTGTGAGTCAGGGTAGAGGAGAGTTATTGGAGTTGGAAAAGGATTGACCATTTGCAAAAAGAATTTCAGCCTCATTATTTGCTATAAATTGGTGTTGCCAAGTCTGTTGCTTGTGTACATGATCCTAAGCTAAGTCTTCCTTTACTGAACCATAAGAAAATATATTTTATAAGTGATAAGTGCTCTTATTTTCTTTTAAAAATATAGCAATGCACCTGACATAGTGAGGTTGAGAAGATTTCCCTAAGGTCATGACAATTATGAAGAGATCTGAGAATAAGGAGGAGTTAACAAGGTGAAAATGGTAGGAAGCATATTCCTGGCATAGCATGTTCAAAGGTTTTATTTCATGAGGGAGCATCATGTAAATGAGATATACATTTAAGCTTTTTTATTGTTATTTTATTTTATTGTTTTGTTTTCACATTGCAACTCTGATCCACAATGCCTTGTAAAATAAAACCATAGTTTATACAAACTACTTTGTATAAAATAAATAAGCTGCAAGGATATATTGTACAGCACAAGGAATATAGCCAGTAGTTTATAATAACTGACTAGTGTGGGTTGCTCCTAACATTGGCATAATTGTGCAGAATCTTTTTTACAGCTGATTTGCTAATCTGCCACATAGACTCACTTTAAAACCATGATTCTTTTCATGAAACAGGATGTCTCCTACTCATAATGCTTAGGTAGCAGAATGCCTGTTATTAGTGTAGTTCAACATATTCCATTGCTGAAAATCCTCCTCTACATCTGAGGCTCAGGAAATGTATTCCATTTAACATAATTATACCCTTGGAAATCTCCATTTCTGCCTGATGAAAGTTGAATTCTGCAGCTTAGGATGTATGAATTATTCCTTCAATACAGGTGGACGAACCACCTGAAACAGACAGTAGATCATGTGCAAAAACACATTCAGTGATGTAAAACAAGTTTTTCTGAACTTATATCTTCCATCAGTATTCAGAGCCCAGCAAAATCTGAAAAAAAAAAAAGGTGTCATTTAAATAAAATACACAATTGCTAACTTGAACCACACGCATTTGGTATTGTTTTCTAGGAGACTGGATGGGTGGGTTGTTTTGATCCCCTCTGCCATTACCCACACTGTGCATTTACAGTTGGGCTTGATGAAATAACAGCTGTAGCTTGTGTAGCAAGGTTTTTCTCTGCCAAGTTAACTGGGCTGAAAGGGGATAAAATCTGTGACCTTGTCCTCATTAACCCAGTGCTCTACCCAACTGAATTAATGTCTCCAGTTCACATTGGAGTGTGCGTGCTGTTTGCAACAGCAGACAAACAAAAACAGGGCATGTAACATGATGGACATTGGCAGTATTTTCTATATTTCTTTCACAAAATGAAAGGCTTTCTTGAAGAAGCCAATATTAGCCTCTTAATCAGGGTTAACGAAAGCATTCAACTGGTTACAAAACTGTCACTACTAAATTTAACCTTTAAAAACATAAGAGACCAGGGGAGAAAGGAATGGAGGGATTAATTGGGAGATTGGGATTGACATATATACACTACTACATATAGAATAGATAACTAATAAGAACCTACCGAATAGCAGTGGGAACTCTATTCAATACTCTGTAATGACTTATATGGGAACAGAATCTAAAAAAGAGTGGATATGAGTGTATGTATAACTGACTCACTTTGCTGTACAGCAGAAACTAAACACAACATTGTAAATCAGCTATACTCCAAAAAAGATAAAAAGAAAAATGCAAAAAAACCCCATAAGAGACAGTGCTGTTACTGTTAGGACTATTACTATGTCTGTGGTTTAGAAATGGTGATCTGTGTCAAATCAGCAGTCTCTCTCCTCAGGCCATGATGTATTATCAAGCCAGATGCTGCTACAGAGGATATAGTCCTGTGCTGTCTGGAACACTGAATCTTAAGTCACTTAACTTGTGCTACTTTTACTCATTCATGAAACTTGTCTTGGTCTTTCTCAGGCTAGTCATAGATTAGTTTCATCATTTGAATCAGTCTTTAATTAGCTTCCCAAATCTGCTACTCATCTCTGCAAGCATATGTTCCACTTCTTAATTTGGCCATTGTTTACATTATCAGATAGATTAGTGTTGAACTGAAATGTTGCCTGGGAGATTGAGTTTACTGATTTTTCTTATTTTGATTTGTTAATGAAAGAATATGTAATATATAGATTTTATGAACTATACATTGATATACATTGATACGTCTTTACAGAGGATGGTATCATTTTGTTAAAAGGCTCATACACCAAAGTATGGGCATTTTCATACAACTTATCAATCTGCGAAACTGTCTCAATGGCTTTGGGCAAAGTCTTTTTTTTAAAAAAACTTCTCATCAGTTTTTCAAATGATTAGAAGAGGTGCATATCTTTGATTCTTACTGAACCAAATTATGCTACTGAAAAGAAATCTAATTCTATTCCATTTGTGAGAAGAAGTGTTTCTGAGTAGTCACCATAAACTTGACTTGATTAAAATTTAGTGGAACAAGGTACATGTAGGGTCTGGAGGTTTTTCTAACTATGTAAATACTTGTGATTTTTTTTGAAAGAGGGCTTTTTGGAGACTGTAGCAGTGAGTTAGCAATTCAGTTATTGTATAAGTTATCTTATCAAGTGTTAGATTTCAAATATTTAGGAGGCCTAAAGGTTCCTATAGTCCATCTTCTCATTTTACAAGTGAGGAAGTGAGACTAGAACGACTTCAGGAAGCAACTTGATAATACATCTGGGGAGAACTCAGATTCCTTATTAAAGCAACATTTCATCACTGAACACATTTGTGCTGGTATTTTTAAAGTAAAATTTGTTGTAACATTCAGAGGTATATTTTAGTTAAGTTGTCTGATACCTTTATTTCTGTAGTAAGAAAGAGGTATACATCACCTCCATCTCTTTCATTACTGGAAATAGAGAAGCCAGGTGACTAAGTCAAAATTTGCTGATGTCAATATGAGTCAACATCCTGCTTCAAATATTGTCTCTCTCTTTGCTACTTTAAACTCATCAGTTGTTAACGCTGACGAAGTACCAAGTTCAAAAGCTCTCTGTATTTGGCAAAAATACTTTTTAAATGCAAAGTTGTAACTTATTATTCTGTTGCAACATAAGAAAAAATAGTAATGCCATAAGCTCCTGAAAGCTATTTTAATGCTTGTTTCAACATTGTTTTTCTGGGTTAAAATTTTAAGCAAATATACACAACAGTGGTTGGTGAAAGCCTTTCTTAAAACATTTATTAAGCACATAGTTCATGCTCTAAGTACTAGAGACAGTCAAAAAACTGTGATGCAGATTCTGAGGTATTCAAATTATAGCAAAGAAGCAAATATATTATTCAAAATAACAACAAAAGAGCTGGTTATGTTCTATTCTAAGTGCTATGGGAGAACAATGAGAGAGTAATATTGTTTTGGGGAGGTCCATTTATTTTTTATTTATTTACTTTTTTTATCCTCACATATTAATCTCATTTATTTATTTATTTACATCTTTATTGTAGTATAATCACTTTACAATGGTGTGTTAGTTTCTGCTGTCTAACAAAGTGTATCAGCTATACATATACATATATCCCCATATCTCCTCCCTCTTGCGTCTACGTCCCACCCTCCTGATCCTGCCCCTCTAGGTGGACACAGAGCACCGAGCTGATCTCCCTGTGCTATATGGCTGCTCCCCACTGTCTGTTTTACATTTGGTAGTGTATATATGTTCATCCCACTCTCTCACTTCATCCCAGCTTACCCTTCCCCGTCTCCGTGTCCTCAAGTCCATTCTCTATGTCTGCGTCTTTATTCCTGTCCTGTCCCTAGGTTCATCAGAACCCCCCTTTTTTTTTTAAGATTCCGTATATATATGTGTTAGCATATGGTGTTTGTTTATCTCTTTCTGACTTACTTCACTCTGTATGACAGTCTCTAGGCCTATCCACCTCACTACAAATAACTCAATTTCATTTCTTTTTAAGGCTGAGTAATATTCCATTGTATACATGTGCCACATCTTCTTTATCCATTCATCTGTCGATGGACACTTAGACTGCTTCCATGTCCTGGCTATTGTAAATAGAGCTGCAATGAACATTGTGGTGCATGACTCTTTTTGAAATATGGTTTTCTCAGGGTATATGCCCAGTAGTGGAATTGCTGGGTCATATGGTAGTTCTAGTTTTAGTTTTTTAAGGAACCTCCATACTGTTCTCCATATTGGCTGTATCAATTTACATTCCCACCAACACTGCAAGAGGGTTCCCTATTCTCCATACCATCTCCAGAATTTATTGTTTGTAGATTTTTAATGATGGCCATTCTGACCAGTATGAGGTGATATCTCATTGTAGTTTTGATTTGCATTTCTCTAATGATTAGTAATGTTGAGCATCCTTTCATGTGTTTGTTGGTAATCTGTGTATCTTCTTTGGAGAAATGTCTGCTTAAGTCTTCTGCCCATATTTGGATTGGGCTGTTTGTTTTTTTAATATTGAGCTGCATGAGCTGCTTGTATATTTTGGAGATTAATCCTTTGTCAGTTGCTTCATTTGCAAATATTTTCTCCCATTCTGAAGGTTGTCTTTTTGTCTTGTTTATGGTTTCCTTTGCTGTGCAAAAGCTTTGAAGTTTCATTAGGTCCCATTTGTTTATTTTTGTTTTTATTTCCATTTCTCTAGGAGGTGGGTCAAAAAGGATCTTGCTGTGATTTATGTCATAGAGTGTTCTGCCTATGTTTTCCTCTAAGAGTTTTATAGTATCTGACCTTACATTTAGGTCTCTAATCCATTTTGAGTTTATTTTTGTGTATGGTGTTAGGGAGTGTTCTAAATTTATTCTTTCACATGTAGCTGTCCAGTTTTCCCAGCACCACTTACTGAAGATGCTGTCTTTTCTCCACTGTATATTCTTGCCTCCTTTATTAAAAATAAGGTGACCATATGTGCATGGGTTTAGCTCTGGGCTCTCTACCTGTTCCGTTGATCTATATTTCTGTTTTTGTGCCAGTACCATACTGTCTTGATTACTGTAGCTTTGTAGTACAGTCTGAAGTCAGGGAGCCTGATTCCTCCAGCTCCGTTTTTTTTTTTTTCTCAAAATGCTTTGTCTATTCGGGATCTTTTGTGTTTCCATACAAATTGTGAAATTTTTTGTTCTAGTCCTGTGAAAACTGCCAGTGGTAGTTTGACAGGGATTGCATTGAATCTGTAGATTGCTTTGGGTAGTATAGTCATTTTCGCAGTGTTTATTCTTGCAGTCCAAGAACATGGTATATCTCTCCATCTATTTGTATCATCTTTAATTTCTTTCATCAGTGTCTTATAGTTTTCAGCATACAGGTCTTTTGTCTCCTTAGGTAGGTTTATTCCTAGATATTTTATTCTTTTTGTTGCAGTGGTAAATGGGAGTGTTTCCTTAATATCACTTTGAGATTTTTCATCATTACTGTATAGGAATGCAAGAGATTTCTGTGCATTAATTTTGTTTCCTGTTACTTTACCAATTTCATTGATTAGCTCTAGTAGTTTTCTGGTAGCATCTTTAGGATTCTGTATGTACAGTATCATGTCATCTGCAGACACTGACAGTTTTACTTCTTCTGTTCCGATTTGGATTCCTTTTATTTTTCTTCTCTGATTGCTGTGTCTAAAACTTCCAAAACTATTTTGAATAATAGTGGTAAGAGTGGGCAACCTTCTCTTGTTCCTGATCTAAATGGGGTTTCAGCTGTTCACCATTGAGAATGATGTTGGCTCTTGGTTTTTCATATATGGCCTTTATTATGTTGAGGTCAGTTCCCTCTATGCCTACTTTCAGGATGGTTTTTATTATAAGGAGGTGTTGAATATTGTTGAAAGCTTTTTCTGCATCTTTTGAGATGATCATATGCATTTTCTCCTTCAATGTGTTAATATGGTTTATCACATTGATTGATTTGCATATATTGAAGAATCCTTGCATTCCTGGAATAAACCCCACTTGATCAGGGTGTATGATCCTTCTAATATGCTGTTGGATTCTGTTTGCTAGTATTTTGTTGAGGATTTTTGCATCTATGTTCATCAGTGACATTGGCTTTTAGTTTTCTTTCTTTGTGACATCCTTGTCTGGTTTTGGTATCAGGGTGATGGTGGCCTCATAGAATGAGTTTTGGAGTGTTCCTCCCTCTGCTATATTTTGGAAGAGTTTGAGAAAGATGGGTGTTAGCTCTTCTCTAAATGTTTTATAGAATCTACCTGTGAAGCCATCTGGTCCTGGGCTTTTGTTTGTTGGAAGATTTTTAATCACAGTTTCAATTTCAGTGCTTGTGATTCATCTGTTTATATTTTCTATTTCTTCCTGGTTCAGTCTAGGAAGGTTATGCTTTTCTAAGAATTTCTCCATTTCTACTCCAGGTTGTCCATTTTATTGGCGTATAGTTGCTTGTAGTAATCTCTCATGATCCTTTGTATTTCTGTTGTGTCAGTTGCTACTTCTCCTTTTTCATTTCTAATTCTATTGATTTGAGTCTTCTCCCTTTTTTCTTGATGAATCTGGCTAAAGGTTTATCAATTTTGTTTATCTTCTCAAAGAAGCAGCTTTTAGTGTTATTGATCTTTGCTGTCATTTCCTTCATTTCTTTTTCATTTATTTCTGATCTGATCTTTATGGTTTCTTTCCTTCTGCTAACTTTGGTTTTTTTTTTTCTTCTTTCTCTAATTGCTTTAGGTATAAGGTTAGGTTGTTTATTTGAGGTATTTCTTGTTTCTTGTGGTTGGATTGTATTGCTATAAATTTCCCTCTTAGAACTGCTTTTGCTGCATCCCATAGGTTTTGGGTCATCGTGTTTTCATCATCATTTGTTTCTAGGTATTTTTTGATTTCCTCTTTGATTTCTTCAGTGATCTCTTGGTTATTGAGTAGTGTATTGTTTAACCTCCATGTGTTTATATTTTTTACGGATTTTTTCCTGTAATTAATATCTTGTCTCATGGCGATGTGGTCAGAAAAGATACTTGATACGACTTCAATTTTCTTTAATTTTCCAAGGCTTGATTTGTTACACAAGATATGATCTATCCTGGACAGTGTTCCATGCGCACTTGAGAAGAAAGTGTATTCTGTTGGTTTTGGATGGAATGTCCTGTAAGTATCAGTTGAGTCCATGTAATTTAATGTGTCATTTAAAACATATGTTTCCTTATTTATTTTCATTTTGGATGAGCAGTCCATTGGTGAAAGTGGGGTGTTACAAGTCCCCTAGTATGGTTCTGTTACTGTCAATTTCCCCTTTTATGGCTGTTAGCATTTGCCTTAAGTATTGAGGTGCTCCTATGTTGGGTGCATAAATATTTATAATTGTTATATCTTCTTCTTAGATTGATCCCTTAATCATTAGGTAGTGTCCTTCTTTGTCCCTTGTAATAGTCTTTATTTTAAAGTCTATTTTGTCTGAAGTGAGAATTGCTACCCCAGCTTTCTTTTGATTTCCATTTGAATGGAATATCTTTTTCCATCCCCTCACTTGCAGTCTGTATGTGTCCCTAGGGCTGAAGTGGGCCTTTTGTAGACAGCATATATATGGGTCTTGTTTTTGTATCCATTCAGCCAGGTTACACCTTTTGGTTGAAGCATTTAATCCATTTACATTTAAGGTAGTTATTGATATGTATGTTCCTATTACCATTTTCTTAATTGTTTTGGTTTTGTTATTGTAGGTCTTTTTCATGTCTTGTGTTTCCTGCCTAGAGAAGTTCCTTTAGCATTTGTTGTAAAGCTGGTTTTGTGGTTCTGAATTCTCTTGGCTTTTGCTTGTCTGTAAAGGTTTTAATTTCTGTGTCGAATCTGAATGAGATCCTTCCTGGGTAGAGTAATCTGTGTTGTAGTTTTTTCCCTTTCATCACTTTAAATATGTCCCACCATTCCCTTCTGGCTTGCAGAGTTTCTGCTGTAAGATCAGTTGTTAACCTTATGGGGATTCCCTTGTATGTTATTTGTTGTTTTTCCCTTGCTGCTTTTAAAATTTTTTGCTTGTATTTAATTTTTGGTAGTTTGATTAATATGTGTTGATGTGTTTCTCCTTGGATTTATTCTGTATGGGACTCTCTGTGCTTCCTGGACTTGATTGACTATTTCCTTTCCCATATTTGGGAAGTTTTCAACTATAATCTCTTCAAGTATTTTCTCAGTACCGTTTTTTTTTTTTTTCTCTTCTTCTTCTGGGACCCCTATAATTGGAATGTTGATGCCTTTAATGTTGTCCCAGAAGTCTCTGAGAGTGTCCTCACTTCTTTTCATTCTTTTTTCTTTATTCTACTCTGCAGTAGTTATTTCCACTATTTTATCTTCCAGGTCACTTATCCATTCTTCTGCCTCAGTATTCTGCTATTGATTCCTTCTAGATAATTTTTAATTTCACTTATTGTGTTGTTCATCATTGTATGTTTGCTCTTTATTTCTTCTAGGTCCTTGTTAACCATTTCTTGTGTTTTCTCCACTGTATTTCCAAGATTTTGGATCATCTTTATTATCATTACTCAATTCTTTTTCAGGTTGTCTGCCTATTTCCTCTTCATTTGTTTGTTCTGGTTGGATTTTACCTTTCTCCTTCATCTGCTGTGTATTTCTTTGTCTCTGTCGCAGGCTGCAGGTTTGTAGTTCCCGTTGTTTTTGGTGTCTTCCCCCGGTGGGTAAGGTTGGCTCAGTGGGTTGTGTAGGCTTCCTGGTGGAGGGGACTGGTGCCTGTGTTCTGGTGAATGAGGCTGGCTCTTGTCTTTGTGGTGGGCAGGACTGCGTCCAGTGGTGTGTTTTGGGGTGTCTGTTAACTTATTATCATTTCAGGCAGCCTCTCTGCTAATGGGTGGGGTTGTGTTCCTCTCTTGCTAGTTGTTTGGTATGGGGTGTCCAACACTGTAGCTTGCTGGACATTGAGTGGAGCTCCATCTTAGCATTGAGATAGATATCTGCAGGAGAGACTGTGCTGTTTGATATTACATGGGGCCGGGAGGCCTTTAGTGGTCCAGTGTCCTGAACTCGGCTCTCCCACCTCTGAGGCTTGGGCCTGACACCTGGCCGGAGCACCAAGACCCCATCAGCCACATGGCTTGGAAGAAAATGGAGAAGAAAAAAGAAAGAAGGAAAATAAAATATAATAAAATAAAATAAAGTTATTAAAATAACATTTTTAATATTATTAAAAATAAAAAGGTAATAAAAATAAAAAGAAAGAAGAGAGCAACCAAACCAATAAACAAATCCACCAATGATAACAAGCACTAAAAACTATACTAAAAAAGAAAAAAAAGAAAAAAGGACAGGCAGAACCCCAGGACAAATGATAAAAACAAAGCTATACAGACAAAATCACACAAAGAAGCATACACATACACACTCACAAAAAGGAAAAGACATATATATATATATATATATATATATATATATATATATATATATATATATATATGTATATGTATATGGAAGAGAGTAACCAAATCAATAAACAAACCTACCAATGATAATAAGCTGTAAATACTAAACTAGGGTAAACATAAAACCAGAAACAAATTAGATGCAGAAAGCACACCCCAAGTCTACAGTTGCTCCCAAAGTCCACCGCCTCAATTTTGGGATGATTCATTGTCTATTCAGGTATTCCACAGATTCAGGGTACATGAAGTTGATTGTGGAGATTTAATCCGCTGCTCCTGAGGCTACTGGGAGAAACTTCCCTTTCTCTTCTTTGTTCGCACAGCTCCTGGGGTTCAGCTTTGGATTCGGCCCCACCTCTGCATGTAGGTTGACCTCTGGCGTTTGTTCTTTTCCCAGACAGGAGGGAGTTAAAGGAGCGGCTGTTTAAAGTCTCTTGCTCATTCAGGCCAGGGAGAGGGAGGGCTACAGTATACAGGGCGAGCCTGTGGTGGCAGAGGCTGGCGTAACATTGCAACAGCCTGAGGAGCACCGTGTGTTCTCCCACAGAAGTTGTCCCTGGATCACGGGACCCTGGCAGTGGCAGGCTGCACAGGCTCCTGGGAGGGGAGGTGTGGATAGTGACCTGTGCTTGCACACAAGTTTCTTGGTGGTTGCAGCAGCATCCTTAGCATTTCATGCCCGTCTCTGGTGTCCATACTGATAGCTGTGGCTTGCACCCATCTCTGAAGCTCATTTAGTTGGTGCTCTGAAACCCCTCTCCTCGCACGCCCTGAAACAATGGTTTCTTGCCTCTTAGGCAGTTCCAGACTTTTTCCCAGACTCCCTCCTGGGTAGGTGTGGCGTACTAACCCCCTTTAGGCTGTGTTCATGCAGCCCACCCCAGTCCTCTCCCTGGGATCTGACCTCCGAAGCCCGAGCCTCAGCTCCCAGTCCCCACCCGCCCTGGCGGGTGAGCAGACAACCTCTCAGGCTGGCGAGTGCTGGTCAGCAGTGACCCTCTGTGTGAGAATCTCTCCACTTTACCCTCTGCACCTGTGTTGCTGCCCTCTCCGTGCGTCCAGATCTTCCCCCACCCCACCCAGCCCCCCATCTCTGCCAGTGAAAGGGCTTCCCAGTGTGTGCAAAGTTTTCTTCACAGCTCCCTCCCTATTCTTTTGTCTCTGTTTTTTCTTTTTTCTTTTGCCCTATCCAGGTACATGGGTAGTTTCTTGACTTTTGGGAAGTCTGAGGTCTTCTGCCAGTGTTCAGTAGGTGTTCTGTAGGAGTTGTTCCACTTGTAGATGTATTTTTGATGTATTTGTGGGGAGGAAGGTGATCTCCACGTCTTACTCCTCCGCCATCTTGAAGGTCCTCTCCACTTATTTTTTAGAGAAGAGGTGGACATTAAACATTAGATGCCAAAAAATGAATTGGGACTCCTAGGTGGACAAGGGAGGAAGGAGATTATAGGCTAAGGAAACAGAATGACAGAGATTAAAATGCAAGGGCATTTACGGATAAAGGAGTCCATATAGTTGGCATAAAATATGTGTGGTGAGGAATGGTTGGATATGGCAGGGTGTGGCTGGATAGGTGGAGCCCAGATGGTAAATAATCTTGTATGCCTTGCTAAGAAGCTTGCTTGCTTTTGAGGTGTGTATGTGTGTTTAATATCAGATCATATGCTTGTCTCTGGGTGTTATGCTGTTGTTAAAGCATGTGTATGTGAGACAAGCACAGTCCCCTTTTTCCTTCCTTTCTAAAATAGTTACTGCCATGTAACTTTTAATGCATCACAGATCACAGAACTATGAATACTTTTCTCAGCAGATTTTACACTGAAGAATTTGAAGAGGGTCATGAGCAGAGCTGTCTTTCATTAAAGCAAAAGAGAAGTTCTCCTCAACCTTGTACTTTGCATATAGGTTGAGGATAATTACATATATTATTCATTTTTGGAATATGACTTTTGTTCAAAGCTCCTGGAGATTCTATGTTTGCTATTTATTTGGGGAAGGTAGTGTAAAAGTAAGAAGAACCCAGCAGATGAAGGTTGAACATATCACCAGGTAAATTCAAGGTCAAAAATTAACTCCTCACCTTTATTAAAGACATCATCTAACAGAAGACATAGCAAAGATACTATATATAGAATTTCCAGATTATTTTGAGAAAAACACGCCAGTTAAAGTAGTCATTCAGTCAAGCTAAAATATTTTTTATTTTCATTTAATATTTTATTTTTCTCAATTTTAGTCACTAATATTGTGGTTTATCAAGTATAGAATCTTCAAAATTTGAGAGCTTTATGAATATTTGTTATTTAGTCTTTATTAAATTAGAGCTCTTGTGGAGTACCATATTTAGCATCTCTTTTAGAGTCCAATTAGTATCTTATAAATAATGCAAATAGGAATGAATCAGTGAGTAAGAATTCTGCCAACATTCACTACTTGTTTTCAACATAGTGCTATGTACAGATTCCTCAAGTTAGTCTTAATGTAAACTCTTTTCAAAATACTATTATGAGTACTTAAGGCAATAGTTCACATTTCAAATTACACAGAATAATGTCAAACACAAATTGCCAGTAGATAATTGTTACAATTTTCTCCAGTTTGGCAATCCTCTTATAAGAAGTTAATCTTAATAACACTGATTTTAATAACACTGGTTTTCCAGCATATGAAGGGAGTAGATAAATTCAGCCTTTAAAATTATTTCATTAGGTTTGATATAATCAGATGAATTATTGACAGTGTTTGAGCAGTCACAATCCTTGTGTTTGGGACTATGCAAAAAATATGTAGACCAGACTTTCTATCTTTAAGTAATGTCCTTGAGAAATAGAGAGATAGATCACAGCCATAAAAATATTTAAGAAAGTGAAGATTAAATGGGCAGAGAAAGGAGAAATTTAAGAGCTATTGGTGGTCAGGCAGAGAGGGTCAAGAAAGGGACAGTGATTAACGATGAGTAAAATTCAGGTCATTATCAAGTGTTTAGACTTAGGAACCATACTCCTGAGAGCATATGGAAGACCCAGTCAACTGGAAAATTATCCCGGAGGCCAGCCAGTGCTCTTTGAGCATCAGAGAGTTTACTGGCTATATTGAAAGAGAAATTAATGCTGCTTAAATATTTAACACCATATCTTTACTCTGCAGACATGTTTAGTTTTTGTTGAAGAGTGGCAAGAATAGAGTTGTCCCAGACATGTCAGCATTCCAAGATTTCCAGATCTGGCCCTTACATATTGTCCTATTTCTTTCTTCAGCACTCTGCTGTAGAAATTCTCTGGTCTGGTCAAATCAGATGACTTTTCCCAGAGCAACTCAGTAACTAGCATGTGCTACCCCCTCCCTCTTTTCCATTCGGCAAAGCCTTCCTCCATTTTCTTTCAGCCCAAGTCTATACTCCTGAAATTTTGCATTTAACCTTCTGGGATAGATGTGTGCAGACTATGCCTTTCTTCCAAATAAAAATTGGTCTTATAAGCTTTGAAATTATCATGGAATTTGTTTTGATGTCATTTGCCATTTTTATTGACACGATTGAAATATATAAAATCATATTCAACTATTTTGCTGTTGAGAATTTTGCAATGGAGGGAAGAATAGTTTTGAAGTAAATATCTTATCTTTATTAAATTTGGAATGCTTGAAAATCCAGTATGATTGGATAACTCAATCTATTTCCACTGCAACTCCCCTACAGAAAATAAGTTGCTCTCAGATCTATAGTGAATGTAATATTGTGTTAATTACAATACTACAGAGATAAAATGGAGGAAACACTAAAGGACTAATGGGCTAATTATGCTAAAATATTTCCATTTCCAGGCAGACATATGACAAAATAATCAAAATTCCTTTCTTACCTCATTCATTTTATAAACATGGGAAGTACAGTACCATCAAATTATACTAACAAATTTTTAAATATATTTATTATGTCTGCATCTTTTCTTTAAATGTCTATTTCCCCTGGGCTTTTATCAGTTACTCCCTTTTTCTCATTTTCTTCCTTTTTTTTTCTGTAGTCCTGTGTTTATTTAGATCATTTAATATGTATTAAAATATTTCACTATAACAGATTTTTCTTTTAATTTTCTAAAGTATTTGGGATCTTTTTAAAAATCAGAACCATAGATACAACTACATCATACAAGTACAAACAGAAGAAGATAAACTAGGGGGTGCTGTAGTGAGAGGCATGAGGTCTTCCAATTTGGCATCCTTTCTAGTTTTTCACTTCTACTCTCTATATCCTTGGACACCTCAGTGGAAGACAGTTTGCGAATTACTAAAAATTCTATGTATTTAACTGTACTGATTATATTTCCCATCATGCCTTCTGTGTAAATACTACTCATAGAGCTGATTGAGTCATTTTCATATAATTATAGATATTTATATATTCCCACATATAATTGTATGGAGCTATAACTGAATGTAGATGAAAGATAATTCATCGTTTTTAAAGAATTTGAGAAGTAATCATAAAATAGAATGGTTGGTCCTGTGTTTATTTTAAATTATGACACAATTCCTTTGCAATAAAATTCTCAGCTAAATAGGTAATATATGACATTTTCATGAGTTAGTTTAGCAGACTGGTTAAAATATAAAATGTTTCATGTCTGTCTTGGTTATACATTTATTAATGCCATATGGTCGATCATCTGTGCAGCTGTCTTCCTAACTGGTTTCAGATAGCTGAAAATGAAAACATGTTTGCTTTATAACTAATACAGAAAATAAATATTTTTCACTTATAATTATAAATATGATTGATTGTCATCACTATAAAGTATACTTTTTTTAAGACAAAAGTATAGTCTATTTAATTCCGAGGAATTATTTATTAAAAGGGAAAAAGACATAAAATTATAAGATCTAAGACCTAGAAGGTCCTACAAGATTATCTTTTGCAGCCCTCTCATTTTATAGATAGGGAAGATAATTCCTGTTTCAAAAAATTCAATATCACTTCTAGGATGAATGGTTTGAGAAATGGTTGATATCTCTCTGAAGTCCACTGAACTTCAGGGCTTTAGATTTAATGTGACATTTCACACAAAACAGAAGTGTTGATTATGTAATAAGTAAAACATATTGCAGTGTAATTTCTCTACATGAGTTTTGAGTGCCCATAAAGAATGACTTTGATAAAATATATGTCCTAATTGTGCTCATTAAGCAATCTGAATGTTTATCTGTGTGTGACTGAGTATTTTCTTTTAGAATAATACTGATGATATATTAAGTCCTCCACATTGTTCACCTGGATAATATCCATACTTATATGTGATGGTTTGTATGCAACTGCAACCTTTACAAACTAATTAATTAAGTAGTGTAGTGCTTTATTGAATAAAACTTAAAAGTAGTGAATAAAAATGCTTCTGCTGTTTCAGCATAGGCTATTTTATATACTGAACACTTCTGCACTCATTCTTTGTCAACCAATAAAAGAATGTGTGTATGTATGCGTATTTTATTTTTATGTATGTGTATTTTAATTAACTTTATTTCCCAATATAGTTAGATAATCACTTGAGCTCCTGGACCATGGGTGTGTTTGTCTTTTACAGTTTGTATCTAATATGACAGATATTGGGTCATGTCACACGTTTCTGGTATAGAATTGAAAAGATCTCTGTAGGACCAGTCATCCTCTCCTGTGGTCAAGGAGTTAAGATGAAACAAAAGATTGTCCCAAACACATGTGTTTTGACATACCTAGCCATGATAATATCAGTACAATAAAGATAAAGAAGGGCATAGAAGATATGAGAACAAATCATGTATATTTTTGGGAGAAAATGAATTATTCTTCAGAGAATTAGTCTAAAACAACCCATTAATAGACTATAAATCCCAATATTTATGAATATATGATTTTGAACTGCATCAACAAACAAAATCCATTTTCTCGGTTGTCAAACCCAAAATTTGATGCATAGCATCTTGTCAGATAACATTGCTCTGTTTGGCACTATAATTAAGGGGTATTTAGGCTGCTTCACACTGTCTCCTGTTTATGTGCCTATTCACACATAAGAGGTTCAGAGGTCCTCTCGCTGCTGGAGGTCTCTAGTCCTAATATATCAACCCGCTGTCATGGTGTAAGACAGCTAAATTCTATCAGCTGTAACACCACCTGTAGTGACTTTGCTTTACCTTTGCTTGCAGTTCAAATAAAACTTCTTCAATAGTATTTCATTTGGTAATATAAATAACTTAAAGAATCTATGGAGATTTTTAGTTATCTCTTCCAACAGAAATGCAAAAGGTAATGTTTTAAGGCTTGCTACTTATAGTACTCACTATTGGCTATCCAGGGCTTTATTTGGAATCTCTCCATGGACTGCTGTGGTCAGAGCTAACTCTGGAATAATAAAAGTCTTTTTTGTCACCTTTATCCCCACCTGAATGATTTCATAGGACTAATAAGTCATCACACAGGAATAAGAACAGTGATTCAGAAAAGTGTAAGAAGCATATTCTAAAATATTCTTGGTAGTGTAATGTAATGTAATTGAAATGATCCAGTTGTAATGAAATTGGATCTCTTTTTGAGTACGTCTGCATTTTACAATCCATTCAAAGATCTAGATTCATACACATTGCTGAAATAGAAAAATGTAGTTCAGGCATCTATAAAGCTCAGGTTGTACTATGCACTTTAATTGTATTATGAACCCAAGATCTATACTCTTAGACAGAAAGAAGAGACAAAAAATCCTAAGTTATGATATTAATTCTTATTTAAACATCTGGTTAGTGAAAACCAGATGGTTTTCTGGTTAGGTTAAAGGCTCTACCAATGCAGAATTTGAAATACCCATTTCTATCATTATACATGAATTTGAATTTATAACTGCTTTCTTCCACACCTTCCAGAAACTCATATATAAAGTTTTAATAAAAGTCCCTAATGAAAGTAATGCCATTATGTCTTACCTTGAAATTTATACCAAATAAAAATTTATACCAAATTTCAGATTATATTTGGGTAGAAGTCTATTGCTTTATGATACATTTCCTATAAAAAGACAGAAGAAATAAGTACCAATTCTACTGAGGTCAGAAAGTAAATTTTAATTCAAGGATTTTTCCTAACAATGATTGGAATTCTTTAAATAAATTTCAATGAAATTAGACTTGCTTTTCAGACAATTGTAATGTAATCCAAAGGGGCTTATTTCTATTTTGGTGTAAGTCTTCAAACTAACTCAAAATTACTTATGAGTAAAGTGAGGTCTAAAATCTGAGTGCTTATATTGAGCAATTGGAGTCTATCCTCTGAAATAGAAAAGTCATCTGTGATTGCCAATTGTTTGTGTCCTTAAATGATAGACCATAATTTTTCCCTTGTGCATGCCACTCTCCTCTGTGTCCTAATAGCAGCTGATAGCATGGAATATACACGCTACAGAAACCAAGATGGGAATCTAATTTGAAGACTGTCTTTCTTCTCTATTGGATTAAGATGAGGGCATATGTCATATATGGCATAGTCACAATGACAGTTCACAGGGTTTCCCTCCCAGGCTGTATCCAGAGCTCTTAAAGTACTATGTTTCTGAATTCTACATACCACATAGGCTTAACTGGGTGGTTATACAGTGGATGTATCTCAATAAATGAGTACTGAGTAACTGGTTTTTTATCTCTGTGTGTCCTTAGGCGTCTCAGAACTTCTTAGGCTATTATCCATAAAATGAGTTTGAAATACACTCGTATGTTCCACTCTAGGTCCAGTACTCTCTGACCACCAAGGTTCTTTACAAAGACATGTTAGCTCACCTTTTTTTCTTAAATTAGAAAACAGATGCTATAAATGATTGTGCCTCAAATTTACCATGAAAATGGATGAAAACACATAGGTTTTATTTGTTGAATATTTAATTATATATATATCATATATATGATTTTATCATCTCACTTGCTAAATTGCTATATAGATTATGATATATATATATATATATATTTATATGTTACATATAATACATTACATATAAATATAATATATATTATGTGTACTTCTCCATAAGAGAGACTTTATCCAACATTTATCGCATAACCATTCCTCTAGAACAGAGTCTGGAAAACTTTTTCATATAGGGCCAAGTAGCAAATATTTTAGGCTTTGCAGGTCATATGGTCTCAGTCTTAATTACTCAACTCTGCAGTTGTAGCACACAAGTAGTCATTGACAATACGTAAATGAATGGGTGTGGCTTGGTTCCCATAAAGTTTTATTTACAAAAACAGGTGGTAGGCTGAACTTGGCTTGTCAGCCATAGTTTGTCAAATCCTGGTCTAGGTCATGTGGAAAAAATTCTGAATATATTCACCCTCTAGTGAACTATGTTCATTGCTATTGTGACTTCATTTCTACCACAGCAAAACAATATCTAGAAAGATCACTAGTCTATTAGATGCTGATATTGTTTTCCTTCTCATACATAAAAAAATCATTGAATTCTAGCACAAGTATCTATGCAAGTAATTTAGCATTATTCTGAACTATAATGAAGCAATTTTATTAAATCACTGCACTGTCTCACACAGTAGCCCTTAGCCAAGTGAGGTTATGTAAATAAGTATAAATTAATTAAAATTAATACAATTTAAAATTCCATTTTTTAGCTGCACACGACACATTTCAAATGATTCTAGTGGTTACCATATTGAATAGCATAGGGAACATGTCCTTTTTTGTAGAAAGTTCTGTTGGGCAGTGCTGATACTCAACTAAGAACACATACCTAACCATTAAAGATAAAAAAGCAAACATTCTCATGTAAGTGATAGAACCAAAGTGTGCCAGAAGGAAATAAATTTTAAACTTTCAGAATCTACAATTACAAGTTTCATACTGGCAAAGATTTCTGTTTGATATTATTAGCACAGAAATTTCCTAGAAATTTGTGTCATACCCTTGTATATTCAAAGGAAAATTCTAGCCCAGGGTCTGTGATGTAAAGAAGCTATTCAACTAAATTGCTTCTTGTTGACTTCTGTTACTCAGAATTTATTAAGTAATTTTAAGAAAATTTAATTTAAAAATCTGAGCTTTCATGCACCCAAAAGGGGGTTTTCTGTAGGCTCTTCTCTTTATGTATGTAGATATGTGTGTGTGTGTGTATGTGTATGTGTGTGTATATGAAGTGTATTACTTCATTATTTCCCCTCTATGAACTCACTTCCAGCCCAGGGCATTAAAAATAATTTATTTGTGTTTATAAAATGAATAGCCTAAAGAAATTTGAATCAAGACACATCTTGGCTTGTAGAAGGCTTTTATTTGTTCGCAAGCTCTTATTACTGAAATGTTTTAGAACTTGCAGAAAAAAATTGAGATTCTAAAGGGAAGTACACAGGACAAGTTTTAATTTTTTAATCTAGTCAAGGGAAACAGCCTTGAATCAATTATCTACAGTTTCAAACATATAATCAAGGATTTTGACAATATTTAGATGTTGAATTGCCAAGCTATTAGCAACCAAGAGATCTGATTATATATCCATATTAATAAACACCTGTCATAATAGCATAACAGATGTTCTAGAAACACAGCTAACCCAAAATGTAAATTTAAAAATTTTGTTCATAGTCCTCTACAATGTGTTACCTAAATTAAATATTATAATTTATTTGTTTTACTAAAATTCAACTGCTGAAAAAATTTCTCTCAGTAGAAAATGTTTATTTTAAATATAAAAGGTTTTCATGGAAATCAAAACCTATTGCACAAACATTTGAAATTTTCAAAGTACATTAACAAAATACTGATGAGAGGTGTGTGTGTGTGTGTGTGTGTGTGTGTGTGTGTATATATAAAACACACACATATATATTACCCAATTTAGGGTATGCTATTTTAAAATTTGTGATAGTACATGTAATTTTAATTGATACTAATATATGTAAGTTATATAGATTAATAGTTTTTGACAAAAGGCTTATTTGTTGAATACTGGTCCACTGAATACAGTGGTTTTATAATGTACTAAACTACTGAAACTAATGTATTCTCTTCCTTCTAGGAGCATATTTCATGAAAATAATATAGACAAATAGCATATGTGAAACAATATTGATTATTTGAATAAATGTAATATGTAGTGTATATTACCAAAGAAACAAATGCATGCACAAGACCAAAACTAGTCTCTATCCACAGTTGAGTGGAGGGGTTATTTTATTGTATAGACGTGCTTATTTTTCTCAGCACAACTCCAGATATGGAAAATTTCCTATGCACATTTATATAAGGCAGGTATCAGTTTAAGAGAGTGTCTACTAATTAACTATGCCAGATTGTTAAAGTATTTGTCTCCAAAGAATTTCAACATCATATGCAGATATCATTAATAATGGCATTCATATATCTCTGCAGAAATTTGAAGTACACAAAGTACTTTCATATGCATTAACCCATTAAATAGAAATTATTCCATGAGATGGGCAAGACTGACATACTATGCCCTTTTTAAAGAGGTGAGATCTGATACTGAGAGAGGTTAAGTAGAGAATGCCTGTAAGTGATTCCTGTGCCTCACGCCTCAAGATTACAACACACTGACATGAGCATCCAGATTCCTTGTGTTGACAGCATCACTTTTGACAGAGGCAGAAACCAGTCATTAAATGGAGTAGGATAAAAATTCAAGGATGGTGATAAAAACAAGCAACCCAGGGAGAAATGATAGGGTGCTACATAAGCTGAATATAGCCTGAATATTGTCTGTAAGGAGATGAAACTTTGTTAATAGAGAAGAGAGTCAGAGATAGATAGATACATACATACATAGATACATACACACACGCATACTTTCAGGTGATGGAAAATTAACCATAGTGAATGTTTAAAAATTGATATGGCCATGAAATTTATACCTATTTCTATTTATTAACAAAGTGAGTTTTGTCCATACGGTTAAATGCTAGAACATTGAGTTTTATGTTAAAGTGCAAATATCATCTTACTATAAATTTAGTTCCTACTGAAGGTTGAAACAGAAAAGTTGCTGTTTCTCTTCCTCACTTCTCTTCTCTCTTCCTCCCTCCCTCCCTTTCCACAAAGCCACCAGCCTTCCACAGCTTCTTTTGCAAAATGTCAATTCTGATACCTTAGCTCTTCAGAGAAACTCGGTCTTAAGCCTTTTACGATTTCTCCCTTTGTTAGCTGCTGTATGTCACTGTAATCAGCTGAGAGGGCTCAGTTTGCTCTTCCAACATTTATGCTGTCTCCTCTCTGTAGTGGAGGTGAGTTTTGACAAGAACACTGTGGAACATGTTCTTCTCCAGATCTACCTCAATCATGACTGTGGCGTTAGGTGTTTTTCCACTTATTTCTTTTCTTTCTCCCTAGTTTGGGTTTAATTAGCAACCTTATTCATTCCTACTTTCATATAAAGAAAAGTTTTCTTCTTCTTCCTCTTTGTTTATTGTGTTTAATTTTTTAAATGTCCTTTTTCTTCCTCCATATTCTAGAACGTATTTATCAGAACATACAATGGTGTCTTAACAAACATGCCAAATATCTGAACCTAATACTTCATTCTTGTAGGAAATGCCTTCTGTGTTGCTCCGGACAGCAGAGCTAGGGCTAGTGTGAGGAATTCAGCAGATTTTTTGCTCAGTTTAAATAAATCGCTAACAGTTAAAGCTGCCAATCTCTCACACACACACAAATCCATCTCTAGGAGTTATGGGCTCCCATGTGGAAATATGAGGTCAGAAAGTTGATAACTATTAGGCTTGCAGGTGGTAGGAATTATTTCTGTAGTTGAGAAAACCCAGACTAATTAGGCAGCAAGTTTCCATTCAACTATTATTTTCTATAATTGTATAGTTCAAAGGCAATTGTGATTATAAAGTATCATGATTAATGTCCACTCTGACTAGCTATTTTTCATTCACTTGTCTCCCTTTACTTAGTTTTATCCTTAAATATCATTACATGTGGTTTATTGTATTTATTGAAGAAAGAAATTAGCTCCTTTAGAAATACTCTGTGGATCACTTTTACAACTTCAGCTAGACTTTAAAATGTAAAAATTATATCTTTTTTCTTATCTACATTCAGTTTTTGTTATATACTTTCTCCTGTCGATTTCCAATCTTATTACAGATTACTTCTTCAGCTAATACTCCCTGCTGCTCCAACCAAGTATTTTATCATTTACTCAGTTTTATTTTCATCTTACTACTACCCATTTGAAACAATCTTATTATTTTACATGTTTATTTCTTAACTGTATTCCCTATTAGATTTTAAGCTTCAAGGATCCAAATGCCCAGGAACAATTCTGGTCTATGGTTATCTTTAATGAATAAATTCAAGATAAACAAATGATTGAATGAACTATGTTTCTACTTTTACATTTATGAAGCTTAAGATGTAACAAGGAAGACAGCCTTGTTCAAATGGTCCTCCTGTTGGAGTGACATTTCCATTCAGTCACTCTATGTTCCAGAGAACAGGAGCCATGCCTTATTCATCTTTCTATCTGTCATATTGCCTAACAAAGCACCTCACACATAATCAATAATCAGTAATTATTTGTCAAATGTATAAGTAACTAACACTCTTCATGGAACTGAAATAGCTTTTCATAAGGAGTCTTAGAAAACTGGAATAGTTCATGATTAGACACAGGAGAAAGAAAGGATGTATCTTTTTTGGTCCCCAAGGAGAATTAAAAAAACTGGCAACCTTGGATAGCATAAGCATAGAGAAAGAATCAGAAACATCAGGTTGGATGATCCCCTGTTCTGCCAGTTCTTTAATGTGTAAACTTGATTGAGCCACTAGCTTACATGAACATCAGTATTTTTTTGTTGTAATTGGGGCTGATAAGCATTGTTATTACTATACTGCAGGTTTATTCCATATATCAAAATTAAATAATCTATAGAAATGGGCTTTTTAGTTTAGAAAATGCCATACAATTGAAACTTACTATTATGGGTAACATTAAAACTTCTGTGAAGCCAAGGCTTAGCAATCTGTTTAATCAACAAGTAAAATTAACAGATGTATTCATTTTTAACTAACAGAGAAATGGGGGGGGGATAGAAGAGAAAGGTCACTGATAATGAACTATCAGAAAAAGAAAGCAAGAAAACAGTCATATTTTAAAATTGCATCAAGAAGAATAAAATACCTGGGAATAAGACCTATACTCTGAAAACAATTAGACATTGATGAAGGAATTTGAAGATGATATAGAGAAATGGAAAGATATCTTATGTCTATGGATTGTAAAATTTTATATTGTTAAAATGTCCATATTACCCAAAGCCATCTACAGATTTAATGCAATCCCCGTTCAAAATACCCAGGACATTTTTCACAGAACTAGAACAAATAATTCTATAATTTCTATGGAACCACAAAAGACCCCAAACTGCCAAAGCAATCTTAAGAAAAAAAGAACAAAGCTGGAGGTATCACATGCCCTGACTTCAGACTATACTGCAAAGCTATAGTAATCAAAACAGCATGGTACAGGCACAAAAACAGACACATAGATCAATGCAGCAAAATAGAGAGCCCAGAAATAAATCCACACACTTATGTTCAATTAATCTACAACAAAGAGGGCAAGAATATACCTTGGAGAAATGAAAGTCTCTTAAATATTTAAGTGTTACTTGGAAAACTGGACAACTACATGTAAAAGAATGAAATTATCAATATAAAAATTATCATATCATGTACAAAATAAACTCAAAATGGATTAAAGACCTAAATGTAAGATCTGAAACTGTAAAACTCCTAGAAGAAAACATAGAACACTCTGACATAAATTGTAGCAATTATTTTTTTGCTCTGTCTTCTAAGGCAAAAGAAACAAAAGCAAAAATAAATAAAGGAAACCTAATTAAACTTTAAAATTTTTTGCACAGCAAAGGAAACCATGTACAAAATGAAAAGACAACCCACTGAATGGGAAAAAAATATTTGCAAATCATATGACCGATACGGGGTTAATATTCAAAATATATAAACGGCCCATACAACTCAATATCAAAAAAATAACAACCCAATTACAAAATGAACAGAAGACCTGAATAGACATTTTTCTGAAGAAAATATGCAGATGGCCAACAGGCATATAAAAATATCTCAACATGCAATGCAAATCAAAACTACAATGAGGTATTACCTCACACCTGTCAAAATGGTTATCATCAAAACGTCTACAAATAACAAATGCTGGCGAGGATGTGAAGATAAGGGAATCTCAGTACACTGTTGGTGGAAATGTACATTGGTACAGCTACTGTGGAAAACAATTTGAAGTTTCCTCGAAAAACTAAAAATAGAACTACCATATGATCCAGCAATTTCACTCCTGGGTATATATCCAAAGAAAATGAAAACACTAATTTGAAAAGATACATGCACCCCAATGTTCATAGCAGCATTATGTACAGTAGCCAATATATGGAAGCAATCTAAGTGTCCATCAACATATAAATAGATAAGGAAGATGTGGAACATACACACACACACACACACACACACACATACACATACCTACATATACAATGGAATATTACTCAGCCATATAAATAAATGAAATTCTGCCACTTGTGACATCATGGATGGACCTAGAGAGTATTATGCTTACTGAAAAAAGTCAGAGAAAGAGAAATACTGTTTGCTCCTACTTATATGTGGAATCTAAAAAAAATGAAACAAAAGAATATATATAACAAAACAGAAACAGACTCATAGATACAGAAAACAAACTAGTGGCTACCAGTGTGGAGACAGAAGTGGGGAGGGGCATGATAGGGGTAACGGATTAAGATACAAACTACTCTATATAAAGTAGATAAGCAACAAGAATATCAATATACAGCACAGGGAAATATAGCCATTATTTTGTAATAACTTTAAATGGAGTATAATCTATAAAAATATTGAATCAATATGTTATATACCTGAAACTAATACAATACTGTAAATCTACTATATTAAAAACAAACAAACAAACAAACAAAAAAGAACTAGTAAGAGAGAAAATATTAGTACCTGATGGGGATTTGTGAGTGGCAACCACGGTGATTATGTTGTCTGAGATTCCTAAATTGGGGCTTCATTCATTTCAAAGCAATAGACTGTGTGAAGTCACAGATGAAATAGAGATGTATGTTTCTATCAAACAGAATATTAGCCAAAACAAAGTGTCATCCCATGTAAATGGATAAGTGAGTCCAATGGTCAGAGACATTATGTCATGAAGCTAATCACTGTTAAAATAGAAACTATAGCAAAGATATATGCTAATGCTTACTAAGAATCTCTTCTCAGGTAGTTGATATGAAATTTTATTTCCAAGAGACAGACTATAGCAGGAGGCCCCCTTCTGGTAGCAGGGTATGGCCATCAGAATCCTCAGTATAAGCAGCAGTTTAAATGTCTTGACTCCCCTTTACTTTTGTCCTATTAGGCCCAGCTGAAACCTCTGCAGTTCCACCAGCCTGACCTGGTGCACTTTCTCCACAGTTAGTTATCATGTGCATGGCTTAATGGAGGGAACATAACCTTTGAAAAGAAAATTAAATCATTAATCTCATTTTGGTGATTCTTGGGAGTCGTCTAAGTATGTGGAAAACTATAAAGGATGCCATGCTCATCTCTCAGAAAACAGAGCAGAACCTAGAGTTTTCAGCCCTTCAGGTATTTGCCATGTTTCCAGAAATAGTAGCTGTGTTTAAAAAATAAGTTGGTCTTTAGTTCCTTGAGTTTTTTTTTTTTCTTATTTATTATAGTGTTTTCTGGTTTTCAGTTTTGAATTCACCCTTCACCTTTAGTTCTTTGCTGCTCTAAAAAGTTCCTAAAAATAATTCTTGTTGTCTTTACTATAGCATTTGTGCTCATTGGAATAAACAGTTGTTCTATAACTTACATGATGATTCCTTCTTTAATATCCCGTATCTAAAATGAGGAGAATTAAAAACATTTCCTTCTGGTTATTCATAGTTTCTATTTGGAATTAATTTAGAAAAGGAGAAGGAAGATATGTTATAGATGAGTATAATATGTTGAACGTACATGCATGCACATTAAAAAACTTAGAATTCCTCCCTGGTGGCGCAGTGGTTGAGAGTCCGCCTGCCGATGCAGGGGATACGGGTTCGTGCCCCGGTCTGGGAGGATCCCATATGCCGCGGAGCGGCTGGGCCCGTGAGCCATGGCCGCTGGGCCTGCGCGTCCGGAGCCTGTGCTCCGCAGCGGGAGAGGCCACAACAGTGAGAGGCCCGCATACCGCAAAAAGAAAAAAAAAAAAAAAAAAAAAAAAAAAAAAAAAAAAAAACTTAGAATAAAACTGTCTTAGGATAATCATCCATTGCCTAATTTCAGTTATTCAAAGATAGTTATCCACTGTGAATTAGACATTTACTTTGAACCTTTTAAAAAATACTTTTTAAAAATTTCTAGCTCCTCTCTTGCATGCCTTCTAGTAATCTATTGTTTGATAATACCTAATAGAGGCAAGAATATAAAGTCAAAATTATAAAGTTTATTTGTGACTAGGGTAAAGGGATTGATTAACTTATCTCTTAAAATCTGTATTTTTGGAAGAACTACAATATGTAAGTGCATGGCTGGTCTCCTCACTGCTCTTCCTGTCTTCAGATGCTCTAGGAAACCCAAACATGAATCATCCATTGACTGTTCTCCCAATAACTTAGAGACTACATCAAAAGCAAAGACATGTATATGTACATAACTCTAAGGTAGAAAGGGTTGAAGAACCTAAGAGAGGTACAGGCAAGATGGTAGGAATGTTCAGAGGAACGAAATATTTACCTCCTGCTTTGGGCAACAGGAAAGGTTTTATGAAAAAGATATCATTTGAGCTACACCTTTAAATAGTAATGTCCAAACTGGTGCTATGAGATACTGTATTGGAGAGGGAGAAGAAAATATTTGAAATTTTATTTGTTTGCAATCAAAAACATAAGAATTGTATTCTTTTTTTGTTGTTGCTGTTGTTTTTTAACATCTTTATTGGAGTATAATTGCTTTACAGTGGTGTGTTAGTTTCTGCTTTATAACAAAGTGAATCAGTTATTCATATACATATGTCCCCATATCTCTTCCTTCTTGCATCTCCCTCCCTCCCACACTGCCTATCCCATCTCTCTAGGTGAACACAAAGCACTGAGCTGATCTCCCTGTGCTATGCAGCTGCTTTCCACTAGCTATCTATTTTACATATGGTAGTGTATATATGTCCATGCCACTCTCTCCCTTTGTCCCAGCTTACCCTTCCCCCTCCCCATATCCTCAAGTCCATCCTCTAGTAGACCTGCATCTTTATTCCTGTCTTGCCCCTAGGTTCTTATGACCACTTTTTTCTTTTTTTTTTTTTAGATTCCATATATGTACGTTAGCATACGGTATTTGTTTTTTCTTTCTGACTTAATTCACTCTGAATGACAGTCTCTAGGTCCACCCACCTCACTACAAATAACTCAGTTTCATTCCTTTTTATGGCTGAGTAATATTCCATTGTATGTATGTGCCATATCTTCTTTATCCATTCATCTGTTGATGGACACTCAGGTTGCTTCCATATCCTGGCTATTGTAAATAGAGCTGCAATGAACATTTTGGTACATGACTCTTTTTGAATTATGGTTTTCTCAGGGTATATGCCCAGTAGTTGGATTGCTGGGTCGTATGATAGTTCTATTTTTAGTTTTTTAAGGAACGTCCATACTGTTCTCCATAGTGGCTGTAACAATTTACATTCCCACCAACAGTGCAAGAGGGTTCCCTTTTCTCCACACCCTCTCCAGAATTTATTGTTTGTAGATTTTTTGATGATGGCCATTCTGACTAGTGTGAGATGATATCTCATTGTAGATTTGATTTGCATTTTTCTAATGATTAATGATGTTGAGCATTCTTTCATGTGTTTGTTGGCAATCTGTATATCTTCTTTGGAGAAATGTCTATTTAGGTCTTCTGCCCATTTTTTGGATTGGGCTGTTTGTTTTTTTGATATTGAGCTACATGAGTTGCTTGTAAATTTTGGAGATTAATCCTTTGTCAGTTGCTTCATTTGCAAATATTTTCTCCCATTCTGAGGGTTGTCTTTTGCATTCCTATACACTAATGATGAAAAATCTGAAAATGAAATTAAGAAAACACCCCCATTTACCATTGCAACAAAAAGAATAAAATATCTAGGAATAAACCTACCTAAGGAGACAAAAGACCTGTATGCAGAAAATTATAAGACACTGATGAAAGAAATTAAAGATGATACACATAGATGGAGAGATATACCATGTTCTAGGATTGGAAGAATCAACGATGTGAAAATGACTCTACTACCCAAAGCAATCTACAGATTCAATGCAATCCCTATCAAACTACCAATGGCATTTTTCACAGGACTAGAACAAAAAATTTCACAATTTGTATGGAAACACAAAAGACCCCGAATAGCCAAAGCAATCTTGATAAAGAAAAACGAAGCTGGAGGAATCAGGCTCCCTGACTTCATACTATACTACAAAGCTACAGTAATCAAGACAGTATGGTACTGGCACAAAAACAGAAATATAGATCAGTGGAACAGGATAGAAAGCCCAGAGATAAACCCATGCACATATGGTCACCTTATCTTTGATAAAGTAGGCAAGAATATACAGTGGAGAAAAGACAGACTCTTCAGTAAGTGATGTTGGGAAAACTGGACAGCTACATGTAAAAGAATGAAATTAGAACACTCCCTAACACCATACACAAAAATAAACTCAAAAGGGATTAAAGACCTAAATATAAGGCCAGACACAATCAAACTGTTAGAGGAAAACATAGGCAGAGCACTCTATGACATAAATCATAGCAAGATCCTTTTTGACCCATCTCCTAGAGAAATGAAAAGAAAAACAAAAATAAACAAATGGGACCCAATGAATCTTAAAAGCTTTTGCACAGCAAAGGAAACCATAAACAAGATGAAAAAAATTGTTTTCTTAACAGTATTTAATATGTGACTGACACTGGTACTGCCCTGCATATCTCAGGCAAGAGATTTCAGCGGCCTAGAAGGACTGATTATGGTGCCTTCACTTGTTCAGTAGCTTTCAACACATCACAATTAATGTACCTGGTTAACTGGATTTATGAATTGCATTATCTAGTTTTAACTAAGCTAACCTAACCTTCACTAAATAAGATACATTGCTTTAAAATTTTCAGATAAAACAAACTCCAAAAAACAAAAAAAAAAACAAAATGAAAACATGGATTGAGGATCATTAGAAGACAAGCTCAAGCAAAAAACAAGATGTCAGAGTTAACAATTCTCTATTCCTAGAAGGAGTTATTGGTGAGCCATCTTACAAAGGAAGATCAATGATGATCTAATCAAAACTGACAAGAACTGGGCTAATAAAATTAGTTATCAAGAAGACTGCTTGAATTATGGATTTACATTCCCTAATACTCATGTTAAATTTCTCTTTAAGGGAGTATTGCATCTTGAGGTTATTTTAATGACATTATCATTAGCAAGATATTTAAAATAGTTTCTTTTATCTTTAATTGATCTCTTTACAATTTACAATTCTGTATATGTTTTGTAATATACATAATTTATTAGCACAGTAGTACACACGTAACATAAATAAGTAGCATATATAGAAGATTAAGGTAAAACGTGTTATTCTGTGCTTGACAGAGTAGGATGTATAAAGGCCCCAAAGCAACCTATTTGGCTATGAATATGAATGTTTTGCTGACTGAAACACCAAAAGTTCAATATGAAGAGGTCTTCAGAATGCCAGCTCCTAGCATAAGCATATTTGCCTTCTTGGAGCTAATCCCATGGAACAGGCACAATCTTAATGATTTTAGCCTCTGGGAAGATGTCATTTTTTTCCAACTGGGGGGTAGATAAAAGTTATTCAGCACCAGAGTCTAAGCCATAGAAATGAATTTTATGAGCTTCCCCTTTAGAGGTGCAAATTTGGATTTTATTCAGAGTAACCATCCTATCATGTGGCCATTGATTTTCTCATTTCCTATTCTTTTCTTCCTAAATAACCCCCACACTTAATTGGAGTCCCAGTGTCTCACATTTCGAAGAACATTTTCAAAAAGAGACACTGGAGTTTGGAGAAGAGTTCTAAGCTGGAGAGAAAGGCAGCTATCTGACTCAAGTTTGATATGCTCACATGCCATCATTAAAGTTTTCAAAAGAATTTCAGGAAACATTTGAGGCCTATTTTCAGAAAGTGAGAACTGTCAGGCCTTGAATGAAATAGACTCCCTGTAGAAAAGGGTGGAGGAGGTGTGTGCTATGATGCATCCTGGCACCATGGCCCAAGGCACACTGCTGGGACAGCACCAAAGCACTCACACCTAACAAAGAGCAACACGATCTAAGAAAGTTACAAAAGAAAAAGGAAGGAAGGGAAAAAAATCTCAGCCCTGATTTTTCTTTTCTATGTGTTTCTATTGTAATTTTGGTTTAATCTGAAATAAATGATTAAGTATACAATTCTAAACTAGGTTATAGTCCTTTTAATATATTCCAGTCTGATATCACCATGTGACCCTCTAGACAGAGCCATACAGTATAAGAGCAGGTCCAAATACCTGGGTATGGTATGAGTTTATCTTATCCCCAAGGCAAGAGATTTCTAGGGCAAAGGTTGGCACGTACAGACAAGAGGGTGGATCACACAGCTGGGCATAATACTGGATGACTACTATTTTACAATAATATTGTTTTAACTTTTACTTGAGGAGGCATTACATATGTTATCTCACATAGCATTAGCTAAATAGTTGAATATTAGGCCAGATAGGGGGAGAAAGTAAAAAATAATGTGTTTGTCTAAACTAGCACTGATTATTTCATTCAAGTTTTAAAATTATACCCTTTACTTAAATGAAAATCAGCTTTGGGTCACTGTACAATAATTCAATATAGCAAATCAATGGAGAACAGCAATAGTGGCACATTAACAAAAAGACTAGATACAGAAATCAGGATACCTCAAGTCATACTCAATCTAAATGAGCCCAATGAAAATGGTAGGCCTTATAGTGTCCTAATATTTAATAAACTGCAGCTATATCTGACTAGACTAGGGGAGGGAGGGAATGCCAAAAATTTACTGGCAGTTTTTATCATCTCCAAAACATCAAGATCAGATACTGGTAGCAAGCCAGACACTTGAACTCCCTCTGTACTCAATCTATTAGCTATGATAAGCCTTTACTAAGTTAGTGGTCTTTTCACCCCCTGTATGTTTCTTCAACTGGACCTTAGGATAACACTGGGCCATGACCAGATTTAGAAGTGAGTTGGTATGTTGGTTTTAAGAAGGTCTAAATGTCGAATAATAAAAGCTAAATTATATTATTTTCATAAATTGAAAATGATTATTTTCTGAGCCCCAAAATTTGATCTGATATTAAAGGAACAAGAGCAGCCTGTATATCACAGTGGTTTAAGGGGAAGCTGGAAAAAGTGCCCAGGCTCTGTAAGAGATCATGTACATGATTAATGCCGAGGCCACTGCCAACAGGAAAAAGAGGGACTGCCACAGTCGGAGAGTGTGATTATATTTACAGTGCATTGGCTTTGGTTAATGTGTGTGCTCAGAGAAGTAATGTATAGAGAGCGAGAAAAGACCTGTTTTCAAATGTTGGTGCTGAGTATGGATTTTCCATTATGTCCTGAGAAAGTGTCGATGAATAATGACATACAGTCCTATTTTTTGGTGGTGGTGGGGTTTGCTGCTGCTGGAGGGGTACTTTCCCATGAATGAGGGGATGTACAAATGGATTTCCTTGTCAGTTTTCACCCCCCATGTGAGTCTGGAGAGCCACCACTGAGACGTTTATCCCTTATTTCACAGTTTCTTAACCAATTGCTTCCAAGAGGTTTCTTAAATGATTGCAACCATAGTGTCCCTAAATGACCCCTTGAAGTAAGCAGCAGGTATACTTTTTGAATGTCTTATGAAAATAAGTTTCAGAGTTTTCAAGGCCTGTAGGTCCAAAAGAAAAAAAAAATGAATATTTATAATAATCATCTGAAAACCATTCCCCATCTCCCCCAGAATAGGACTTCTCCTCTCATTTTGCCCCATGTTAGACTTTGACGTGCTTTCATGCAGTGGTTGTGTGTGTTTCACGGGCAGCTCCAGGAGGAGAGAGAGGCACGCTAAAATCCCTGTGTGCTGGATGGGGAAAGAGCAGCACCAGGCACAAAAATAGTCTCTCTGGGTAACTCTGGTTTTCCCAGATCTTCAGATTTCTTCAGACCCCACCCTTTGATATGAATTGTAAGGAAAGGAATATATAGCTAGCAAACCATTAAGAACTACTAACCTGAAACTTTCGCTGGCAGTTGTAAAAATAAAGAACTAGCAAGCTGGAGAAGCAACCCCCAGAGTGCTGTCAATTTGTTCAAGCTGATTTGGTCTAAGTCCAGGAAAACCAGTAGTTCCCTCATAGGAGCCAAGTCTGACTACTTGGTCGTGACTCTTGAGGATTCCAGCAGCCTGAATAATGGCTCTCCAAGGTGTCCACCTCCTGATCCTCAGAAGCTGCGACTATTACCTTCTAAGGCAAAAGAGACTTTGTATATGTAATTACATTAGAGATATTGAGATGGGAAAATTATCCTGGGTTATCTGGGTGGGCCTGATGTAATCACAGAGGTCCTCACAAGAAGAAGCAAGAAATCAGAAAGGAGAAGGCCATCGATGTGATGACAGGCAGCAATTGCAGTGATGTGCTCAGAAGACAGAGGAAGGAGCCACAGCTAAGGGACACAGGTGCCCACTAGAAGCTGAAAAAGGCAAAGGAATGGATTCTGGCCTCAGAGCCTCCAGAAGGAACCAGCCCTGCCAAGCCCTTGACTTTAGCCTGGTGAAAATTCTTTAGAACTCTGACCTCTAGAACTGTACAATGATATGTGTGTTGTGTTAAGTCACTGAGTCTGTGACAATTCATTACAGCAGCAGTAGGAAATGAATAAAATGACTCTTCTTGAAGAAAGATTAAGAGGACAATTGATTAACTATAGAGGGAGCAGTGAGAATCAGCATCCATGCAGCTACCAACTATAGTTTTCTCTTTAGGTTGATACAGGCATTTCCTTGCCATTGGAAAAGTGGTTGATAGTGACAGTGTTTCTTAGATGTCTATGATCTTTAGGTGAGATAGTAGAACAGCTTATTTTATTACTCAAAAATTGGGCTGAGTTCACTAGAAAAAACTTAGACTTATACACCACAATTTTCAACAGTGCTACAGTTCTCAAATGAACATTAATGGCTTCATTTTTGGTTCTAGCAAACTTCTGATGATCAATCATGGGCCCCCATCACTGGGCTACATCTCTCTTTGAACCAAAACTCAAAAATCCAGGTGAGAGGGAAAAAAACAATTGTGATTTTCTTTTTCCCTACATGTATCTTCTTTCAGCCCCAAGTAGAATGGGAAAAAAAAGGGGAGAAAGAGAAAGAGAAATGTTAGGTTACTGATAAAAACATTCATCGAAAAAGAGGTTATTTATTTCATAACCCTTGGGAATGTTCAGATAGACAGTTAATGATGCTTTAATAGGACCCCACTCAGGACAATGGCTAAGAATCTCTGCTCTTGTATATTTCTTTGCAGTATATGAAACATTCCACTGATTCAGAGCTATCCATTGAATTTCAGTGTTTCAAGATGCATACTGACAGAAAACTTATGACAGTTTCCATCTACATGATTTCTTTTTAATTGGCTCTGAAAGTACAAATGACTTAAACTCCTTGCTTTTAAATTTAGGCCAACTGATATTCATATAGCTTGGAGAAAAGTTAAGGGACTTTGAGCTTCTAAGCTTTTGATTCTTGTTTATAGGACAAAGATAATAGATTCTAGGAGCAGAATGAGCATGTAAGGCTGCATAAATTGTGATATGCACTATTATGGGAGTATCCATGATATGAATGGCAACTCTTAAATTTGTGCAGTGAACAACCTGAACAACACTATGCAGCAATGCTGGGTATGAGAAAATTGAGTAACTTAACAGTGGCTGGAACATAGTAAGCACACAAAAAGTTTGTTATATATGCTTTCAGTACAAAATTACATAGGAAAATAGTAAAATCTTCACACTTAGGAAGAACTGAAGAAGGTTATCTATCTGTTTTACTAAAGACAAAAAGAAGACTGTCTGGCTAGGTGACCTCTTCTTTGCCTACAAGTTGGAAACAAATGAACTTTGCTAAATAAGGTCTATCCCTATATAATTATATAGAATTATAATTAAAGAATTCTAATTCTTCTGCTTCCACCTAGATGTTTAGCATTTTTGGTTCTTTAAGGGTATTCCATGAAATCTCCTCTAAATTTTACAGTCTGTCTAGGATTTGAAACAACATTAACAGGTGGAGACTAAATTAGAAAATTTGAGAGTTAAGAATAGACAAAAGATTTATGTCTCAGTTTTTTTTTAGAAAATTAGTTTTTACATTTGAGGAAGGGAATTCCTACTTCAAACACACACACACACACACACACACTTGTGCACGTACACAGAGCCCATATACACACAAACAACAACAACTGTAGCAGCAACAATAATAATATTAAAATAATATTAATAACTTTAAAAGTATTCTCCCCAGGCTGATCCCCCAAAAGATCTCTAAAATAAGCCCTATCCTTGTTTCATAAACAAACACAATATTGAACATGAAAGGCTATTATCACCATGCACAAAGTAAACTTATGTAATTTTTATTTTTAATAATAAACCATCTACATAGTGACAATTTCAAAACAATAAATAGAATTGGTCTTCTGCTCAGGCAAAGTACATCTCCTATAATTTCAGCTGTATTGGTGAAGAGACTTGGGATTTTCCCAATTTTTTCCCACCTACTTGGTGACATCCAAAATTCCCTTCACAGGGAGCACACACTTCCGTTGCTAAAACGACAAAAGAAAATATAGGATTTTAGCACCTCTGGGACTGTATATAGAGGAAATGCTATGAGTTCATAAAACGCTGTTTTCTTTTCTTCCTGTGCCCAGATAGAATACTTCTTCCAGCTTTCTTTGCAGTTACATGAGTCTATGTGTCTGGATTCTGGAATACGGGTGGGAGTGATGTGTTCTAATTCTTATCCTGATCCCTAGATTTCCCATGAGATCCTCACTCATTTTCCATGTCAGGTGTCTGGATGCAATGAATCCTTCTGAGGGCTGTGAAGCCTTAGAGGTTAGGTTATCTTATAATGAGAAGGGGCCTGAGTTCTTAAATGACTGTGTGGTACATGACCCATCACCCACAGTCCACCTTGACTGTGATGTGAGAGAGGAATAACCTTTATTGGGTTAAGCCCTTAAGATATTTTTATGTTGTTCTTATAGCAGCCAGGCTACTCTGAATAATATGGAATGAGGGGAGCAGAAATGAAAAAATATACATATGCAATGTTCAGACAATATTTTCCCTCTTTCATGGGGCAACACCTTTTTCAGACTTGAATCTCAAAGATTCCTCAGAATACTAATTACTCAGGATGGTTGTTAGCTGATAACTCACTAGCTTATTTTCCAAGGACTTTTATAGGGTTCTCAAAACTTGAGAATGACACTTTACAAGAGAAAGTAACACCCAGAGGGAGAGAGTTGCCTAATTCGTTTCATGTTTGAATAGTACAGAAACAGTATGTCCTTGCTTGAGTCTGGCATCTCTTTTTATCTCATCATTTTCAGCTGCTTCCATGATAATTACTTTTTTCTTTTGTATCTGAAGTCAGAATTACAAGTAAGAGAATTCTGACAGTACCCCTGTAGAGCTAAATCATTAATCTTGGGACATTTATAACACCAAAAAGGCCTGTCATTAAATGTAATTCAGCTCCTTAAAAGCAGTTAAAGAACAGCCTTGGACAACAGTAACAAGTACACACACACGAAGTTTATAGGTATACATATATTTATATTTTTTTATTAGTAAAAGGATATTATGGACAAGGCTGTACAGAGTTATATTGTCAGCAGGTGTAAGAAGGAACTCAATTTAATCGTCAGTTCATATCGTCTGGCAAGTGTTATAATTATTAAATAAAAATTCAAAAGGTAAATTTTTATAAAATATTTGTAAAGGGATTAGGAAAATAAAACATAAAATTTGCTTAGCACCTAATGTGTGCCAAATATTGTGTAAAATACATGATTTTGTGTATCCTTACCATGTGTCAAGTAACACAATTATTATTTTAACCAAGAGAAAATAAGGTCAGACCAACAAACTCATTTCCCTGAGGCTACATGGCTAATAAGTATTAGGACGCAGACAAAATGTATTTCCCAAGTCCGTATTCATTTCACTGTACTTTATTGCAACACTAAATTTGAGTGTTAGAATTAAATAACTATGTCTAAAGTTGAGATTCTCAGGTAAAAGTTCTATTTGTTGTATTATAAATAAAAATCAACATTCAATCTCTCATCCTAGTATGGCATTTATAGTGGTTGAGTTGTGAATTTAGTGATTAGAATCCAGGGAGAAAGGGAGAGGGAGGAAAGGTATCAAGAAAAGTTATAATATCTCAAGAAAGAAATCTCAAAACCATAGGCTACTGGTGCTATTTCAACACTTTGATGGTACTGAAAAAGCCTGTGTAATGTAGCACATTTTTATTTTATTGGGTCTGGGACACAGATTTGGTTTGTGTTCCTTGAGGCTGTTGTGTATGAGCAAGTCACTGCTGGGGGGCCTCCTTGCCACCTGGTGTCTAAATCTAACCCTCCTCTTTGCTCTATTGCATTCACGGTAACTCCCGCCAGTGTCTAAGGAGATCTTTTTAAATATTTTAATGTCATCTTAGTATATTTTATTGGAAGTAGTGTAGAATAGTCATTAAAAGCAGATTCTGTAGCTAGACTACCTGAGTTCAAATCCCATCTCTGATACCTAATAGCTGTGTCGCTTGATAAAATATATATTTAATATCTCTTTCCCTCAGATTTCTCATCTGCAAGATAAGGATAATAATAATTCTAAATTCATAGGATTATTATAATGATCAAATTAATTTGTGTATGGGATAGTACCTAGCACATAGAAAATACTAAGTGTGTTAACTACTATTATGGACCATACTATATGCTATCATTGTTTTCATCTCTTAAGTTAACCACAATGTCATGAGACTTATTCTATAAAAATATAAAGGAGAAAAGGATTAAAGGGAAAGATTTTGGTCATGAAAGGGGGAATAATATTAAGTTATCAAAGATTTAGGGGCTACAAAGTGCAAAAGATATAAACAAGTCTTTTGTTTTATTTTTAATCAGTAGCAGAAAATACCAAGTCATTTCAAAGATATTCTCTGTCCCTAGAAAGATAAAATAAGTCCACGAAACTTATTTGATATTTTCTATTATCAAACCAGATCTCTAGTTAGTTGAGCTGTTACTGATCAGCTGTATCATCTCCTTGCTTCTCATGCAAATCAGGAGAAGGAAAGGAGGGGTGGATGCCAGAAATTGAGAGACGACAGGGAGAGGAGTGAGAATCATGGTTGGGGCAGTATCAAAAATGGCTGAGAGGTTTGTATTGTACCAATAAATCAAGTTTCAGAGGCATCCCTTTCACTTGTTAATAAAATTGTCTATGGCATCAACATCACTGGGTTATTTCAGCCTTTCTCATTATACCGTCTAAGCTACAATTTAAGAGATTAACTGGCAGACTGTCTACTTCAGAGCTTGGTCTGCCCTCCTTTTTGAGGACATAGATTATTATTGTAACCACTATTTATGAAAGATTTCTGGCCTCTTGTTTCCTTAAAATATTTCCAAAGTCTACCGCCTCCTCCTTGGATATCTTTCTCTGCAGGATCCAAACTCAATGATTTAAGACACAAGTGGCTGACAGAGATCCTGAGAACCCATTATGAAAATGAAGGCAGAAACAACCTTTGAATGTATTTCCAATTTAAAAAGCCTTCATGACATAGCACATTTCAGGCTGAGAATGTTAAAAATTTATCATAGTTTCAGTAATTGCAGCTTCCTCTGGAACTTGGCATAATATGGAATCATTTGTAAAATGTATATTTTGTCTGGCATTCAGTAGGAAGCTTGCCAGGCAATACATTTAATTAGGAGCATGAGGAAAAGAGAATAATTGTAGTCTGTCACAATATATTATTGTTACTTTTAAGTTCTATATGTGTTTAAGATAGTCGTCTCATAACAAGGTGTGTATTTAAAGCTAGAGGTAATTTCCTTTTCATCAGCCCAGGGTTTTTATACAGGGAAATATATTATTTTGAGGGGAAGGGTACATTAGCTACATCCCTTAGATAAAACTCTTTGTCCATTGTTTAAGCTAAGTGAGCATTAACCCCTCTCCTTAGTAACAAATTTTTTCCGTTGTTTAAGACCTTGAAAATTGATGCATTGCCTTTTGGGAACTTGGACAGCTTTATTTAAGTTTAACTTTCTCCAGAGATGCATAGACATAATGAAATTCAGTGCCTGTCTTGAACATAACCATGTACATAACATCTAGTCCTGCTTGATGCATAAAGTAAATTTGATAAGAGCAAGTCAAAAAAATTGTAATGATTAATGTTGATTTTTTAGAAAAATTCAAAGCAACTTGTGTCAGCAGATTCAAAGAGGAGAAGTATGGTGATAACCATCTACTGAGGCCAGGTTTTCATCCTCTTAGCTGTGAGGTCCCATTTTTACAGGAAAGCTTGCTTGTAATGTATGAGAGGCCCCATGAATAAAATGCAGTGAAAGGGCCTTTTTGACACACTAGTCACAAGTGATTTGATGTTCAGGCTTTCAGTTGTAGAATACTCTGATCATTTTCCTTTGCATGAATCCCTCTATCTTGTATTAGTATAGAATGATAGTCCCTATGTGAACAGAGATTTTTCTCTTAACAATACATCTTATGAGATTTAACATCAGGGCATCTACCCTCAAGACTGGTCCAAGACGTAAATAAGATATTGGACAAAGATTGTGTCCATTCCCCTTCTCTTCAACTCCACTGTATTTTGGCCTCTCAAAATCTCCCTTTCCTCACCCTGACTGGCTTATTCCTTCTTCCCACCTTCCTCACTCTTCTTACTCCCAAAGCAGCAAAACAGATGGCAAAGCATCAAAACAGTGCATTAGTGAGTGATTTCTTCAGGGTCCTATTCTCTGCTAGGAACAAGGAACAGAAACCACATAATTGGAATCGCCAGTGTGTTGATACTCAGTAGAGGGTTAGGAATTGGACATAAAGGAGTAAGGAGAGGAGCAGTTTTAGGTGGATGGAACATTTATATTCATTCAGGTCAGTTATTCATTTATTTTTGAGGAATGAGAAGACAGAAAAATATCTCTTTACCTTATCCCACTCCAACTATGTAAGAAGTGTACTTCTTTCTTAACTACATTGCAAATCCCTAAATAAACCTAACTTTTATTCCACGGCATTAGAAACCAAAATTATCTTAAAATAACAGGCACAAAAATAACAACTTATTGAATGCTTACTTCGTTTAAAACAATGTTCTGAGTACTTTGTGGAAATGAAATCATGCAGTCCCTAGAATGACTTCATGTGGGGGCTGCTCCTATTTCCTTTCACTGGGAAACTGGGGCATAAAGTGGGTATTTATTTTGTTTGACTTACACAAATGGTAAGAAGCAGTCTGTTTGGGGAAATAGTCCAAGATAGTGTGACTCCAGGTTCATGCTCAACTACTCTGATATTACTAGGAGATAATTGTGTAGGAGAGGTAATGTGATAAAAACAAAGTACAGTTAACCAAAAAAAAAAATTAAAAATAGGAGGATTAACAGCATCCCTGCTAATCAAAGTACACTGTTGAACATATAAGATGTAAGATGTCCAAAATCTCATGTTTCCACCCAGAATGGAGAAAATACCTTTGCCTTCAGGGGTCTACATCCACCAAAAGTATCTCTGGGCTAAGGTTTATTGTACAAAATACATGGGAAATGAAGATCAAATGGAGTCCATCTTCTTGGCAAAATATCCTGAATCTTAACAAAATAGGCCTTTTAAAAAATTTTTTTCATTTAATACTGGAATCTATACATGACCTATTTAAAACTAAGTATGTAAAACCAATGGCTTATACTTTGGGATACAAATCTTGTGTGTGTGTGTGTTTGTGTGTGTTTGTATCTTAGCATGAACCACTGCAACAAACATGTATTCTTTTATTTTAAGGGGAAAAGGACCACTGAAGCATACAACTGATGTGATCTATGCAGCTAAAATGATATCAGAATCAGGATCAAGGATGGACGTCCTTGCTCGGCAGATTGCCAACCAAGTGAGTTCTTTACAAATGGATGTGATGAAAGTTCATGGTAATTGCTCTCTGTCATTTGACATTGTTTAAAACAAAGTTGAATTTTTACTCTGTTGGGTTGTATTTTCCTAAATTATTATTGAATTATTTTTATTTTTTTTGCATAATTAACACACAAGTAATGGAAAATTTATTCTGAGGAAGTTTATTTCTTGGTGCTTTATTGTTACTACTATTATCATTATTATTATTATTTAGGGCTGAATTATTTTTAAGATTTTTGAGCTTCAAATATATTCAAATTATTCTAAATATCAGCTTTATGAGTTTCAGATATACTCAAATTATTTTAATTGGCTGTAATACCCAGTGTTAGTATTCTTTTTCTTAATATCTCAGATTTCTTATTTTTGCTCTTCAAAATTGGTGCTTTTCAAAAGTATGTTAGGTTTTCTGTGTAAACAATATGTTCTGGCATTCTATGTAAAACTGTGAGACAAATAGTAATTAGTAGAATACTGAAGTGAAGATATAAAAGGTAGGAAGTATTTAATCCTTATAGATGCTCTAAATACTTGGTTTCCTTTCTTTAGATTTCTGATGTCTCTATTCCAGTTTTCTAAGCAGCAGCTACATTATTAGAGTTACCTTTTGCTTAACTTTAATTGAGAAATCTGTCAGTTTCTTTAGTTAATGTACTGAGATATTCAATTACTATTTCAAACTGAGATATAGTATTCCTTTGCAGGTTTTACATTATTCAACTCTATAATAAATATTTATCTATCTTTGGGGGAAAAAAAACACTTGTCTTTTTTAATCTGAAACTACTTCATATCTTTTTTGTGCATATACTTTAAGAGAAACTTTATTAGGCTACTTATTATTATTTTATCTTTTTATCCTCTTTTTCTTGGAACCTGAGAAACTTTCTCTTATTAGATATTATATTTTTGGATATACGGGAAGAGAAGTAAACAAGGAAAAATAATAACAGACAAATATTTTAAAACATTCTTGAATATATATATATATTCACATATATGATCATATATATTTTTTCAAGTTCTTGCTACTTTAAGCACTATAAACATGTTATTAATCTTTTTAGTATTCAGCATTTACAGTTAAAAACAAGCTCTATTCTAATATAATTCAAAATCTATTATGAATAAATGACTGAAGCCCAAATCTGCCCATGGTTTTCTGTGTTTTAGAATTTTATTGCATTCACTTTTATGAGACAAAATAGTAGTAGGATAAATGAAACCATAATACATTAAACAGATTTATGTGTTCTAATAACTTTTAAGATACTTAATGATTCCTAGCAATGTACTTCTGTTTATTTTAGAATGCACAGTTTTCCAAGTCCAAATAATTGTGTCACTTTGAAGTTGTCCTTTTCTTCTTTACTGATATTCTTCTTTGATTGGATTAGGTCACCTTGCAGTAGGTACTTCTATAACATAGATGTATTAAATTATGCTATTGTTTTTAACATTATTCACGTTGCATGGAAGAAAGCAAAAGTATTGTCTAACTTCCATATAACTTTGACATTTTAAAAGAAGCTTAAAGAAACAGTCACTGACTAATGAAGAATTATGGATGACTCTCTTTGGCCTTTTCCATTTCATATAGTAAAGTAGTTTCAAATGATATATTTAATTTTCATCTGAATAAATATGGTTCTGAAGAATCAGAATTGAATCACTTATTATAGTGACTATCTGGGAAGATTCTCTATGATTGTGCTTTGGATATTTTTTGATAGATTTACATTAAAAATTTAGACAAAAATAATTACTGAAATTGGTTGTGGAATACAATTGAATAATGTAAATAAGCAAGGCAATTTTTACAGTGTCAATCTGTATTATGAAAAAACTCTGCCAGAACATTGGTTGCTTTTAATTTTGAACAAACTAATAGCCCAAAAAACTTTTAATAATTTTTATGATGCTTTCCAGTCTGCTTTTGGCTAGAGTGTCAGAAGGTCAAACATCAATCAATTTTCAATTCTGTCCAACATGGATTTGTGAAATATATATATAGTTGGGCCAATGTAGTTTCATGCTATAAAGTTTCAGAGTCAAAGTTCATATGTAGAGAGAATGAAATGAAATCAAATTGAGACTTCTAGTTCTGCCTTCCTGGATTTTTTATTTTTAACCCTTCTTCCCTGTCTTGCTTCCTTGAACATATGTTTATTGTATATAACTACATACAATTTACTACTCTGGCATTACCATTAGGTAGCTAGGAAGAGATGATTGAAAATCTTCTGTTGTAACATACAGAAGTATAATGTAAGCTAACTTGTCCCAATCACTCAACATCTCTTGGGTTTAGAATTATCTTGACATGGTGAGGTAGATTTCATATGCCATCCAAGACCATGTTGTTTAAGTCCTATAGAACTCTGGTACAAATCCTGTCTCCATTAGCCAGTATATTCTTAAAGGTCAGGATGTTGTTAGTTATCACAATTCTTAAACATTTTCCTCATGAATAAAGAGAATGACAAGTTGGAGAAGTATGCTGCTTACAAATTTAGTATTTTGGACTCCTGGTACACATCTCTATTCTTTGACTCTTCACGGTAAATCATCATGTTAGTGGGTATTATAAATTAGATGAACTGGAAAATACCTCACAAGGTAGGAGTAACACACTGAAAGATCTCAATTAGTCACAGAAGCAACCTACCCCAAATAGAAAAGAGGTGAATAGGAAACAAAATAAAATTAACATCTGCTCAAGTGTTTTGTGCAAGAAGAGGACAAAATTGGACTTTCTAACCCCTGAATGTTGTGTCTGAATCCTAATACTTCTTCACTGTAAATTTTCCAAAGCAAAGATATCCAGATTGTTGACTGGGTACTCCCACCTAACCATAACAGGACACAATTAAAATGAATTTTCAGTGTTAAATATATTGAAAGCCAAAACTAATTTAAGAAAGTTGACATTTAAAAAACAAGATAAAGAATTACAAGGCAAATCATACACAATGCACTCAACTATGAACAAAACAATCTCCAAGTGTAATTTATATTGATATTTTGACAAAATATTGTTGGTGGCTAGCCTGATTTGTATTGTTTCCTGCTGATGTTATGAGTAAAATAAAAATGTAATAAAACTACACTAAAAAGAAACTTATGAAGCATTAATTATATCATTCTAACATGTCCTTTAAGAATATAACTTCTAGATGCATCTTGTGACAATATTTGTATTTTGACACAATTATTTGTCTGAAATTTATTTTGAACAGAGAATTTGATACCTAGATTTGTCCTCCAGATTAATGAACCCCTACTTTACAAAAATGAATGCATGGCAGGTTCTCAGAAATTAAATAGGAATAGATAAAATACTGAAAATATTTTATCTGTTTGCATCCTTGAAGTAAGAGTTTCCTGTTAAAAGGCATGCTGCTTTACTATTTTTCTTTTTTATTGGGTCTTTGTCATTTTCCCATTGAAACAATACCTTAAATGCTTTGAGGGTGATTATATATTCAGTTTTATTTCATGTATGCAAAACTATAGCCTTAGGTACCCAGAATAAGGCGTTTTAGGGTCTAGGAAGAAAGGGCTTTTTGGTGTAAGAGGGGAAGACGAAAGATGAGGAAAGTTTCTCCTTACAAGTGGCTGGCTGACTTTAACCAAAAATTCCAAATAATCAAAATTTGTCTGAATAACCTTTCCACTATCCTTTCCATATCCATATTCTTTATACAGGGTAAAACATTTGTATAAGTTTATTTCAATCCAGTAACTCTTCAGTTGACACGTTTAAGGTTTCAGGGAGGGAGATGATGTGTTTTGAGTTTTAATCTAATACATAGGGAAGTCAATCCTTCTGAGAATTTCTCATGGAAGTCAGCATAAACCAGAAAAGTAGGTTGGGCCAGAACTTTATACCTACTAAAGGAAAGGAGCTTTGATGAAGATGGAAAATATCTTTGTCTTTAATTTGCATTAGTGTTCAAAGGATATGTCACTGATAGCAGTCTCTCAATGATTGTATGTCCAAACCAAGTTGAAACTAAAAATGAATTTGAAGCAGTTCTTAAGCTCAGAACTATTTTAGGGACTTCCCTGGTGGTCCAGTGGGTAAGACTCCGTGCTCCCAATGCAGGGGGCCCAGCTTCGATCCCTGGTCGGGGAACTAGATCCCACATGCATGCTGCAACTAAGAGTCTTCATGCTGCAACTAAGAGTCTGCATGCGCAACTAAGAGACCTCACGCTGCAACTAAGACCCAGCACAACCAAAATAAATAAATATATTTTTTAAAAAGACCATTTTAGGGACATCCCTGGTGGCTCAGTGGTTAAGAATCCGCCTGCCAATGCCGGGGACACGGGCTCGAGCCCTCGTCCAGGAAGATCCCACATGCCACGGAGCAACTAAGCCCGTGCACCACAACTACTGAGTCTGTGCTCTAGGGCGCAAGTACCACAACTACTGAGCCTGCATGCCACAACTACTGAAGTCCGCATGCCTAGAGCCCGTGCTCTGCAACAAGAGAAGCCACCGCAATGAGAGACCCACGCACCGCAGCAAAGAATAGCCCCCACTTGCCACAACTAGAGAAAGCCTGTGCGCAGCAATGCAGACCCTGCGCAGCCAAAAATAAATAAAATAAATAATTTTTTTAAAAGACCATGTTAGTCTAAATAAGGAGATGTGACAAAATTTGAACAACATATACAATTTCTGGTAAAACAACATTTAGGCACTGAAAAATGCCAAACTATAATTTCCCAAATATAACTCTCGCAAGTCAGCAGGTCCACTGTAGACCATATGAATCAATGTCGTCCTCCATCACGACATCATAAAAGAGTCCCACTGTATTTTTACCATACTTCCATAGATACCCTTCTCTTTTGGGTTTAAAAACCTTAGTTTGCTAAAGAGCAGCAATGATAGGAATAACAAAGAAGAAAAACGTTCAAAGTATGCTGAGATTTCTGGATGTAGAATCAACTCAAATAAATGACTGACCAAATTTAATAGATGGGAGAGAGGGAGGAAGCACTCTTCATTGAGATAGTTAATAGAACAGGAAAAATGGTTTTATAATAGGCAAGATGGAGTATGAGACAGTGGAGGGTTATATGTGTTGAGTGTGAAATCTTGATAAGACAGTGAGATGAGCTGGGGCAACACAATATGTATATGGATTTTCTGAAGACAGGGCTGGATGATAGAGATTTAGTCATGTTTATTTTGTAAGTGATCGATGAAGCCAGAGCAGCATATATTGTTACTATTATCCAAGAAGAGGGTAAGAGTGAAAAGATGCCCAAGAATGAAAGCTCAGAACACCAATAGGGGTAGCATTGAAAATTTTTAGAAAGCATGTTCGTGAACAAGAGGAGAGAAAGATGGGATTACAGGGTTGAGGGAGGGATTTTGGTTTGAGGGACTTTATGTTGATAGATTCAAGGATAGAAAAAGACATTAAAAGTACAGAAAAAGATGGGATCATGGATGATCTGTGACCCTGAGGAAGGTGAGATGAGACAGCCTCTGGGCTGGAGTATAGGTGGAGAAATGAGCCCTGTGGGAAGGGAAAGGTCATGGACACAGAGTGCTTCTGCTCTCACTGGTTGCTTGAAATTTCTACTCTAGAAATTCACAATGACACCTAATAACTTTCCCTTAACAAACTTTGCCAGCTTAGCAGAATTTGTTGTCTGTAATTGCGAAAGTCCTTTTAACTGTGTCTTAAATAAAGTTTAAACTCCATTATGAGCAAAAAAAATAGCTAAACTAATGGAATAAAGGTCTTTAAAAGTATTCACTTTGCTAATTTACCCTTAAAATTCAAACTGAAAGGTAATAAATGTTCTTCACTTTTCCTCTCATTACTAAATGATGTATTCTGTATTGGTATGAAGCATCTTACTAGAAGAGTGAAAGCCGGTTTAATGTGACAAAACCACTTAGGCTGACATGCCATCTGCTTGTCTGTAGTGAGTGTCCTGGTGGTTATAAAACTTAAATTAAAGAAAAGAAAATACATGAATTAAAAAGCTAACCAGGTGTCCTGGTTAACATCTCCTATCTTAATAAACTGGGAAATAATAACCAAAATGTGTTATGATATTCTACCACTTGATTTGACTAAAAGTCCCTAGCAGTATTCCTTTAAAAGTTTTTTTTTTGTGCAAATTTTTTTTCTAAAAAGTAAAGGGCATGAATGTTCTATTGGGTGGGCTGAAAGGTTTTTTCCTTAAGATGGCTCTAGTAGCACTTAGTAGTAGTCTTTAATTTCATTTGAAACAATTTTGTTAGATAATAGATGACAGCTGTCTTATCAGTGTGCATTTATAAAAAAGACATCAAAAGTGGTGAATTTTTGTGTAGCCATTTTAATATTGAATATGGAAGAAAAAAAGCAACATTTTCAGCATATTATGCTTTACTATTTCAAGAAAGGGAAAAGCCAACTGAAACACACAAAAAGATTTGTGCAGTGTATGGAGAAGGTGCTGTGACTGATTGAACGCATCAAAAGTGTTTTGTGAAGTTTTGTGCTGGAGATTTCTCTCTGGACAATGCTCCATGGTCGGGTAGAGTTGAAGTTAAATCAAAACAGTAACTGAGAGCAATCAACGTTATACCATTTGGGAGATAGCCAACATACTCAAAATATCCAAATCAAGAGCTGACAATAATTTGCACCAGTTTGGTTATGTGAATCACTTTGATGTTTGGGTTCCACATAAGTTAAGCGAAAAAAACCTTCTTGACCATATTTCTGCATGCAATTCTCTACTGAAATGTAATGAAAACATTCCATTTTTAAAACAAATTGTGACAGGCAATGAAAAGTGGATACTGTACAATAATGTGAAACAGAAGAGATTGTGGGACAAGCGAAATGAACCACCACCAACCACACCAAAGGCCAATCTTCATCCAAAGAAGGTGATGTTGTATATATGGTGGGATTGGAAGGGAGTCCTCTATTACAGGGGTCCCCAACCCCCCAGGCTGCAGACTGGTACCAGTCTGCGGCCTGTTAGGAACTGGGCCACACAGCAGGACGTGAGCGGCGGGCGAGCGAGCGAAGCTTCATCTCCCGTCGCTCACGTTACCACCTGAACCATCACCCCCGCCACCGTCCGTGGAAAAATTGTCTTCTATGCAATTGGTCCCTGGTGCCAAAAAGGATGGGGACCACTGTTCTATTATGAGCTCCTTCCAGGAAACCCAATGATTAATTCCAACAAGTACTGCTCCCAATTAGACCAACTGAAAGTGGCACTGGACAAAAAGCGTTCAGAGTTAGTCAACAGAAAATGCATAATCTTGCATCAGGATAATGCAAGACCACATGTTTCTTTGATGACCAGGCAAAAACTGTTACAGCTTGGCTGGGCAGTTCTGATTCATCCGCCATATTCACCAGACATTGCACCTTCGGATTTCCATTTATTGTGGTGTTTACAAAATTCTCTTAATGGAAAAAATTTCAATTCCCTGGAAGACTGTAAAAGGTACCTGGAACGGTTCTTTGCTCAAAAATAGAAAAAGTTTTTGAAAGACAGAATTATGAAGTTGCCTGAAAAATGGCAGAAGGTAGTGGAACAAAAGGGTGAGTATGTTGTTCAATAAAGTTCTTGGTGAAAATGAAAAATGTGTCTTTTATTTTTTATTTAAAAAACCGAAGGCACTTTTTTGGCCCACCCAGTACCAATCTAGGTCCCAAAATTTTTCAATTAGCTTTATGTAAAAATATAAAAGGTGAGGAAAACATAATTTGATTTTAATAATGGAGGTTTGGCAAATAGTAGAAGAGCATTCTTAAAGTGGGAATGATTCATTCTCCTGGTTCTGCTTCTGGGCAGCTAAAAGTGACTCAGAAAGACTTTCCAAATGTCAATAGAAAAGAAGGCTTTAACAAGTCTTATAGTATGGAATTTACCAATCACTATGTTTTTCATACTTCACTTATAAAACTACCATCTTTAGGTGTAACCAACATTTTCATCAATTCTGGGAATGAAGGGTAAATCTGGGTCAAGTAACTTAATTTCAGAAGTTCAACTTCAAATTTTCTACTCATTTGACTCATTCTTTGCTTAACACAATTCTAGACTCTTCTAGCATGGCCTTGAAAGTGTCTTGAGAGAGACTGTATGTTTTGCTTAAACTTAGGTGATTGCAACATTGGTTATCAGTTAACAATCTAATTATTAATTTGCAAGTTTGATTTTATCAGAAGTTATATAGTGGCGCTGGTCTTTACGGAGCAAATTCACACTAATCCTACCTACAATATACAGATAAGAGTGGCAATTTAAGCAACCAATTTACAAATCAGAGTGGCAATTTACTGCTTATATATATAAGATAAAACTGGCAGGAAGACTGATATTGTTCCTAGACCTTAGAGGTAGGGATTGGAGCCAGATCATGTGAGTCTGAATACCAGCTTTACTATTTCTCAGTTGGGCAAGTCAATTAACTTATCTATGCCTCAGTTTCCTCCTTTGTTAAGGAGGAAACTGAGGCATAGAGAAGGAGGCATAGAACTTGCCTCATGAAGTTGTGTGATTATTAAAAGAGTTAATATAGGTAAAGCACCTAGAAGAGTATATGACAGATAGAACACTGTATGTGTCAAAGATTATCATTGAGTCCATCCATAAGAACAAACAATAGATAAGACCATTCATTACTCAGGATAGACAAAGCAATGTTTTGAATGAATGTAATAAGAGATCATTGTGCAGTGAATGAAACAGAGAAAACTCAATTCAAATCTTTAGGCAAATCATAAATTCTATCCAAAACCTAGCTTGCAAATATGCAAAATGACAATAATTAGATCTCAGTAAAATGGCCCTATGAATACTAACTTAGAATTATGCATGTAAAGGACATGGCACAGTGCCTGAGACATAAGAAGTACCTAATAAAGATCAACTTCCTGTCGTGGTAAAACAATGACATGACTTGCCTGTCATCATTATAGATAATTCTAGGTAGCTAATTTTTGTCTTTAAAAAAATCTAAGCAATCTTCACTTCAAAATAGACATAGTGTTCCCATAAATTCTCTTTTTCCTTGAAACTATGCAACCCATGGTAATCTGTGATTTAAAAAAAATTCACTCCAAATTCTCCTAAGTTCAGCGACTGAAAATAAAATGGATTTAAAAGCAAGTAGATATGGATTCAAATACTGGCTCTAGCATAAGCTCTTCAATCCTGGGAAAATTATTATGCTTTCTAAACTTCTCATTTCTCATGTGTAAATTGGAGAAATCCCTTCCTTTACTTGTTTTTTGCTTCTTCTTCCACCTCCTCCCTTCCCTTCTCTCTCTCTCTCCTTTTTTTTATCCTTTCTCTCCTTCTCTTTCTTCTTACTTAGTTACAGTTTAATCCTCCTGATGACACTTGTGGGAGTAACCTTTCTTCTGTGTTAAAAATTTGAGAAACGCCCTTAATATCAAGGTCTCTCTATCATCTTATCTGATTGTCTCTCTGGCTGGTTATTATGTGTCGTGTCATGTCATCTGTCCATGCCTATCTAGCAGGTTGATAGTATTTCTGCAGAAGAATTTATATCTTTGCTACCTTTGTTGACTAAATTTTACTCAAAAGTCACATGTTCTCATCTTGTCCACACATTCTGGAGCTATGTAGATTAGTCTATTTAGCAAATATAAAAGAGAATAAGATTCTCAGGAATTTTTCAACAACACTCCAGCTTACTAACTACTGTGTAAAAGCAGAAATGCATGGAATAATTTCAGGTCTTTCATCCTGATTTTCAGTTTTCATTTTAGGCTATTAGAATTAAAGCTTTTTAAATAATAACATTTTTACTACTATAGAAATAATATAATTTAAGTAATACATATTAAGATATGTAAAATATGAAGAGTGAAAAATATTGATTATATCATGTTTATTTACCATTTTCACATATTTATTTCCCGCTATGTTTTAAACACAAGCATAAACACATATTTTTTACATACTTTGATTGAGATAGTATGTGAAATTTTAAATGCTGTGTTTTTTACCTTCCAAAAACATTTTCCTTTGAAAATATTATTATTATTATTTTTTTTTGCGGTACCCGGGGCTCTCACCGTTGTGGCCTCTCCCGTTGTGGAGCACAGGCTCCGGACAAGCAGGCTCAGTGGCCATGGCTCACGGGCCCAGCCGCTCTGCGGTATGTGGGATCCTCCCGGACCGGGGCACCCACCCGTGTCCCCTGCATCGGCAGGCGGACTCTCAACCACCGTGCCACCAGGGAAGCCCTGAAAATATTAATTTTTGAGACTGTATAATATCACATTATATAAATATGTATCCTTATTTAATCTTTTCACTATTATAGAATATTTATTTCCAAATTTTGCTATTGTAAGTAAGGCTGCAGTGAATTGAATATCTTTGCATATAAGTTACAGTTCATGGTTCCATATCCTTATGAATGTTTTTAAAGTGAAATTAAGTCATTGGGGATTTAAAAAAATCTATTCTAATTGCATAGGAGAAAGAACACAAACATTAAACACTGACCACAAATATTTATCATGTTATGATTAACCACAAAGCTCTACTCCAGGAAATTCCTTACAGAAGCTAACATAATGTAGGAGACTGTTTTTCATAAAGAAATTTAATACATCTCTAAAACATGTATGCTGCCTCTTTCTTGGCTCCAGGTAGATCCACAGCTGTTAGCTAAGGTGGAAATTATTTCTTTTCTCAGTAATAGCTAAAACCATTAAATGCTGAAAGTAATAGAACATAATATATGTTTTGTTGCAGATGTTTTTAATGCCCATATAAATAACGAAGGACAGGCAATGCAGAACTATGGGTCCCAAGGAGTATTCTAATAGCAACTTTAGATGAAGGGAATAATTACATTTTAAATACTTCTTCAGATTTACCTAAAAATGAAATCTAAGGCTTCTGACTTTATCATAAATTAAAGGCAATTATTTCATGTACCTTTTCATGTCTGGAAATTCCTTTACTACTTCTTCGGTCTATGCTAAAGTAGTTAAGGTTGGAACATGAAGAAACTCTTCTAATGGTGGAAGCATATCAGAATCTACATGGCCTTGGTCGGAGAAATGGGACTCAATGCAAATAAAGTCAGTGCATTATAAGATACTTGCAATCGCAATATTTAATTGCTCTGATATATTTACTCTTTGTTTTGCTATTTCCATTTTTATCTCATGCATGTTTAGTGCCCAGATCCATCATGCAAACAGGACTTGTTGGCCTACCTGGAACAGATTAAATTCTACTCTCACCAGCTGAAAATCTGCAGTCAAGTTAAAGCTGAGATCCAGAACCTGGGAGGAGAGCTCATCATGTCAGCGGTGAGTACTGCCCCAGACTTATCCCATCACATGTGGAAGGTACTTGAAACAAAGAAGCTACACCCCACCTTACACCACCAAATCTTTTAGGGCCATGTAGGTTAGAAAAAACTCAACTGGAGTATATAAAATTGCATGAAACTAAACTAGCAAGAAATCTTGCCAGATTTCTTAAAGAAATGTTAAGGCAGTATAGCTTGTCTTAATTTACTTCAGAGATTTTACAGTGAATCAGGTTTTGTAAGCCCCTTGTATAAGAAATGGATGTGTATTTAGAGCATGGTTTTCTTAATTGAATCCTATATTTTTTAAATAAAAATAAGGGCATATGTAATTGCAAATCAATGAAATAATTGCTTTATTACTATTAATTAATATTCACTTTCTCATTATTCATTTTTATATCATAGAAATTCAGGTCTTGAAAACTGTTATCTCCAGATGTAATTGTAGCAGTAGAATATGATGGAATGTAAATAGGTTTAGAGGAACCTTCATAAATTCTTTGGTGACCCTGAGTTTCAAATTGCTATAAAATGACCATGGTAGAAATAATGTCTACCTTTTCTACTCATCTTTTAATAACAGTAGATCATTTCTCTAGAGTGGGTATGGTAATAAAATAATATTTGATGTCTATATTGGATTCAGTTATCAGTGACTTTGAGAAGGACATTGGCCAAGATTATAAATTTAAGTTAAAGTGAAACATCATGAACATTCTAAGAACTTATATTCATGAGGACAAATTTTTTAAAATGACAGCATACATATAAATGTGTAAGGCTGGAAGCTCTTTAGCCAGACTTTGGTCTTTCCCCCAATGAACTAACATTTTTCAAAAGAACATAGTTGCAAAACAAAAGCAAAGGGAATTCCTCGGCAGCCCAGTGGTTAAGACTCTGCACTTTCACTGCCAAGGGCCCGGGTTCAATCCCTGGTCAGGGAACTAAATCCCGCAATCTGCACAATTGGCTTAAAAAAAAAAAAAAGCAAAGAATTACTATCAAGGGTAGTCGGCTGGGAACTAATCCTTACTGACTATCTCTTGCCTATATTTTGTCTCATTTAATCTTCACAGTAACATGCCAGATAGATTGTTTAGTTGTTTGTTTTATGTTCTTTAAAACTTGAAAAAAAAGGAAATTTAGAAAGGTTAAATAGCTTCCCCAAGTTCCTATTAGTAAATATCAGACCTGGGGGTTTACCTTCAAAGGTCTTGCCTTCTCTGTTCAGGTGGACAGGCTTGAATCTATGATAAAACTGAAAACCAAAAATCAAAAGTGAATAATTTGGAAATTATGTCTAAATAATTATTAGAGATAAAATATTAGTTTCCTTTATATTCAAATTTTTCAAAAACAGTAATACAAACATAACCTGTGCTATATTGGTTCCCTATCATTTTTCAAAGGAAAATTCATTTTAAGTAGTCACTGTCTATCCACACAGAAATGTGTGTGGGTATATGAATCCGTGTGTGACTACATATATGCATATATACAAACAGAATACACATACGTATATAAACATTTTAAAATACTGTATCTTTATTTTGGATTATTAGACACTCAGTCTTCATTTTCTCACTTAACATTATACTACTTTATTTTTATATTTTAAAAATTCATTTATTTAATTTATTTATCTTTGGCTGTGTTGGGTCCCCTTTGCTGCGTGCGGACTTTCTCTAGTTGCGGTGAACAGGGGCTACCCTTTGTTGCGGTGTGCGGGCTTCTCATTGCAGTGGCTTCTCTTGTTGCAGAGCACGGGCTTTAGGCATGTGGGCTTCAGTAGCTGTGGCACATGGGCTCAGTAGTTGTGGCTCTGGGCTCTAGAGTGTAAGCTCAGTAGCTGTGGCACACAGGCTTAGTTGCTCCGGCATATGGGATCTTCCTGGACCGGGGCTCAAACCCGTGTCCCCTGCATTGGCAAGTGGATTCTTAACCCCTGCGCTACCAGGGAAGTTCCCATTATACTACTTTAAATGTGTAAAAAATATATTTATTTGCAGACCCAAGCCTGTCATCTGTTTACTTTTCTCAATTTCACACACTCACCATCATTCACAAGGTCTAAATCCATATGAATTTTCTTTTCCAATTATATATTTACCTCTTCATGTTGTCTGAAGCTAAGCTTTCAAAAATGTTGATAGAAGTTTGGCATATACATTATGTTAAAATGTATTACTGGGCTTCCCTGGTGGCGCAGTCGTTGAGAGTCCGCCTGCCAATGCAGGGGACACGGGTTCGTGCCCCGGTCCGGGAAGATCCCACATGCCGCGGAGTGGCTGGGCCCGTGAGCCATGGCTGCTGAGCCTGCACGTCCGGAGCCTGTGCTCCGCAATGGGGGAGGCCACAGCAGTGAGAGGCCCGCATACTGCAAAAAAAAAAAAAAAAAAAATGTATTACTGTTAATGGTCCCTCCAAATATAATTTCCTCCAGATGTACAAATTGAGTTTTTATCCCTTCCTGTTTGATATGACGATTCAAATTCATGAACTTTACATATTTTACAGATAGATTAAGCATGAACCATTTAGAATCCATGATTTACAATTTAAAAGCTGTCATTATATAAAATGAAGCATAGCATTGCAAGTCCAAAGCTATTTTGTCATCATTTCACCCACAATTTTCCATTAGAAAAAATAAATCTGAAGAAGGGGAGCGTGTCATGCACCCTTTTACATGCCTTACTGCCATCTGCTTGCAGGTAGATCCTGGAAAGCTTTTAAAATACATTTAATTTGTGTGTGTCAAGGCACAATTGCTTTATTCTCTCTGTGATCCTGAGTTCTTGTCTTCTTTCTTCTTTAAATTGAGAAGAAGTTCTAAACTAAGCCATCATTTTTCTGTGAGGTCTTTTGAAAAGTAATAAACCTGATTGTAAAGCAGGGGAACCCATTAAAAATTACAGAAATTTGGTATTCAAAATGACACTTTTCAAAGTTTGCATTCCAAAATCAGATTCATGAAACGTTACTTTTAACAAATATATTTGGTTAGAAGGAAATAGGTATGAATGGAATGCATTTCTGGAGTGAATGGGCAGAATGTATTCTGGGTCTGGAGTATCAGCGTTTAGGATAAAGAAGATTAGTTCATAACATAAAGGAATTTGAAATCATTCTCAAAATAGACCATTTAATTAAAATAATTTTCCAATGATTCTTATGTCTATCTGCAAGCATTTAGCCTGAAGTTACATATTTTATTTATAACGAAACCAAAGTGTAGTTAGTCCAAAACTCCAGCCGTGAGTTGAGCGTCCTCTCAGTACCAGGCAACTGAGAACATCTGGGAGATGCAAAGCCTCCTTTAAGATCCTCAAATATGTGCAAAATTAAGGTACATAAAATATACCTAAATATACAAAAATGACTTCAAAATAATGTAATAGGCCATATGATAGTTGAATGAACAAAAGCATATGGTAAGAGGTGAAGGAATAATTAATTCCACTGATGTGGCAAGTGAACAAGAGAAAGCTCCAGAAAGTGGTTTGACTCTAATTTGGTCCTTGATTAATAGGTAAAACAAAACAAAACAAAACAAAAAACGCTGTATATTTATGAGGGAAGGAGGGGAAAAGGATTTGAGGTAAATAGAACAACTGAAGTAGGAAGATAGAAATAGGGAAAGATGAGGACTTTTATGGAAATAACAAACAGTCTGAAGTGATTGCAAACAACTGGTACTTGGTCTGTTGGTGTGTATTAAGGGGGGTGGGAAATAGAAGAGAAGCTTTAAATGAAACTACGCCTGTTTCAAAAGGATCACTAACAACATTTCAACTTTATCTTATAGGCAATTGAGAGTAATTGAAAAAGTTGAAGTTTGAAATAGGTATAAACCAATATATGTATTTAGAAGTTAACATTTTTTTAAAGAGTTCATACCTAACCTTTTATTTTTATTGAAGTATAGTTGATTTATAATATTATATTTGTTTCAGGTGTACAACACAGTGGTTCAATGTTCTTATAGATTATATGCTATTTAAAGTTATTATAAAATTATAGTTATATTTCTCTGTACTGTGCAATATATCCTTGCATCTTTTTTTTTATTGAAGTACAGTTGATTTACAATGTTGTGCTAATTTCCACTGTACAGAAAAGTGACTCAGTTATACACATATATACATTCTTTTTTTAATATTCTTTTCCATTATGGTTTATCCCAGGAGATTGGATATAGTTCCCTGTGCTATATATAAGGAACTTGTTGTCTATCCATTCTAAATGTAATAGTTTGCATCTAGTAACCCCAAACTCCCAGTCCATCCCTCTCCCTCTCTCCCTCCCCCTCGGCAGCCACAAGTCTGTTCTCTATGTCTGTGAGTCTGTTTCTGTTTCATAGATAGGTTAATTTGTGTCATATTTTAGATTCCACATATAAATGATATCATATGGTATTTGTCTTTCTCTTTCTGACTTACTTCCCTTAGTAGGATAATTTCTTGTTGCACCTGTCTTGCTGCAAATGGCATTATTTCATTCTTTTTAATGGTTGAATAGTATTCCATTGTATATATGTACCACATCTTCTTTATCCATTCATCTGTTGATGGACATTTAGGCTGTTTCCATGTCTTGGCTATTGTGAATAGTGCTGCAGTGAACATTGGGGTGCATGTATCTTTTTGAATTATAGTTTTATCTGGGTATATGGCCATGAGTGGGATTGCTGGATCATATGGTAATTCAATATTTAGTTTTTTGAGAAACCTCCATACTGTTCTCCACAGTGGCTGTACCAATTTACATTCCCACCAACAGTGTAGGAGGGTTCCCTTTTCTCCATACCCTCTCCAGCATTTGTTATTTGTAGACTTTTTTTTTTTTAGTGTATTTATTTTATTTTTGGCTGTGTTGGGTCTTCGTTGTAGTATGCAGACTTCTCATTGCAGTGGCTTCTCTTATTGCAGAGCACGGGATCTAGGTGCGCAGGCTTCAGTTGTTGTGGCTCGTGGGCTCTAGAGCGCAGGCTCAGTAGTTGTGGCACACGGGCTTTGTTGCTCTGTGGCATGTGGCATCTTCCCAGACCAGGGCTCGAACCTGTGTCCCCTGCATTGGCAGGCGGGTTCTTAACCACTGCACCACCAGGGAAGCCATTTGTAGACTTTTTAATGATGGTCATTTTGACTAGTGTGAGGTGGTGCCTCACTGTAGTTTTGATTTATACTTCTCTAATAATTAGTGATGTTGACCATCTTTTCATGTGCCTACTGGTCATCTTTATGTCTTCTTTGAAGAAATGTCTATTTAGGTCTTCTGCCCATTTTTTGGAAAGGGTTGTTTGTTTTTTGTTGTTGAGTTGTATGAGCTCCTTGTATATTTTGGAAATTAAGCCCTTTAGGTCACATCGTTTGCAAATATTTTCTCCCATTCTGTATGTTGTCTTTTTGTTTTTTTTTATGGTTTCCTTTGCTATGCAAAAGCTTGTAAGTTTGATTAGGTCTGATGTGTTTATTTTTGTTTTATTTCTGTTGCCTTGGGAGACTCCTCATATCTGAATGTCAACTTCACAAAGAGGTAGTTTGTACCTCTTAACACCCTACCCATATCTTGCCCCTCCCCACTTCACTCTCTCCAGTGGTAACCACTGGTTTGGTCTTTATGAGTCTGTTTCTGTTCTGCTATATTTATTCATTTATTTTTTAGATTCCGCATATAAGTAATAGCATACAGTATTTGCCTTTCTCTATCTCACTTATTTCACTAAGCATAATACTTTCTTGGTCCATTCATGTGTTTTTTTGCAAATGGCAGAATTTCATTCCTTTTTACTGCTGAATAATATTCCCGTGTGTGTGTGTTTGTGTTTGTGTGTGTGTGTATGCATCTGCATGCTACATCTTTATTTTACCAGGGTGCTGATAGATGGAAAGATGAGGGACTGGAAGATAGAAGACTCTTTAGGAATGATTTTTTTTTTAAAGTCCAAGAGCATTAACAGTGAGAACCCGGGTTAAGGCAGTCTTGGTGAGAATGGAGATGTATGTATCCTTGCAAGAAAAAATTCTGAGGTAGAAATGATTAGAATCAATGATCTATTGAATTTTAAGGATGAAGAAGAAGGAAGAATTAAGACTTACCCCCAATGTTTTGAGAGTTGGTAGCTTTCATAGTTAAAAGTGACATCATTAGCCAAAAGCTATACACAGAAGAAAGAGCAGATCAAGAAAGGTAAGGCAGCTCATTCAGGTTTTAGTCGTAAGTGACTTAGTCATAAGCAACTAAGAGGTATCCAAGGAGAAAAGTCTAAGAGAAGTTGGGTATATGGTTTTGGAACTGAGGAGAGAGATATGAAGGAGAAATAGATGGGATCATCCAGTGAAAGTATGCTGAATAAGACCAGAAATAGCTGAGACAGAGATCCAGAAAGAATGTTTTTCCTACACATGTTATTCTAATGTGCCTGTATCAGACACAGAGACTTAGTTGTAGCCGTTTAAAGAAGTTGGGAGTTTACTATCTCCATAAAAATAAATAAATAAATAAATCCAAGAATGGGCAGTTCTGAATGTCAACTTCACAAAGTCATCAGGGAATCAGGTTCTTATGTCTTTCTGCTTTATTATGCTTGGCTTCTGGTTTCCATTTTTATTAGGATCAAAATATGTCTTCTCTAACTCTAGTAGCTATGGCATTTGTATTCCAGACAGTAAAAATGAAGAGAAGCAGAAGCAAACATTCCTAAATCTTTTTTAAGTCTCTTGCAAATGCTTTCTCTTACATATTATTGCCAAGACTTCAGTTATATGGCTATGTATAAGTGCAAAGGACACCACAAAATGTAAAATTTGTTTGTTTGTTTCTGTGTGTTTTAATCTAGTCATGTTGCTTTCCCCAACTAAATCAGAGTTTTGTTTCTATGAAGAGAGAATAGTTATTGGGTGACAACTAGCAATTATACCATATCCCTCTATTAGGACAAAATTCACAGCAGTACTCGTATATATCCTAATTATCTGCTTTTTTATACATTTTCTCCTTTAGACTATAGAGTCCATGAATATCTTTGAATAATTGAAGATACAATAGCCAGTAACTAGAAACACAGGAAATTCAGGTTAACTGAGCCTTAAAGCACATATTGGATTTTACATTTATAAGGTATCTTTACATCTTTTCTGAAGCAGGATCAGTACTATGGTGAAAGCAAAAATTAGGCCATAGTGGGCTGAATACTGAGTATACAGTAAGAGAGAAAAGATGGTAGCTTACATTAGATTTTCCAGCAGTTTGTAGTTGAAAGGAAGGAGGAAGTAGGGGGTGGGGAAGAGACTGAGACAGACTTGGGCAAATGGAATTGCTGGAAGCTTCTTCTTATTACTTTTTTTTCCCTTCTCTCTTTTTTTTTTCAAGCATTTTACTTATGTACTTTGTAAATGGTAGTAATTGAGCAAATGTTTAGGTAAAGAGCAAGAAGCCAGAAAAGAATGACTCTATAAGGATTAAGACTGTAACTGAGAGAATAAAATCTTAAGCAAGAGAGAAGGAGTGAAATTAGGAAAACAGGTAGAAAGTGTAGATTCGGAAAAAAAGAACTTTTCTCCTGAGGAACAGATCCAGATAAATGAAGAGAAATGAGGATATAAAAACATTTAGATACAGATGAATGAGGATATAAAAACATTTAGATACAGTCATTTTGGTAAAATGGGAGCAGTAATTTCCCATTAAGATTAAGACTTGAGTGCTCTATCCACAGTTTTATTTTAGCAAAAGAACAAAGTAAATATGTCCATATATTCAAAGACTTTTCAGTATTGCTTAGAAGAGAAAATAATCTAAGTTAATACCAATGATTTGAGATAGTAATCAGATATACACTGTGCTAGACATTATTCTACCAGTGCTGAGCTCCAGGACATTGCCTGGATTATGGAAATTGACTCAGCTTCATTTTATCCTTCAGTCACATGAAAAGGAAGCCTTCCAATGGCTATCCTCTCTTACAAAAAGGGGGAATATATAAAAGCTTAATTGAAAAAAATGATAGCAAAATACAGTGAAACCATGTAATTAAATGTACTGTTGCAGATCATTTTCCATAGCCTTCTTGACTTATTAATGTACTAATTAGGAATACATTACAAGTATAACTCTAAGAAGATTAAAATGTACCTGGGTTACCTAAGGGCATTCCAATAAATTCTCTGTCAGTTGTTCCTCTAGCGGCCTTAAGCATGGTGCCAAGTGGGGAAGCTATTTTACCTTGTGAAAGGAGTCTTGCTATAAAGAAATAAATATTCTTATATTCTAGCCTGTATATATATGTGTGTGTGTGTGTGTGTGTGTGTGTGTGTGTGTGTGTGTGTATATATGAAGTTTAAGAGAAAAAATCAAATAATTAAAATGGTTTTAAATTCTTAAAATTACTCTTTCCCAAAGTGTTATGCTTCTAGGCTAGCAATTTTTTATACTACCTAAAGCTGATTAATTACATAATCACCATGTTTTGTGCATTTCCTTTAATGTGTTTAATTGTGCTCTCTTACCCTGAGCAGGTGTGCCAAAGCCACAATTTAAAAAATTGGATAAATAATAAAACTAATCAGTCGGGGGTGGGGGGGGGAAGATCAGCAAGATGGAAAATTTGCCAAACAACAGCAATTCAGCTTTAGCTGAAATCAAGGGGCAGTGCACATTCAACTAGGAATGATAGGGAACAGTAACAATGCAGCTATTGACTGAAAGAGCCACTAGGGCCTGCAGAATGCAGGCAATGAATTACATACAGAAGGATTTAGTAGGTTAATGTGCTTGCCATGTTAAGACATTAAGGGAATTAGTTAATGAGCTTTCTGAACCTGCTGTAATCATTGGTAGTCATCAAGAACATTGGGAAAACTAAAAGAAGATTTGGGAAATCAATGAAGTATTTAGAGATTTAAAAAAGGACTAGGAGATGTATGAAATGGAATGGGGAGAGATGAAAGAAATGACGAAGGGGAGAAGGGCGAGGAGAAAAAGTAAAGAGAAGGAAGAAGACACCTGGCCAATGAATTTAACTCTCAAGAATGTTGGGAGTTTTCAGTTTGTTTTTAGTGCCGATTAGGAGGCAAATGGAAGTAATAGACCTTAGTAATTCAAAGAATATATTTTAAAAACAAGAAAAAATGTGGAGGTATTTTATTTTTTTCTTTTCTTTCTTTCTTTTTTTTTTTATTCCTTGCAATGTAGTAAAGTAGTCTATGAAATTCTCTTGGTATTTAGGTAAGCTGATATCACAATGGATTAGATTTTCTTGATTGTGTTATGCATCTGGTTGTAGTAACACTTGAAGGAATCTTATAATCTCTTCATGTTATAACTATCTAACTCAAATTAGCTTTACAAACAATGAAATAGGTCAAGGACTTTCAATGACTTGCCTAAGTGCATGACAGTATCTAACAGCAAAGTCAGAGCCAGAATCTAATTCTCAAGTTCTTTACTCCATCACTACCGAAAGTAAGCTCTATTGCCTCCAAGTGGGGTTAGTGGCAAAATGGCAGGAGGTGGTCTTGGTATACTCAGCTGGGATAGTTGCTGTGGATATGAAGAGATAAGGAATTTTTTTTTAATTGGGGTATAGTTGTTTTACAATGCTGTGTTAGTTTCTACTGTACAGCAAAGTGGAGTTCCCTGTGCTATACAGTAGGTTCTTATTAGTTATCTATTTTATACATATTAGTATATATATATGTCAATCCCAGTCTCCCGAAGATAAGGAATGGTTTTAATAGAAAGATGTGGAAAACACTGACTTGAACACAGTATTAACTGATAAAAATGATGATTTAATGTTCTCAGATTTTTAAGAAAGCCTGACCAGAACACATTCTTCATCTTGAACATGAGAAGCTAACAGGAGGGAAAACTACTGGACTCCAAATTAGGAGACCCAGGTTGTAGTCTAGATCTTAATCTCTTTGGGTTTGTTTCTTTATCTATCTCTTGAACTAAGGTTTGGAATTAAATAAGCTCTATGGTTCCTTCCAAGTCATAATTTCTGATCTTATTCTCTTTTGTAATGAATATTTAAATTTCTTTCTCATTCCGTCTTCTGTATATTCTGTGGCTATTTTATTTGTGATTATCATGGGGATTATGTTTAACATCCCAAAGTTATAACATTTTAACTTGAATTTGTAGCAGCTTAAATTCAATAACATACAAATTCTTTTCTCCTTAACAGCTCTATTCTCCACTTCTTTCAGTTGCTGATGCTACAGAATTACATTTTTATACATTGTGTGTCCAAAAACATAAACAAATAAAATTTTTAATGCATTAGTGTCTTAAATTATGTAGAAAACAAAATGTGGAGTTAAAACCCAAAAATACATTCATACTTACTTTTAGACTGATAATTGCTTTTTTTAAAAAATGTTAGCTTCTTAAGTCACATGGAAAACAAAAAGTGGAGTTGCACACTATTGTTATAATACTACTAGCTTTTATAACTGCCCATGCATTTACTTTTACTGAGACCTTTATTTCTTCATACAACTTTGAGTTACTCTCTAGTGCCTTTTCATTTCAACCTGCAGGACCCCTTTTAGCATTTCTTTCAGGGCAGGTCTAATGGTAGTAATGAACTATTTCAGTTTCTGTTCACCTGGGAGTGTCTTAATTTCTCCCTACGTTTGAAGGACAGTATACTGGATATAGTATTCTCAATTGACAGTCTTTCTTTTAGCACCTTGAATATATCATCCCACTGCCCTCTGGCCTTCAAAGTTTACAGTGAGAAGTCTGATGATTATCTTATTGAGGACTCCTTGTAGTTGATGGGTTGCTTCTCTGTTGTTGCTTTCAAAAATTCTCTTTTTGTCTTTGTCTTTCAACAGTTTGATTATAATGTGTCTTGGATTGAGTCTCTCTGTTCATCCTACTTGGAGTTTACTGGGCTTTTTGGATATTTATATTCATGTCTTTCATCAAATTTGGGAAGTTTTCAGTCATTATTTCTTTAAATATTCTTTCTGCCCCCTTTTCTCTCTTCCTCTGGGACTCTCACAGATGGGTATGTTGGTCTGTTTGGTAATATCTCACACATCTGTTAGGCTCTTGTTCACTTTTCTTCAATCTTGTTTCTCTCTGCTTCTCAAACTTGTTCATTTCTTTGCACTCTCTTCAAGTCTGCTGATTCTTCTGCCTGCTCAAGTTGGCCTTTGAATCCCTTTAGTTAATTTTTCATTTCAGTTATTGTATTTTTCAACTCCAGAGGTTCTTTTTGGCTTCCCTTTACTGATATTTCTGTTTTGTTCATACATCATTTTCTTTCTCCATATCTTTCTCTAGTTCTTTAAGCATCTTTAAACCAGTTGTTTTAAAGTCTTTGTCTGGTAGATCTGCCATCATGTCTTTCCCAGGGACAATTTCTGTTGTTGTTGTTTTTTTTTTTTTTCCTTTGAATAGAACATACTTTCTTATTTCTTTGTATGTTGTGTGCTTTTATGTTGAAAACTAGTCATTTGAATCTAATTTTGCAAATCAGATTCTCCTTCTTCCCCAGGGTTTGCTGTGTATGTGTGTGTTTGCTTTTGGTTTTTTGTGAGGTCTTTTGTTTTGCTTTTTGATTATTGCAGTCTATCTCTGTGTCAGTGATCAGCCTAAAGTGTAACCTGGCTGTCTTCTCAGGTGTTTTATGAGCCTGTGCCTTCCCCTGGGTATGTGCAGTGCCTTTCTAACTCCCCATGTATTTGTGGTTAGTTTTGAATGTTCTAATCTTCAGTATCTGGCTTCCAAAAGAGGAAAGAAAAAAGAAAAATGAGGGTAAAGACAGGTGCCCCTAGAAGTCACTTGAGCCAGAGTGGAAAGCGCTTATAACAATGAGGGTAGGTGCAACAACAATGGCCTCTGCCACTTTGTACCTTTGTGATGAGAAGCAGCACTCAGGGATAAGATCACAGATTTCTGATATTGAGACAGCATACTTTTTCCACCCTAGCTCTCATAAGTTGCATGCAAGCTACTACAGGAACATGTGCACAGCTGCCTGTCAAGTGGCTGAGGAGTGGGGGATGGACAGCTGCTACTGTGCTAAGGGCTGAAACTGACACAAATTAACCATAATGTACCTTCCAAAACTTCCTCTGGAAGTTGGAAGCCTTCAGTAGACTCCATTGTTCCTAAATAGTTACATAAGTCAGATTGGACAATTGTACAGTACAGTTGTGGTCTGTGTGGGGCGATGTTTGGTGCTTCCTATTTCACTATCTTTTCAGAATCTTTCTTCTTATTTCCTTTTGCTCTCACTTTCTCTTCTCAGTTCTTATACAGAATTTTCCTCTAAGCACCAATTGCCAAATTATAATATGACATAGCAAAATGTTTTGTTTTATTTTTACTTGTTTTAAAAGACTGCTACTTGAATTTTGCTTAAACAATATCCATCAGTGAGAATGAGATCAGATGCTTTAGCAGTTACCTGTTAATTTTAGATCTAGAGAAAAGTGAGGGATGTGTATTAAAATGGTGCAATATACTGTCCATAAGTATAGGATTGATTTGACATGGCTTTACTGAGACTGCTGTGGTATCTCTCACAGAACAGTAGTGATCCGTTTTGTGAAATCTTCTTTGTGAAGTTAAGAGATGAAGAGGATAAAACATCTGGATAATGCATATACACACACACAAAAGTTAAGAAGAAAAGAAATGGAGGGGGGAAAAGGAAGAAAAATATAAATGTGATGTGAGAGTCTCTACTGTTAAATTTACTAATTATAATTGTTGCCATGTTCTTATTGTATGTCAAACAGTTCTATATTATTAAAAAGGAAAATACTGGAAGAATTTAAAATTTAATGGAAAAGACTATTTCTGTTTTAGAAAAAAAGAATTAGCTTAATTGTTAACAATCCTTAGAAAAGAAGAGAAGGGACTCATTATTTCTATTGTGTGCTAAACAACCTGAAACACAGAACTTCAAAGAGGTGGGAAGAGAGGCCTTGAAAGCGAGCATGATGTATTTGACAGCTATAGGATGGTGCCAAATTCCCCATTAGACAAAGTGCAGCTGAAGGAAAAGAGCAGAGCTGGATGCAAACATCCTGATGCTCACTTCATCCTGAGTTCAGCTGCAAGCCAGGGAGAAAAAACACAGAAGAAAAAGGGGGGAGAATGAAAAATCAAGGAGCTAAAGATTCTAGGACAGCAAAGTGTTGGTGTCAAAATCCATAAAGGCATGGGCAAAAGCAGACCTAAGAGTAGAAGTGAAAAAAAGGCACAAGGCAGTATGGATGGCATTTGCAAAAGTAGTCATTTCAGTCTGTGATTCATCTCATGCTGAATTTGTGCCTGTTGATGCAGATTATGAAGTAATAGTACTTACATTTACAAGATAAAAAGTTCCTGTGAGGGTGTGTTTGTGTATGTGTGTGTGAAATCAATACATTTTCCCCTTTTCTATAAATTTATTTATTTACTTTATATATTTTTGGCCGTGTTGGGTCTTTGTTGCGGAGCACAGGCTCTAAGTGCACGGACTTCAGTAGCTGTGGCATGCAGGCTCAGTAGTTGTGGCTCACGGGCTTATTTGCTCTGCAGCATGTGGGATCTTCCAGGACCAGGGCTCAAACCTGTAGCCCCTGCATTGGCAGGCAGATTCTTAACCACTGCACCACCAGGGAAGTCTGACATTTTCCCCTTTTGATTACTAAAGTCTGCATAATATTAATAGCAAATCAATAACTGTTAAGAAAAAATACTACACATTGACTTCTGTTTCTGTTTATTCCAGGATTTCTCATCTTTGACACTATTGGCATTTGGGATTTAGGGCTAGATAATTATTTGTTCTGGGGGGGCTGTCCTGTGCATTGTGAAATGTTTAGCAGTATCCCTGCACTCTACCCACTAGATGCCAGTGCCCACCCCATACCCCCTCACTCAGTTGTGATAACCAAAAATGTCTCCAGACACTGCCAAATACAAAATTGTCCCTGGTTGAGAACTATTGGTCTAAGGGAAGATAAGAATTAAGGGAAATCTGATAGTGATGCTACTGATGTTGTTATTCCTGCCAGATCCCTTTACCTGGTCGTTCTCCCATCTTCCAGCTGCTGCAAGTTCTGGCTGCTGACATCTCACAGCTGCTCCCCTCTCTGGAAAATTGTTTTCAGTCAAACAGGAATCACCCTGTCTGGTTATGTACCACCACCCCTGCATGCCTGGAAGCCTATAGCCAGTGACTGACTTGAGAGGAGGATACAAAAGTCCAGGTTCCTTGCCTCAAGATGGAATCAACTCTGCTGTGCAGTTTCACAGCCCCCTATGCAATCAGGCCAAAGCTGGCCTCTGGCTGATACTAATAATGTTCTTATTTAGCTTTACCCTCACCCACCCTATTCTTCTTTCTTTCTTACCCTTTTCCTGAGAACAGACCTTCAGTAAACCATATGCACAAATTCCTTTCAAGCTCTCTTTGTAGGTACCTATGCCAGAGACAAATGATAGCATCACTGTGTCCTTTACTGTCAATTTCTTTGTATATAGAAAAGAGGTGATAGGAGAATTTGCTGAATACACCACTCTTATTGACACATTTGTATATATTCTCTTATCCTCTCAACAGTGCTACAAGTAAACTTGTAAACTTGTGAAATGTTATATGGTTAGTAAGTGATAGAGTGAAAATGTGAATCCAGGCTCTGGTTTCAGAGCTCTTTGTGTCACTCTGCACTAACATATATTTATTCTCACTTTGCTGCCCTGAAACAATATGGAGATGAGTCAACAATCCTTGTTCTTAAGGAATTCAGGAATTTTTTTGAAAAAAATAAAACCAGTAAAAAAGAAAAAAAGTTAATTTTAGGAAATGCTAACTCACAAATAGAACTTGTATTCCTCATACTTCTGAAAAGTTTTAGCAGTTTTATAAATCAAGAAAAATATAAGAATTTGACACTAAAACTTAAAACATACTTTAAAGAATATTTTTTAAAAAAACGAAGAAATGTGTATTACCGAGCTTTTGGCTAAATTGCTCTAGTCGAGTATATTAAACTGGAAATAAAATAAGTAACTATTACATAGTTTTCATTGCTTAATGATAAGCAGCATAGAAATTTCTGTAGAGAGAAAAAAGGTTATCAGTCTTTAAATTTAAAAAGAAATGTAGTGTGTGGTTATTATTTGAGTAACAATTGATAATGTAATGAATGATGTCCTAACCTAGGGGTCTGTAAAAGACAGAAATGTTCAGACAGACGTTTCATAACACTGACCCTCAATAAACCTAAAGTTGCCACATTAAACCTCAATTTAGTCAAGGCTTTTCAGCAGGGAGTTACGATAATATGGTCTGGAAATGCTGCTTTCTGATGTTGTAGCTGATGACAAAAATAATGCTCTGACACCCCAAGGGAAACAAATGCATTAAGTCATCTCTTTGCAATATTAGACGTCTCAAGAAAGTTTCTGGTCAAGGACTGGGTCACAGACAATTCATGGTTGAATTTTATGAAAAAGCTCTGTGTTTTTTCCAAAAGGTGCATACAGTTTAGATATCACTCATACATTGCAAACATTGAGCAAGTACTGTGTATATGTGTGTGTGCTTTCGTGTGTGTGTGTGTGTGTGTGTGTGCATGCACACATGCATGGTATTATTGCTAATGACAAAATTGACATCCTTTTATGAATGTTTTAGGAGCTTCACTTATACTTTCAAGCAGATGTAGAGTACAGATTAACTCCCCTTCTGCACAAAAATAAATCATTTTTAATCTAGCCTCAGGTTCTGCATTAAATAGCATAGAAAAGAATATCTATAATGGAACAAAGAAAGTTAAAGAAGGTTTTTCTAGTCAACAACCCTGAGTTAGTCAATTTAGGTTAGATTCTGCTGTCATAACAAATGGTTCCCAATTCTCAGTGATTTAAAACAACAAAGTTTTTACTTTTTGGTCACTTTTAAGATTGATACAAGTTGTTAGGGAGCTTTTACTTACATAGTTAATCAGAAAAAAGGGCTTATGTACTTTCTCAAATCTCACTGTGAGACCTCCAACATCTCTGTACTAGGAAACGAAAGGCTAGAAATGTTGCTCACTGGCTGATAAACACCTTCCAGGAGGGAAATAAAATACTGCGTGTAAGGTCTTAGCATAGTGTTTGGCATATAGCAGGTGCTCATTAAATATTAACTGGTGGCAGTAATAGTACTAGTAGCTGTAGTCATAGTATTAGCTAATGTGGGCTAATGATAAGTTTCCATGAAGTGATATTGTTTATTGATGTGTTTCATCTAGTTATGTTTATTTCAAATTACATTTAAGGAGAAGCCTAGGAAAATGTTCTCCTTTTACTGAGATAATTCCTCTGCATATCATAAGACTGCTTATTGCCCATCCCTTTTTTTTTTTTTTTTTTTTTTTTTTTTTTGTGGTACGCGGGCCTCTCACTGTTGTGGCCTCTCCCGCTGCGGAGCACAGGCTCCGGATATTCAGGCCCAGTGGCCACGGCTCAAGGGCCCAGCTGCTCCGCGGCATGCAGGGTCCTCCTGGACCGGGGCACGAACCCGCGTCCCCTGCATGGGCAGGCAGACTCTCAACCACTGCGCCACCAGGGAAGCCCACCCATCCCTTTTTTAGCAGTGGCAGTTGATAAGGGCTTTGAGGAAGAATAATTATCTTTGCTTCTGAGCCAAGGTTACAGTTTGGTCCATGCATGGCTGATGAGTATTGGAAGAAATGTACAAAGTACAGCTTGGGCTATCCTTGACTGCATTCAGCATAAAATAAACGATCTTCAGATAGACATTTGGACTGTAATCTACTTGTTGCCAATGCAAATGGAGACATTTAACTCTTAGACTTTAAGAAAGACTGGGCACAGAAATATTTTTATTCAACATTAGAGTGTTTATGCAAATGTCATATGTTCAGAATTATTCAATTGCAACACAGAGTAGAACTTAAGCCACCCCAAATTTCAGGGGAATCATTTTGGCAAGACCAACATTTCTGATAGCATGGGATTTTAAGATGTTGGGCAGAGGACATTAAGTCAATATGTTACAGAAATGCTTAAGAGCAGCACCAAATTAATAAACAAATACGTTTTAAGCAATAAATGACCAAGATCTACAGCAAAGAAAGCACTCTGATTTGCATAGTCTGAAGAACTTCACAGAAAATTTGAGCTAAATCATAAAAAAAAATGGAAGAATTTGGTTAGGTGGAGAGAAGAAAAGGTCTATGAAACTGAGCTGAAATTATGAATTGCTCTAAAATGTCAGATAATTTAATAAATGCTAGATAAATAATAAATCAGGAAAGACATGTCTGGATTAAGAAATAGTGTAAGTATAAACCCCTAAACATTTTCCCTGCATAGCATGTGTCTGTGTGTGTGTGTGTGTGTGTGTGTGTGTGAATGAATGTGAATGAGAATGAAAGAGCTAGAAACAGAGACTGACGAGGACAGAGAGAATGAACCATATGACATGGTCTCATCAAGCTAAAAAATTCTGTGACTCTAGATTTTAGGGAATAAATGGTGGTGTGTGCGTGTGTGTGTGTGTGCATGCAAGTATAGCTCATATATGTAAACCATATATGTAATGTATGGATGTCTGTGTATGTACATGAAACTGAGTGCTCATTAATGCTAGGCATTGCCCTAAATATTTGAAATGCATTTGCTTTCATAATTTTTATCAGAAAGAAGTTTTATTGCTATTTTATAGATATGGAAACTGAAACTTAAAGAAGTTGAACAACTTCTCCAAGACCACAAAGCTGTTAAGAGGCAGGGCAAGACTTAAACCCAGTCCTCTGATTCTAAAGCATAAATAAGTAATACTAAGTTGCCCAGCAATGTGCACTGAAACTCTAGTGAAAATGGAAAATTGAGTAGATTTGGGGTCCATATCTCAAAATGTGAGCAGATGAGGCACTTTTTTTTAGGACAAGGTGCTTATTCTTCACTTCTGTGATACTTACAAGAAGAATAGTGATAGCAACAATGATAACTAACATTTATCGAGCTCTTAATAATGACCAGATATTTTAAATCCCTCACATATATTCATTATTTTATATACAAACAATGCTCTGAGGAAAGTCCCACTATTATTTCCATTTTAAAATGAGAAACTAAGGCTCAGAGAGTTAAGTACAACGAGGGAGATCTGTCTCTTTCTTCCTCTCTGCCACCTTCATTCTCTCATCTAGGAGGGGCTCTGCTACCCCCAATGTCCATCCAGTGATAGTAGCTTTGGGGTCACAGAAATAAAATCAGAGTCCTTCTTCATCTTTCTGCCTGTTCACGTAATGCTATCCCATATTTCCAACATTGTATTATGAAATAGCCAACCCTGAATACACTAGAGTCATCCTCATGGTCCTTTACACATTGTCCTTTCTGGAGTGGAACTTGAAACACAGCACTTTTAGAGCTCAAAAGTATTACACCTGTTCTCCATGAGCTCTTAATCAAGTATGTCCAAGGAAAGGGCATTACCCTAGGGCATTTCTGCACATAGCCAGTCATTAAAGTAAAATTAAAACTAACATGCTGCTACATGTATCAAGGCCAGACTTTAAAGGCAGCACTAATTACTTATGGTCATGACAACATCTAATCATTTTTCACAATTGGGCCAACAATAGCCTTTGAAATTTTGTTCATTTCTATGCTTATGTCTTCCCTATGTCTCACTATATGTATCTGCCTGGTTGTTACTCTACCTTTTTGACCTTTATTTAGTCTCTTTTGAGTCTTAAGCAATTACTGGAGTCTATGAAACAAGCCTCCCCTTTGTACTATTTAATTAAATTAAACCTCTCGTTTGAGCTCTTGCTGAGTTAATATTTAATTCCTTGTCTATACCCCTGGGACGACCTGAAACATTCCATACAGCAGCTAAATGGCTTAACATGCACGGACATATGAGCCGAATGCCTTAGTTTGCATTCTCTTTCCCTGCACAATATACAGGGGATGTCTGCCACCTCAAAACTCCTTCACTTTGCCCTCCCCCTTAATTGTGCTCCTCCATGGTTTACCTGGCAATTCCTTTTTCTGATTGATAAATTATGATGGAACAAAAGGAAGAGCGATCCTCAGCATTATCTCACTAATTTTGTTTGTAGAGCTCTTTCTCTAATGTAGCATTTTCAAATAGGTCCATTATACATCTGCTTCTCCACCTGGGAGCACCAGCCCTGCCAAGTGAAGTGCCATAAGTGGCATACTTTTGCCTAATGGCAATAAGTGCCTGGGATGAGCTGAAAAGAAATGGGAAGGTGATGAACAAAGCTTCAGTACAAGCCCAGTTTGCTTATACTTTGGAGGGGTCAGTGTAAATATTTGGACTGTGGTCTATGTTGGGAAAAGTGATTTGAAAGCTGAGAAACATGGTCTACTAATTCATACAAGAGGACTTAAGAATCTGCTCTTGCCAACCTTTCAGATTTAAAGGGCTTCTCAAGTAAAAAGGATTTTGTTTTAGCCACAATCTCTGGGGACATATACCAAGGACCTTTGCCTAAATATGAAAATACATACATATGTACACATATACAAATATTAGCTTTCTTTTTTTTAAAAAAAGGTAAGTTTGTGCTTGATTTTCCCATTTAATGTTTAGATATTATAATACAAGAATAGCCAACTTGCTAAAGCCTCATTATGTGTAAGCAACTATGTTTTATATACATCATCCCTTTTAGTTCTCATCTGCCTAGTGCGTATGTATTATCATCTCCACTGTACAAATGTTGGGTCTGTGTCTCATAGAAGTTTAATAATTTGTTCAGGTTCACAAACCTATTGTAAAGTAAAACCAAGGGGGGAACTCAGGCTTCTCTAACTCTAAAGTTCACCCGTATGCTTTGTTAAGAGGTTCTCCTGCTCTTTAAAGAAACTGAGTCAAAAAGTAGGGACCTGTCCACAATGCCTAAACCCTCCAGAGACCCCATAATGTTCATGTCTGTGGGTCCATGAGCCTATGGAAATGGAAATCCTGATAGAAAGTTCCACTTTGTCACTCTACCATTCACCCTGCTAGCTGCATGCAGCAAATGGGTTTGATGTAAAGCATGGGTCCCCAACCCCGGGTGGCGGACCACTACTGCTCTGCGGCCTGTTAGCAACCAGGCCGCACAGCAGAAGGTGAGCGGCGGGTGAGCGAGCGAAGCTTCATCTGCCACTCCCCATCGCTCCCCGTCACTCACATTACCGCCTGAGCCATCACCACTACCCCCCTCTGTGGAAAAATTGTCTTCCACGAAACTGGTCTCTGGTGCCAGAAAGGCTGGGGACCGCAGATGTAAGGTCATTTGGAGATTTTGTTTTTCCTACATCATATCAGACTATGGTATTGTTTCTCATTAGAGTATCCCATCAGCAATATTGGAGAGTATTTGTGTGGTTGTGATTTGTATAGATCTGTGTAAAACTATCACCTTAGCATCTAGAACACAATGCATATTTAAAAATAACATTACTATTGCCAGTAGCAACAGTGACAATAGTTAACTCTTACTGGGGCCTGCTATATGCCAGAGTGTTTTAAGTTCTTTACATTAATTATTTTATTTAATCTTTAAAATAACTAAATTCGATATCTGTTATTGCTATCACAACTTTGCAAATTAAAACCTGAGGCAAAAATTAAGTATCTGGCCCCTGAAGTGACACAATTAGTATGTGGTAGAGCCAAGATTCAAGTCTAGGCCTTTTGACTCCAGAGCTTGCACTCCTAACCCAGTATATTTCGCTGTCTCTCAAATCTAAATATTCTTTAAGTAAATTAATAATTTATTTTAGCTTAATGATATAAAATTCCTCTATTCTAAATATCTTTTTAGTTCTTATTCTCTCATTCTCCCTATAAGAAGTTTCAATAGGAAGACATATTATTAAGGAGAAGAGAAAAGAGACAAAAAATAAAATAAAAATGAATTTGTAGGGATACATCTTCCGACAGTGGCAATCTCCTTGCTATCATCCCCAAGCTCTTGTGTATCTCCAGCAGCTCTCCACACCACCAGGGAGCCTGTCCCTCATCCTGATCTAAATTTTATTTTAATGATTTTAAGATCAGCTTGCTTTCATGAAAATTGAACAGATGAGTATAGAGTTATTCTCTGAAATCTAGGTAAAATCTACTCCTTTGACACTTTTAAAGATTCACCTATGTCTAATATGGTTTATTTTTTCTTCTGTACTATCTAAACAAACAGTAAAATAAAACAAAACAAGTGATGGGGGCTCTGGGATAGGAATTTACATGATATGAACATTCCATGTTAAAACGGAGTGACCCAGAAACATCAGAAATAAATCATAAACAGGAGTTGAACTTTTCCAAAAATGTGACTTTTACCCACTTACATCCTCCCCATTATTGCAAGTCATCAACATCTTCAGAACATCTTAGGACTACACATCTCAGGATTAGGTTTAAGCATGTGGAACAAACCACAATCATATTTGGGAGGTAAACATTAGAATCAATTTAATAAAGATATTAAACCCAAAATTGGGAGTGATGGTTTTAAATTATTTAAATACAAGGGAAGCTCTTTAATAATGCTTAGCAACAAGTACTGTTTATTGTGCATTTAAACTGTATAAATATTAGCCATTTTGACTAGACTTGTGATCTTGGAAAAGGTAATAAACCTCCTTTACCTAGTATAAAATGGGAATTTCAATTTCACATATCCCATTGAATTTTTTTGGTTCATCTGCAGAAATAGATGTGATAATATATGTAATATTTTTGTTGTGGTAATGAATCAGTAAATACTAATTATTATTTTGGGATTCTTGATAACCATAGATTAAATACTTTATATATAACATGAGTTAAATAAGAAAGATTTAGTAGATAGTCTGAGAAAGCATACTACTACCATGTATAATATTGCTTTCTTTTTGAAAAGTATTTCAAGTTTTACAAGTTGATTTCTGAATAAGCTATAATCCCCAAATTTGATTGGGAATCCGTAAATGCCAGTATTTTGCCTTGTATAAGACTGAAGTACTTAGACTGTTATCCTTAAATCAGATAAATTTTGTTGCAGTGCAGGTATAGAAGCCTATGCATCTAAATTGTTTTTGCTAAAAACCCATGTGTATACAACCAAGGTCTGTAAGTAAAATGAACCCCCAGATTTTCTGAATAAATATTTCAGTACTCTTGCATTTTCCCCAAGTCTCATCTAACCTCTTCTCAATATGTTGTATGAGGAGCAGTATAGGTTGCCTAACAAAATATAGTATATATTGGTCATTAATATATAAAAGACATAGTAAAATAATATGTTTTGCTAGCTTTCTGTTATGGTAGGATGAGGCCAAGAGCTGTAAATGACCATACTCTAGATTATTAATGTTTTAGACTAATCTGGGGCTAGATATAATCGAACATAATATTCCCTCTCAATAACTAGCTGCTAAGTTCCCTATTATTATGAAATAATATTGAATAGGTCTTTTACAATTTATTTTGGTTTAGAAGTGCAAGGAACAATTGTAGTCCATGCTTAATAGTGTAGTCCATCTGAATTTTTACAACATATTCATTATTTAGTGTCCTTCTTACAGAGTTAGAAATGCTTTTTATGCACTGAAGGAAATACTGAGTTCCATCAAACTGAAATTGAATTATCAATACAAATTAGAAGTGGATGTCTTGTCTTTTGGTTGGAGTATTCTATTAATTATTAAATTTATCAGTAGGTACACAAACACATTATTTAATCAACAAAAATCTGTTGCCCAATTCAAGTTGACTTATTTTTCCATGAATAATACACAATTCCCTACCTGGATATTTCATGTTTCCCCTTTTATTGATCAAGATTAAAAGCTTTGGTGTTCAAGTTGCTTTTGCCCCAAACACCACCATATTGTGTTTTGTTGTAATCTTGCTAAAGCAGAAAGGATCGTACCCAGTTTATCAAATAATTACACTCTAGCACATTCATGCTTGTTTATATTACCAAACTGTGCTATGATAATAGTTTGAGAATCTAATATATATGTAAATAGATGATGTTTTGTTAATTGATTTGTTCATTGAGAATTTAGAAGGGATAAACTGGGGAGGCTAGCATTAGGGGATAATGCAAACTCATAGAATTCCATTAGGCTAGGGTGTAGTTTCTAGTAAATTATGACGAGTGGGTAAAATATCTGTATAGTATAGGATAATGTTCCAAACATCTCTACTAAATCAGGAGAATAAGTGGCATGTGTGATGTCTTAGTCTGCTAGGGCTGCCATAACAAAATGCAATAGACCGGGTGGCTGAAACAATAGAAATTTAGTTTCTCACAGTTCTTGGGGCTGGGAGGTCTTAGATCAAAGTGCTGGCTGATTTGGTTCCTGGTGAGAGTTCTCTTCCTGGCTTGCAGATGGCTGCCTTCTTGCAATGTCCTCACATGGGGTGGGGGGGGAGAGAGAGAGACAGACAGACAGAGAGAGAGAGAGACAGAGATCTTCCTAAGTTACTAATCTTATCTGATTAGGGCCCCACCCTTATGACTGTATTTAACATTTTTAAAATTTTAGCTTTATTGAGATGTAATTAAAAGTTATAAGATATTTAAAGTGTACATCGTGGTGATTTACTGTACATGTACATTTTAAAAGAATTTCCCTCCATTTAGTTAATTCACACATCTATCTGACATTCTTTTGTTGTTTGGTGAAAACATCTAAGTTTTACTCTCTTAGCAAATTTCATTTATACAATAGAGTGTTACTAACTACAGTCACTATCTTTTATATTATTTTCTTAGACTAACCTTATTTATCTTATACCTGAATGTTTGTACCCTTTTATCAGCCTCTCCTTATTTCCCCTACCTCCCAGCCCCTAGAAACCACTTTTCTACTCTGTTTCTATGAATTTGACTTTTTTTTTTATTCTAAATATAAGCAATACCATGCAGTATTTGTCTTTTTGTCTGGCTTATTTCACCTAGCATAATACCTTCAAGGTTCATTCATGTTGACATAAATGTCAGGATTTCCTTCTTTCTCATGCCTGAACAGTATTCCATCGTATATATACTACTACTTCTTTAATAATTTATCTGTTGATGGACACTTAGGTTGTTTCCATATCTTGGCTATTGTGAATAATGCTGCAATGAACATCATGGGAGTGTAGACTTGTCTTTTTTTTTTTTTTTTGGCGGTACGCGGGCCTCTTACTGTTGTGGCCTCTCCCGCTGCGGAGCACAGGCTCCGGACATGCAGGCTCAGGGGCCATGGCTCACGGGCCCAGCTGCTCCGCGGCATGTGGGATCTTCCTGGACCGTGGCACAAACCCGTGTCCCCTACATCGGCAGGCGGACTCTCAACCACTGCGCCACCAGGGAAGCCCACAAACTTGTCTTTGATATCCTGTTTTAATTTCCTTTGGATATATACCCAGAAGTTGGATTTATGGATCATACAGTAGTTATTTAAGTTTTAAGAAATCTCTATACTGTTTTCCACAGTGGCTGAACTAATTTAAATTTCCAACAGTGCACAAGGGATCCCTTTTCTTTATATCCCTGCCGATGACTATTATCTCTTGTCTTTTTGATTAGGAGCCATTCTAATATTTTATTGTGGTTTTGATTTGCATTTCCCTGATGATTAGTGATGTTGATTACCTTTTCATATACCTGTTGGCCATTTTTATGTCTTCATTGGCAAAATATCTATTCATTATTTCCTGTCAATTTTTTATTGTATTGTTTTGCTTTTTTTGCTATTGAGTTGCATGAGTTCCTTGTATATTTTACATAGTAACCTCTTGTCAGATGTATGATTTGCAATATTTTCTCCCATTCTATACATTGACTTTTCATTTTCTGATGGCTTCTTTAAATGTACAGAAGCTTTTTAGATGGATGTAGTCTCATTTGTTGCTTTGTGCTTTTACTGCCTTTGCTTTTTTTGTCAAATCAAAAAAAAAAAAACATTGCCAAAACCATTGTCAAGGAGTTTACCTCCTTTTCTTCTAAGAGTTTATGTTTTCAAGGTCTTATATTCAAGTCTTCTTCCATTTTTAGTTAATTTTTGTGGATGGTGTAAGATGGTAGTCTAGTTTCATTCTCTTGCACGTGGCTGTCTAGTTTTCTCATAACCTTTTTTTGAAGAGACTATCATTTTAAAAACAAACCTTTTTGTTTGTTAAAGCCACCTTTTTATTCTTAGTGGCTCCCAAGATTTTAGGTTGTACCAAGATTTGTCAGTGTACCAGAGGAGAGGATCATACTCTACACTTAGATGCAGGTTGATTGGAAGCCAGACACTAAGGCAGCAGCTTTTAAATTATTCAAATAGACTTCTTTCATGTGAAGACTAAGAGATGAGAGTTCCTCTCTGTTCCCGCTGAGCCCCCGAGGGGTGGGGGTCGGGGAGAGATAGCTGGTTAAAAACTGTTTTCTGCTCTTGTGTGGAAGAGGCAAACACAAGCCAGTGAGAGCCTGGTGATCCAGGTGTGTGTCCCCAGAGTGTAAGCTGCAAAAGCCATGTTGCCAGGCCTGAGCACAAACTCCTTCTAGGGAGATATCAGCAACTTGTAGAGTTTACAGGCAGAAGGTGGAGACGGTGTCTGCTTGCTTCCTTGGTCTCTGGGGAAGATCATATTCAGCCCGTAGATGCATGCTAAATTGTAAGTCTAACCCTCAGGAAGCAGCTTTTAAGGTATGCAATTAGGCTTTCTTTAGGGAAAGACTGGGTATGGGAATTTCTGTCTGTTCCCTCTGCACTGAGCCCTAGGGGGAAGGGGGGGTAGGTAATAGCTGGGTAAGAACCATTTGTTGGTTTGCAACAGTCCTGTGTGGCCTGGGAACACAAGCTCCACTGTTCACCAGAGCCAGGCAGTCAAGGGGTTCATCCTCTGGGTGGCAGCTGCAAAAGCTGGGATGCCACACATGTTTATAAGCTCCCTCCAGGGAGACTCCAGCGACCTGGAGTGAGCCAGATGGAGAATGTGGAAATGGCACCCATTGGCCTCCCCAGTCTCTGGGAAGGAGGGCAATGAGCTCCTACATGTGTGCTGAATTAGAAGCCTGACCCTTAGGCAGCAGCTTTTACAGTATGCAAATAGACCTCTTCCAGGGAAAGACTGGGAGATGGGTTTTTCTGTCTGCTCTCTCTGTGTTGAGCCCTGGGGGGACAGTTGCAGCAAGTCCTCACAAACAAGTCCTCTCAAGAACTGTTTATTGGACAGTTTATTGGATAAATTGGACACTGCCACAAAGGTTAGAACATTAAAGTTCTCTTGAAAATCCATAGATGAGAAAGTTTATAAATCAGACTTCTTCCTGTCAAGTCTTTACCAACCCCTTTGAGCCTCCAACCAATGTTACTGCCTACTTAATTCCAATTAACAGTGTCAAGGTTGTAAATGTGACCAGTCAATTCACGATATCAGTGATATTTTGCATCATGTCTCTGACATAGCAGGGAGAAACAAATCTGGCTGAGAAGAAATTGTGTATTCTCTTCCTGGTGGGATTACATTACATATAGATTATTCATGTGTTTTGGTTAGGGTGGTTTAGGAAGCATATTTAAGTATCAATGTTAGGAAAGTAGAACAGAGCATTAAGATTCCAGTTTTAATGGAGTCAAGTACTGCAGAATACAACATTCAACTAAATTCAGAGGGTTATTGATTTTTCACACTCAATCCAGAGATAACTGTCACCTCAACTATAGCATTCTTACTGAGACTGCTCACAACCATTGTTCACCTTAAAAATCTCTTTTTTTTTTTTTCCTCGATGGAGTATTTTATTCAGTTGCCTCCATTCTTTTAAATGTTCTTGGTTTGTATTAGGCAACATCAAAAGAGCCTGTTAATGTGTTTTTTGTTTTCAATTTTTGGATATAGGACAGTAAATCTGAACCTGCTTTGACTAATTGGCATTTCTATTCAACTCCTTATTTTGATTGTTCTTGTGTGGCAAACATGCTTGCAAAGTGTCATGATTTATTAGATCCACAAAATCAAAGAAAATGATAGCCATATCTCTAGGATTTTTTAAAAAAATGGAATCACCACTTAATGTGGGCCAACAACCAAATAAAATTAGAGTTTGGTTTATCCCACATTTTTAGTTTTGCATCTCTGTCTTCCACAGTGAAGATCAACGAAAGTAAATAGCAGTTCATTGTGGTAAGTGCTACTATAGAAGTACGTGCAAAGTAAAATAGGGAGCACAGAGAAACTAATGTTGGTCTCTATCTGAAAGTGGAAAATGGAGTAGGGGAAATCATGACCATCTCACTGGGGAATTACTGGAATAATCCAGCTGAGTCTTGAAAAATAAATATCAATTCAAGAAAGATTCTTGAAATAGAGGCAAACATCCACAAAGGCAAGGTGGCATGGTTTTCATTGTATGCTATGAGAAAGCAACTATGAATAGTTGGATTGGTGGCAAATAAGGTGGCAAAGTCATTTGAGAATATGACATGCTCAATACTTATGACTTTATGGTTATTTGTGCTACACTGAAGTTTGTTAAACAGGAATGTAATTATCAGAATTACATTTTAGAAAGTTAATTCTTTTATGTACCATTTGGAGGGTGCACTAAAAGAAGGGGGATAATTCTAAGAGACTAATGGGAGGCTATTTCAATGGTTCACATAAAAGGGACATTGACTCAAATTAATAAAGTGGATGTAAAGTCGAAAATGGGGGATTAGATTTAAGAGAGATTTAGGAGATAGAATGAATACACTTTGGTGACTATGAGTAGAATAGGCACAGATTTGGAGGCCATTGTAATAGTAGTTAAACATTTACATATATTGCATAATATATGCCAGCTACTCTCCCAAGGGTTTAACATACATATACATACATAATTTGTAATGTATTTGTCATGTCAACTTAATTAGATATAATTTATTGTGCCTTTTCAGATGAGAAAACTGAGGTACACAGAGATTAAATCATCCAAGGTCACTCAGTTAATAAGTGGCAGAGACAAGTTTCAAGCATGGGTCATTTGCTTCTAAAAATATGTTTTTAATCACTGTTAACCATTGTGCTGATCAACCTAGTGGGAATATAGGGATTTAGGAGTGGATTGCATTTGAGGTTCTTAGAGCACATGCCTGTGTAAATATCCAAGAGGTAATTGGAAATATGATAACAGAACCCCAAAGAAATGTCAGGTTGAAGATAGAGATGTGGAATGCTTTAGTGTATGAGTGTTAATGGAAGCCATAGATATATGTCCAAGAAATTATGCATACTACTTTTGACCCAAATAAATGCAGCAGGGAAGTCAAGATAACTTGATGGCATCAAGAATCTCTGGATTTAGACACTTTCATGTTAAAACAACAGCTACTTTATTGTTTCATAAATAAGCTTTGGTTTCATGATTTGTATATATTTGAAACAGTTGTTTGACCGTTGTTTGGAAATATCAAAGAGTACAAAGAGTACACATCTGTACTCTAACTGCATTAATCCCAGATACTAAGAGCTTATTTAAATAAATTGAGACTACTAATCAACATTTACCTATTACTGAATCTAGATTTGAACAAGCAGAGTAGTCTCTCTTCTAAATCCAATTGTCAACTCTCTAAACAAAGTTTTACTGTTGTTACAAGACAACTGGAAATAGTCATTGTCTCTCCTGGTGAATGAAATTTTGGACAATAAACTGTATAGCCTGGGGCCAATGTATATCAGGTATCTGGACAAAAAAGTAGAATTGATACTTTATTTTCCATGCTGTTGTAAAACTTCATCATCTAAACTCTTGACTGTCTGTTCCACAGACCACCTCACTTCTTTGTTAGTTCTGATAAAATATGCATTCATGAAGGCTGAGCTATAAATTTATTGTATCATTACCCATAAAAGTTCACCCACTTGAGATATCCCTAGTCTTCTATATTCAGCTCAAAAATTTTTCCACAAATTGAAATGGATGTTGCCTATGACCCTGAGATACACCCAAACATTTTGGTGAATTAGGAGGACAAAATAATTTAAAAGTATGAAATGTTAGCATGAAGTAATTTTATCATTACTTGAGCTGTATTGTCATACCATTGTTAAGAGAGACTTTCCTTACACGCTATAAAAGTTGGAATAAGAATTCTGTAAAATGAAAGACAAGCATTTTTAATTTGCCAAAGTTCTAGTACGGGATAAGTTACCTTGTCACTTTTTCTGCTTAATTCAAATAAGTCAACACAATCATACATAATTACCAGATAGCTTAAAAGAGTACAATTCAGAAACATGACATGATTATAAGTGGAACTGTGAAATAAAGAAAATACAAATGTAAGTTAGTACAAATTATCTTCATGGAATTGGCAGATCCATCCCTGAGAATCCTGAAAGGAAAGGGAGCCTAGCAAAATGCATTTTATCAGCTCCTTGCAAAACAAATACTTTATTCTTCCTTTGAATGGTAGATTTTATTGAAGAATTAGATATGTTCAAAGATAGGACAAAAGATTAGTGTTATAGCCCAAAATTGTCTAGGCCTTAATAACCCAAATGTTGTATAGGGTTATACTAACAGGAGTAACTCAAAGTTCACTGCATTGTAAAACTCTTGTGACTCCAGCTGCTTATGGGAGTGTACAGGAGGTGTATTTATACGTGTTCAAAAACAAGTGTAACTCTTCTGGCATTGCTACTTTTCTACTTGGCAGTCCCTTTTCTCTCAGTGATGTTATGGTTCTATTAGGTGGTGAAATCTCCAGTTCTGCAATGCTAGGCCCCAGTTTCTGCTTTAAAAAGCCACACGGCTTCCTAAAAGGAGTGACTCTCTTTTATAGGTCCCCAGTCAATGTTTTATCTAAGGTGAAAAGTCTGACCTCCTTGAACGTAAGGTCTTTCACTCCTAAGTGAGCTTCCCTTTGGTCCTCAATGCAACATTTGTGCCTTGACCTCTTTCCATTCTCCCAGAAGTTTATCCTATCCTTTTTCAGGGACTTCTCTGTCCATTTTTTATTTCTTTCTCAGATTGTTGAACAAGATCTCAATATCATGCTGATTGGTTCCATACCTACAGACACTGTTTTCATTGAAATAATCGATTACTTTGCTTTAAAACCCGGATTTTAGAGGTGGAAATAGATATGAATTAGGTGAGTGTGGTGTGGTTTCATAGGTAAAATAGTTTGCAATTCAAATTTTGAGGCAGAATGAACTAGGTGTAGGTGAGCAATACCAAATGCAATAGTCATGCTTAAGTAAAGATATGACCTGGGAGAAAAATAAGAAGTGAGGGCAAAACCGAGTACCCATAGTATGAAACCCATAGTAAAGAGTTTCTGTATGTTCTTGAACGAATAGTGCTGGAGGGAAATAGCTGCAACCAATGTTTCCATGATGTTTGGGATGTGGAATACCAGCTAGGAAAATGATGGCATCATCTTCCTCTGAATATTTTGGGCTGGGCTTACAGAAGTGGTAATAGGATTTGAGAGAAGAATGATCTTAATTGCAAGTAACAAAATTTACTGTCAGTGGTTTAAACCATAACAAGAAGTCCAGATAGTGGTTGCTCCAATATTTAATAATATCATTAAAGTTAGGTTCTTTCCATAGTTCCCTCTACCATCATCTCTTATAATTTAAATTATAACATTAAATTATAATGTTCCCTTATAATTTCAGTATGAATGCACCGGCTGCAAACTTCATGTTTTTACACAACTACTTTTTAAGAACTAAAATAATGAGCTTTCTCTTTATATGCCATAATTTTTTATTACAAAAATATCTTTCCCAGAATCATGCCCAGGAGATTTTCCCCTACCCAGTTGTTCAGGATTGGGTCACATAAAACACCCGTAGACCAATCATTTGTAAAGGGTAATAGACCAGTGTTTCATCTCTCAATGTTGGGTAAATTTCTGCCTGAATAAAATCAGGCAGAAATTTAGTTATTAAGAAAGAATGGGGAAATGACTATTGGGTACTCAGCTGCTAGTGTCCACCACAGAAGACACTGTGGAATATGAACCAACATGAATTGAATACTTATGAAATGTATAAAACAGAGATTATTAAAAGTAAATTAGACCTTGAATCTTAGAAGATGACCGTATTATTTATTTCACATTGGTGTTATGGGGAACACCTTTGAAGGGAATAATCTGTTTAGTCTCAGCCTCCAGTTTCCAGAGACCAGTAACTCTTTGTTTTGCTGCCATGACATGCGTTGATATGCAGAACATATTTTTTATGAGCAGACACACTTCACTGAACACTGTATTGATAAAGTGCACTTCTAGCTTAATTATTAGGAAACTAGTTTTAGCTCTTTTTCACTCCAAGAAGTGTATCAGAATGCAAGTGAGTGAAAGGATATAATTAGAGGGATAACCTTGAAGCCACTCTAATTTATGGGAAAACAATAAATCATTCCCCAATTTCAGTATTTGAACTATTATTATTACCAACAAATTCTGGACCCTGTGACACATGGCACAAGTAATTGAAATGCACCAGTGTGTCTGAACCCTGGGTTAAAAGCTTTCAACTAGAGGACAACCCTCTTCTTTCTCTGTGCCCACTCTGTTATTGTCATTACACTGTTGTATTTCCTGGACGTGTAGATGTTCAAGTTGAATAATGAGATTAAAAAGAGAAGAGAAAACCCTAGGCATCCGAAGTGGGAAACACTCACACATACACACAACACTCAGCCCATTGTTAGGCATGTAATAAACAGTCAAGAATCATGGTCTACAAAAAGAGAGATTTACCTATAAATTCAAACAATTTTTATCAGAAAAATCAATCATTCTCTTGATGAAGATGCAGTAGGAAAATTATGAGGAATCACATTTGGCACACAGTTCTGGAGTACAAGAGTTAGACTGGGGAGTGCCATTCAGAGAAACTGAGTGGAGATCACTAACAATTAAATGTTCAGGGCTTAAAAGAAAAAGACTCCCCAGCTAAAAAGGAGGAATACCTCAGTGCGACATATATGAGGGAGAACAAGAAGAGTGGGTTGGGAGGTCTCAGCCAGAGCAAAACAGTCCCAAACAAGACTTTTCACTAAATTACAAAATATTTATTTTTCCTGAGAGCGTAGCAGCACAGGATGGTTGAGCAAGCAGGGGATTTGGAGTTACAGAGATCTGGGCTTAATCCCAAAACCTCTTACCAGGGACAAGGCATTGAAATTCTCTGAGTCATAGTTCTTAGATACCTTATCTGATAAATGGGAAAAGTAATACCTACCCCATAGGGTTGTTATTAGGATTATAGATACTATTTTAAAGCATATGGTCTTGACACAAGTATACAAAATAGGGGTCACTATTACAACTTCTTCCTTCCTCATTTTTTTACAGTTTGCAATAACCAGTGGGAATGGAATGTTGTTGTTTTCAAAACCTTAGTAATATAATAATGATAGTGAATCAGTGTATATATGGTGCATTGTGCTATATCCTTAATCTGTCCTCATGGCAATCCTACGAGGTAGATATTGTTGGTTTTCCATTCTACAGAGGAGAAAACTGAGACCTAGAGAAAGAACTTGTTTGGATTTAAGTAGTTTGTCTCCAGAGTCCATATTCCTAACCACCTGGCTCTCCTTCCTTCCTCCCCTCTCCCCACACATACCTGCACACCTATACAGTAACCTACCGACCCTGTGGGCTTTATTCTTTAAATTCACACAAAAGCTAAGATCACAGTGATTACAAAACACCCATGGCTTCATGTTTCTGCTGGTTGCCTGCTGAATTCCAGTACCTGAGAGCTAGTTTAGATATCTACTGCTTTGGGGTTGGGGCTTGATGCCAATAAAGTTTCCCATTTTCCAAGCAGCTGGGAGGAAACAACCAGCTGCTCTGAAATGCCTTTGAATCGCATCCCCTCAACTAAGAGACAGCTGTGATTATCTATAGAAAGACTCTGGAAGAGGGTTTTCTGTTTTATAAGACATTCTAGGCAAGATGAGAGAGATTTCTGATTTGAAAAGAGACTAAATTCCAGAGCAGAACATTTTAGTATTTCCCCATTGTGGATGCTTTTCTAACCTCTGATATTTACTCAGATACAAAGTTTGTGAGTCTCAAATAAATAGAAGACAGTCATTTTTTCAAAACACTTTGTTTTCCTCGAGGTACGGTTTTTACACCTGACATATTCCATGCTTCACATTTGAGATAACAGCATTATGTTGCTCCAGGCTTTCCCTGGAATAATTTCTGAAGCACTGCTCTGTCTTGTTACCTGCTTCCCTTTCCTTCCAGTGTGTGGATGAAGCAATAATGGTATGAGTTAATGCTGCTGCTTCCTATCCTAGATTCAGACCACTGTCACAGAACATGACTGTAATGTCTGTAGGACATAGCAGGCATGAGGCTGGAGTCGCACCCAGATCTACCACATAAGTGAGATCACAGGAAGCATACGATATTAAAAAGGTACACAAGAGTCCAGAAAACTGACAGTTGTCTAAAGCAAGTCATGGTTTCAGTATGGCTCTTATCTTATAGATAATTGTGAAATTTAGTTTTTAATTTTAAAATAGAGACTAATGCTATATTTTATAGAGTTATGTTGAAATCATGGTCAAATCATCAAAGACTCTGGAAAATCTAGGTTGCAAAGGAAATTTGTAACATGAGGTGGAATTTCAGATGTACTTCAAAGCAGGGAAGGTGACATTTTACTGTCGGAAAACCACATCCTGAATATAAATACATAAAATGTATATGCTTATCTATGTAATAATTTAGAGTTCATTTATGCACTCCCTTATTCCTGTAGCCTCTATTTTCCCAACAAAATAGCAAAAATTTTCTAAAGAAGCATAGGTGTGTTTGACAGCATCTTAAAGATCGTTAAGTATGTAAAATCTTTGAGAGCTAAAGAAGCCAGCATTCCCATATGTGTATATATATATATATATATATATTTTTTTTTTTTTTACTAAGAATAGAGGTAGGAAAAGAACCACTTGATTTTGTGTAAACATTTATTTGATTTGATGAGAGCAAAGACATGAACTTTCTTTTTCAAACACACATAATGGAAATGTAAGTTCTATGAGATTTTATGAATGAAAGCATGACACACTGAAATTGAGGGGATGTGCTAGCTTGGGCAAAAATCTTATTTTGCTAGTCATGGTCACTTGTGCTCCCAGAACCTTTCTCTACCCAAGATTCTTTTGACTACTACTTTCTATCTAGGTTTAACCAATGGGAGCAATTGGCAACCTACTGGCAGGCAGTCATCCACTTTTGGTGTTTTAGCTGCTTGTCATAGCTTCATCTTTTCCATTTCATTCAGTACTAGGAATGGTAATAGTTCATGCTGATGGCAAATTGAGGGCTGCCTCACAGTAATCAATTTTCTGTGTTAAATTCCATGTTTGAAACACCTGAAATAGTTTATATCTTCCTCACTGGACCCTGACTGATACACTCACTGAAAGAACTGTGATGAGCAGAACTGGCTTCATGCTCATTTGAGATGTCTCTGTGTGTGTGCTGGGATGAGAAAGAGTCTTAGTACCTGCTCTTGCACCTTATTCTCAAGAAATGTTCTTGTGCTGTTCCTGGCTTTGCAAACGTAGGTAGAATTTGTCCTTAGTTTTGTTCCATCCAAATCTCCAAATTCTGTGTTGTATTATTTGCCAGTTGACTTTATAGATTTGTAAAAATCACAGCTTCATTATGTGCATGTGTACATGTATGTGTAGAGCCCTACCTAAGTATCACAGTTAATCTTAACAACCAACCCTGAAAGGAAACAGAAGCTCAGGGAAGCTAATTAATTTCCTCCCCAACTGCATATCTAGGATGTGTTGAGTTGAGACTCAAATATAATAGGTTATATACTACAAAAATGATTTTATTCTTAGGCTATTAGATATATCTTTTTGATATTACATTTAAATCACTGAGTGATCTTTATCTAAATGTAGGAATTTGGAATTTTCTGACAAATAATGAAAAGCATCATTTAATCAAGAATGCCATTTCTAGACACCAGAAAAGTTTGTCTTATGGATGTTGGCGGTGGAATGTCTGGGAAATATTGTTTTGGGGAAGAATAGAAGAGAATAATTGAAATCATGCCTATCTTTGGAAATATTTTATATATGGTTTCTGTACTTATAAGTTCTATTATATAAGGTTTCTGTACTTATAAGTTCTATAACACAAATATTTCAAATAATTTAAAAAAATTTATTTTATATTGGAATATAGTTGATTAACAATGTTGTATTAGTTCCAGGTGTACAGCAAAGTGATTCAGTTATATATATATATATATATATATATATATACATGTATCCATTCTTTTTCAAATTCTTTTCCAATTGAGGTTATTACAGAATATTGAGCATAGTTCCCTGTGCTATGCAGTACGTCCTTGTTGGTTATCTATTTTAAATATAGCAGTGTGTACATGTCAATCCCAAACTCCCAGTCTATCTCTCCCCACCATTCCCCCTGGGTAACTATAAGTCCATAAGTTCATTCTCTAAGTCTGTGAGTCTGTTTCTGTTTTGTAAATAAGTTCATTTGTATCATTTTTTTTAGATTCCACATATAAGCGATATCATGTGATATTTGTCTTTCTCTGTCTGACTTACTTCCTTCACTTGGTATGATAATCTCCAGGTCCATCCACGTTGCTGTAAATGGCATTACTTCATTCTTTTTTATGGCTGAGTAATATTCCATTGTGTATACATACTATGTCTTCTTTACCCATTCATCTATTGATGGACATTTAGGTTGCTTCCATGTCTTGGCTATTGTAAACAGCACTGCAATGAGCATCAGGGTGTATGTATCCTTTTGAACCATGTTTTTCTAGGGATATATGCCCAGGAGTGGGATTGCTGTATGATATGGTAGCTCTATTTTTAGTTTTTTAAGGAACCTCCATACTGTTCTCCACTGTGGTTGTACCAATTTATATTCCCATCAACAGTAGGACGGTTCCCTTTTCTCCACACCCTCTCCAGCTATTGTTTGTAGACTTTTCGATGACGGCCATTTTGGCTGGTATGAGGTGATATCTCATTGTAGTTTTGATTTGCATTTCTCTAATAATTAGCGATGCTGAGCATCTTTTCATGTGCCTCTTGGCCATCTGTATGTCTTCTTTGGAGAAATGTCTGTTTAGATCTGCCCATTTATTGATTGGGCTATTTGTTTTTCTGATATTGAGCTGTATGAGCTGTTTGTACATTTTGGAGATTAAGCCCTTGTCGGTTGCATCATTTGCAAATATTTTCTCCCATTATGTGGGTTGTCTTTTCATGTTGTTTATGGTTTCCTTTGCTGTGCAAAAGCTTTTAATTTCAATTAGGTCCCATTTGTTTATTTTTGTTTTTATTTCCACTACTCTAGGAGACAGATCCAAAAAGATATTGCTGCAATTTATGACAGAGAGTGTTCTGCCTATGTTTTCTGCTAAGGGTTTTATAGCATCCAGTCTTAATTTAGGTCTTTAATCCATTTTGAGTTTATATTTGTGTATGGTGTTACAGAATGTTCTAATTCCATTTTTTTTTAACATGTGCTGTCCAGTTTTCCCAGCACCGTTTAGTTAAGAGGCTGTCTTTTCTCCATTGTATATATTCTTGCCTCCTTTGTCATAGATTAAGTGACCATAGGTATGTGGGTTTATCTCTGGGCTTTCTGTCCTGTTCCATTGACCTATATTTCTGTTTTTGTGCCAGTACCATACTGTCTGTCTTCATTACTATAGCTTTGTAGTACAGTCTGAAGTCAAGGAGGCTGCTTCCTCCAGCTCCGTTTTTCTTTCTCAAGATTGCTTTGGCTATTCGGGGTCTTTTGTGTTTCCATACAAATTGTGCAATTTTTTGTTCTAGTTCTGTGAAAAATGCCATTGGTAGTTTGATAGGGGTTGCACTGAATCTGTAGATTGTAGTTTGATAGGGGTTGCACTGAATCTGTAGATTGCTTTGGGTAGTAAGAGTCATTTTCACAATGTTGATTCTTCCAATCCAAGAACATGGTATACCTCTCCATCTGTGTATATCATCTTTAATTTCTTTCATCAGTGTCTTATAGCTGCATACAGGTCTTTTGTCTCCTTAGGTAGGTTTACTCCTAGGTATTTTATTCTTTTTGATGCAGTGGTAAATGGGATTGTTTCCTTAATTTCTCTTTCTGATCTCTTGTTGGTAGTGTATAGAAGTGCAACAGATTTCTGTTTATTAATTTCGTATCCTGCAACTTTACCAGATTCATTGATGACCTCTAGTAGTTTTCTGGTAATATCTTCAAAATTTCCTGTGTATAGTATCATGTCATCTGCAAACAGTGACAGTTTTACTTCTTCTTTCCCAATTTGAATTCTTTTTATTTTTTTCTTCTCTGATTGCCATTGCTAGGACTTCCAAGACTATGTAGAATAAAACTGGTGACAGTGGACATCCTTGTCTTGTTCCTGATATTTGAGGAAATGCTTTGAGCTTTTCACTGAGGATGATGTTAGCTGTAGGTTTGTCATATATGGCCTTTATTATGTTGAGGTATAGTCCCACTATGCTCACTTTCTGGAGAGTTTTTATTATAAATGGGTGTTGAATTTTGTCAAAAACTTTTTCTGTGTCTATTAAGGTGATCATATGGTTTTTATTCTTCAATTTGCTGATGTGGTGTATCACATTTATTGATTTGCAGAGACTGAAAAATCCTTTCATCCCTGGGATAAATCCCACTTGATCATGTTGGATTCGGATTGCTAGTATTTTTGTTGAATATTTTTGCATCTATGTTCATCGGTGATATTGGCCTGTAATTTTCTTTTTTTGTGGTATCATTGTCTGGTTTTGGTATCAGGGTGATGTTGGCATCATAGAATGACTATGGGAGTTTTCCTTCCTCTGCAATTCTTTGGAATAGCTTCAGAAGGATAGGTGTTAATTCTGCTCTAAATGTTTGATAGAATTCACCTGAGAAGCCATCCGGTCCTGGACTTTTGCTTGTTGGGAGTTTTTTAATTACAGTTTCAGTACTTGTGATTTCTTCCTGGTTCAGTCTTGGGAGAGTGTATCTTTCTATGAATTTGTCCATTTCTTCCAGGTTGTCCATATTATTGGCATAGAGTTGCTTGCAGTTGTATGGTCCTTTGTAACTTTTCCTTTTTCATTTTATTGATTTGAGCCCTCTCCCTTTTCTTCTTGATGAAACTGGCTAAAGGTTTATCAATTTTGTTTATCTTTTCAAAGAACCAGCTTTTACTTTCATTGATCTTTTCTATTGTTCATCTCTAGTTCACTTATTTCTGCTCTAATCTTTGTGATTGATTTCTTTTCTTCTGCTAACTTAACTTTTGGGGTTTTGTTTGTTCTTCTTTCTCTAGTTGCTTTAGGTGTAAGGTTAGATTGTTTATTTGAGATTTTCCTTGTTCCTTGAGTTAAAATTGCATTGCTATGAACTTCCCTCTTAGAAATACTTCTGCTGCATCTCATAGGTGGATCATTGTGCTCCAAAGTACAAACTTCCTCCTCAAGTTTCTTGTGATGAAAGACACAGGGACTCATAAATATTTCAAGTTATTTTTGTGTCTAATATTTCCTGTAACCTGTGTCAAACAATTAGGGTGAAAATGAGAGTATTCTCTCTTCTACATGGACCTCATTGCCTTATGATGACGCTAATGTTAGATGAAATATAAATTGCTATAACTACATATTAAAAAGGTGTTCCAGCCTAGTCTAGGTATCATGGAATGTTTCCCTGAGAAAGTGATATTAATGTAACACCTAAGGGAAGAAGAGTTCCCTTGTGAAAAGGCTTGGAGGTGAGGAGAAATATGTGGCAAATTTAAAAACTAAAATATTTGTTAGTTTAGTTTCATTCTATGGATGGACCTCATAATGTAAAAGCAATAAATAAAGTTGGTTAAAGCAGGAAGAGACAAGATAATTTAAGGCTTTGGGATCTGTAACAAAAGCTTAGAATGAAGATAAGTCTAATGAAAATTCATCAGTGTACTGTAAAAGAAAATGTAGAGAATGGACTAGAGGGGAGCAAAATGGATACCTGCAATATGTTTTGGGGCTCTAAGTAAGTTAGATAATGACCTGCTCTAAGGTAGTAATAGTTTAGCTTAATCCTGTCAATATCTTTCGTCTGTACTAACGGACCTTGGTTTTTGACGAAATGTTATGGGTGAAGGAGAATGGTGAGTCCAAGGTAATTTTACTGTACAAAGTGATAATACAATTTCCCTATTGACTTTACAATGTTTGTTTAGAATTGAAATTCAGGATGACAGACAGTATTGTAGAAATTGAAATGAGTAGGTGGAATTCAAATTTTCTATGATTCTAGCATTACAGAAGTGTGGTATAAGTAATACTTTATATTAAACCTTAGTAAATCAAAGAAGCATGTTTTTATCTTCAGAGGAGCCGAATCAAAAGTAGTCTAAATGTATATGTAACTGAGGAGGTACTAGGGAGTAAAAAAGCAATAATGTAAAATATTTCATTAGCCTGCTAAAACAAGAAAGAGGAAAATAATAATATGAAAATATGTAAAATGAGTAATATGATAGTTGTAAACATAACCTGAGAAACCATAACACTGAATGAGATATATATTAGAACTATTTTCAAATACTGGTCAATAGATATCAGAAGACCATAATCTCTGAGAGAAGGAAGACAAACAAGGTGAGCCCTACATCAATTGGAGAATGACATTTTCAAAATAACTTTTACAGTAGCAACAAAAAATAATTAATAGGGAAAAATCTATTGTCATATATGCAAGATATCTATTGTCATATATGCAAGATATTTAAATGAAAAATGACAAACTCTCTTCATAGATTGAGAGTCAATGCTGCTAACTTGTCATTTCTATCCAGTTTGATCCATATACTAAATACAATCCCCATCAATATCCCAGTAGGCATTTTGTAGGACTTACTTACCAAACTAATTAATTTTATAAATCATATAGCAATTCAAATGACCTAAAATAATCAAATCGTTTAAAAGAACAAGTTTATATTCAATATATTTTACTTCCAAACATAAAGTTATATAGTATTTAAGATAAAAACATAGAAATGGAACAGAGTCCAGAAATGGACTCCGCCACATATGATGATCAATTTAATTTTGACAGTGAGTCCAAGATAATTCAAAGGAAAATAGTATTTTCACCGAATGGTGCTTGAAAACTGGTGGGTTATCAATAAGAAATAAATGTACTGTATGTCACTCCATAAACAGAAATCAATACAAAGTTGGACCTAGCCTTAAACATAAAAGAAAGTCTTTGATAAATATTTCATCAAATTTAAAAACTTGTACTTCTCAAGAGACTCAGACACGAACATAAAAAGAAAAATCAGACTGGAAGAAAATATACAAAGGACTTGTTTCCAGAATGTATATAGAAAACTTTTAGAAAGATGGTAATCCAAAAAATGAAGCAAAATATTTAACAGATAAAGAAGATGTGTGAATATTCATTAAGTACTCTAATATATCCTCGCCATCATTAACAATCAGAGAAAAGCCACAGTAACATTTCAGTTCATACTCACTAGAATGTCTAAAATTTAAAAAGATTTAAAAAAATGGCCTAGGATGTAGAGTATTTATAAGTTAATATTATTGCTGGTGGTAATTTGAAATGGTAACATAACTTTGGTCAACATTGTGATAGTTTCTTATAAATAAAAACATACTACAAAATAATTGTACAAGAATGGCCATAGCATCTTTTTTCATAATAAAAATTGTAAAAAAAAATGCTAGTCAACAGATGATTGGATTAGTAAGTTTTGGTATACATATAAAATTTAATACTCAACAATAAACATAATAAACTACTGACACATGCAGTAACATGGGTGAAGTTTGTTTTCCCTCATCATTGTATTTGTAAAACACACAAAAAGTACATGCTGTAGAATTTCATTTGTATGCATCTCTAGAAAAGGTACGTCTAATCTATACTGATACAAAGATCAGTTGCTGCCTGAAACCTGGGATTGGGATAGGCTTGACTGAGAAGAGGATTAAGGAAACTATATGATTATAAAACAACACTGATTGATATATCAATACTAAAGTTTACTTTCCTGTATTCCTGACACATATCAAATTTGACCACATGTTGGGTCATAAAGAAAGCCTCAACAAATAGTACATTTTTGAAATCATTCAGAGCATGTTCTCTAATTACAATAGTATTTTAGGTAGAAAATAAGAAGAAAACTAGTAAATCCTCTCTTACCAGGAAATTCAAAAAAAATAAGTATCTCGTCCATGAGGTAACTAAGAAATCAATGCTTAAATACTGAAAACATTCTCTCTCTGGGTTGGAAGATGAATAAAATAATACCTGGTATCACCACTTCTGTACTGGTATTTCTACCTAGTGTAATAATGCAAGGGAAAAAGAAAATAAAAAAGAAGAAATACATTTGTCAGTATTCACAGATGACATGCTTTGTATACTAAGAAAATCCAAAAATCTGGAAAAATATTTAAGAATTATTAAGAGCATTCTGCAAGGTCTCTAGATGCAGGTTAGTATAGACAGAATATGCTCAGCTTCATTAGTTATCAGGGAAGTGCCAACTAAAATCTTAAATATAAACGGGGTAAAACAGGAATAAAGACACAGACCTACTTGAGAATGGACTTGAGGATATGGGGAGGGGAAAGGGTAAGCTCTGACAAAACGAAAGAGAGGCATGGAAATATATACACTACCAAACGTAAGGTAGATAGATAGATAGTGGGAAGCAGCCGCATAGCACAGGGAGATCGGCTCGGTGCTTTGTGACTGCCTGGAGGGGTGGGATGGGGAGGGTGGGAGGGAGGGAGACGCAGGAGGGAAGGGATTTGGGAACAGATGTATATGTATGACTGATTCACTTTGTTATAAAGCAGAAACTAATAAAATAAAAATATAAACCTGACAGATACAAATAGATGGAGAGATATACCATGCTCCTGGATTGGAAAAATCAATATTGTGAAAATGACTCTACTACCCAAAGCAATCTACAGATTCAATGCAAACTACCACTGGCATTTTTCACAGAACTAGAACAAAAAATTTCACAATTTGTTTGGAAAAACAAAAGAGCCCTAATAGCCAAAGTAATCTTGAGAACGAAAAATGGAGCTGGAGGAATCAGGCTCCCTGACTTCAGACTATACTACAAAGCTACAGTAATCAAGACAGTATGGTACTGGCATAAAAACAAAGATAGATCAATGGAACAGGATAGAAAGCCCAGAGATAAACCCATGCACATATGGTCAACTTATCTTTGATAAAGGAGACAGGAATGTACAGTGGAGAAAGGACAGCCTCTTCAATAAGTGGTGCTGGGAAAACTGGACAGGGACATGTAAATGTATGAGATTAGATCACTCCCTAACACCATACACAAAAATAAGTTCAAAATGGATTAAAGATCTAAATGTAAGGCCAGAAACTATCAAACTCTTAGAGGAAAATATAGGCAGAACACTCTATGACATAAATCACAGCAAGATCCTTTTGGACCCACCTCCTAGAGAAATGGAAATAAAAACAAAAATAAATAAATGGGACCTAATGAAACTTCAAAGCTTTTGCACAGCAAAGGAAACCATAAACAAGACCAAAAGACAACCCTCAGAATGGGAGAAAATATTTTCAAATGAAGCAACTGACAAAGGATTAATCTCCAAAATTTATAAGCAGCTCATGCAGCTCAATTACAAAAAAACAAACAACCCAATCCAAAAATGGGCAGAAGACCTGAATAGACATTTTTCTAAAGAAGATATACACACTGCCAACAAACACATGAAAGAATGCTCAACATCATTAATCATTAGAGAAATGCAAATCAAAACTACAATGAGATATCATCTCACACCAGTCAGAATGGCCATCATCAAAAAATCTGGAAACAATAAATGCTGGAGAGGGTGTGGAGAAAAGGGAACCCTCTTGCACTGCTGGTGGGAATGTGAATTGGTACAGCCACTATGGAGAACAGTATGGAGGTTCCTTAAAAAACTACAAATAGAACTACCATATAACCCAGCAATCCCACTACTAGGCATATACCCTGAGAAAACCATAATTCAAAAAGAGACATGTACCAAAATGTTCATTGCAGAAGAAGAAAAAAACAAAACCCAAAGGTGGTAGAAGTAAAGAAATCATGAAGCTCAGAGGAGAAATAAATGAAATAGAGACTATTAAAAAAATAAAAAGATCAATGAAACTAAGAGCTGATTCTTTAAAAAATAAGCAAAATTGGTAAACCTTTAGTCAGACTCATCAATAAAAATAGAGTGAGGTCCCAAATCAGTAAAATGAGAAATGGAAAAGGAGAAGTTATGACCGACACCACAGAAAAACAGAGGATCATATGAGATCACTAAGAACAACTATATGCCAATAAAATGGACAACCTAGAAGAAACACACAAATTCCTAGACATGTGCAGTCTCACAAGACTGAATCAGGAAGAAATAGAAAGCATGAACGCAACAATTATCAGTAATGAAATGGAATCAGTAAAAAAAAAAAAAAAAAAAAAAAAGAAAGAAAAAGAAAAAAGAAAATCCCAGCAAACAAAAGTCGAGGACCATACGGTTTTACAAGTGAATTCTACCAAACTTTTAGAGAAGAGTTAACACCTATCTTTCTCAAACCATTCCAAAAACTTGTAGAGGAAAGAATGCTTTCAAACTCATTCTATGAGGACAACATTAGCTTGATATCAAAATCAGACAAAGATATCACTAAAAGGAAAATTAAAGGCCAGTATCACTGATGAACATAATGCAAAAATCCTCAACAAAATATTAGCAAATCAAATCCAACAATATATTAAAAGGATCATACACCATGATCAAGGGGGATTTATTCTAAGGATGCAAGGATGGTTCAATATCCACAAATCAGTGTGATATACCATCTTAACAAAAGGAACCATGAAAAAAGTCACATGATGCATAAAAAGCTTTTGACAAAATTCTACATCCATTCATGTTAAAAACTCTCCACAAAGTGGGTAGAGAGTGAACATACCTCAACATAATAAAGGGCATTTATGACAAACCCACAGCTAATGTTATACTACGTGGTGAAAAACTGAAAGCATTTCCTCTAAGATCAGGAACAAGACAAGGATGCATACTATCACCACTTTTATTCAACACAGTATTGAAGTCCTGGCCACAGCAATCAGAGAAGAAAAGAAATAAAAGGCATCCAAATTGGAAGGGAAGAAGTAAAAGCATCACTATTTGCAGGTGACATGATATACAGAAAACCCTAAAGTCTCCACCAAAAGCTGTTGTAACAAATAAAATGATTTCAGTAAAGTTATAGGATACAAGATTAATATACAGAAATCTGTGGATTTTCTATATACAAATAATGAGCTATCAGAAAGAGAAGTCAAGAAAACAATTCCATTTACAATCACATAAAAAAGTATAAAACACTTAGGAATAAATTTAACCAAAGAGGTGAAAGATCTATATTCTGAAAACTATAAGACATTGATGAAAGAAACTGAAGATGATATAAATAACTGGAAAGATTCCATGTTTATGAATTGGAAAAATGAATATTGTTAAAAATATCCCTACTACCCAAAGCAATCTACAAATTTAATACAATCCCTATCAAAATACCCACATTTTGCACAGAGCTAGAACAAATAATCCTGAAATTTATTTGGAACTACAAAAGACCTCAAATAGCCAAAGCAATCTTGAGACAAAAGAAGAAAGCTGCACGTTGTCATGCTTCCTGACTTCAGACTATACTATAAAGCTACAGCAGTCAAAACATTGCAGTACTGGCACAAAAACAGACACATAGATCAATGGAACAGAATAAAGAGCCCAAAAATAAACTCATGAACTTATGGTCAATTAATCTATGACAAAGGAGGCAAAAATATACAACAGGGAAAGAAAGGATCTTCAAGAAGTGGTGCTGGGAAAACTGGACAGCTACATGTAAAAGAATGAAATTGAAAAAAAACAGAAACAGACCCATAGACTTAGAAAACAAACTTATGGTTACCAAAGGGGAAAGGTGGTGGGGAGGGATAAATTAGGAGGTTGGGATTAATGTATGCACACTACTATATATAAAATAAGTAATCAACAAGGACCTACTGTATAGCACAGGGAACTCTACTCAATACTCCGTAATAACCTACATGGGAAAAGAATCTGAAAAAGAATAGATATACATATATGCATAACTGAATCACTTTGCTGTACACCTGAAACTAACAACATTGTAAATCAACTATATTTCAATATAAAATAAAAATTTTTTTAAAGTATGGAATTATAACATTTTCTCACACCATATACAGAAATAAATTCAAAATGGATTAAAGACCTAACATAAGACCTGAAACCGTGAAACTCCTAAAACAAGACATAGGCAGTATACTTTTTGACATAAGCCTTAGACGTATTTTTTTGGATCTGTCCTCAGGCAAGATAAACAAAAGCAAAAATAAACAAATGGGACCTAATCAAACTTAAACTTTTGCACAGTAAAGGAAGCCACCAATAAAATGAAAACACAACCTACTGAATTGGAGAAGGTATCTGTAAATGATACGTCATATAAGAGGTTAATTTCCAAAACAAATAAACATCCCATACAGCTCAGTATCCAAAAAACAAACAATACATATTAAAAAGTTGGCAGAAGATCTGAATAGACATTTTACAAAGAAGATATACCAATGGCAAACAGGCACATGAAAAGATGCTCAACATTTCTAATCATCAGGGAAATGCAAATCAAGACCACAATGAGATATCACCTCATACTGGTCAGAATGACTACCATCAAAAAGACAGGAAATCGGGCTTACCTGGTGGCGCAGTGGTTGGGAGTCCACCTGCCGATGCAGGGGACGCGGGTTTGTGCCCTGGTCCAGGAGGATCCCACGTGCCACGGAGCGTCTGGGCCCATGAGCCATGGCTGCTGGGCCTGCACGTCCGGAGCCTGTGTTCTGCAGTGGGAGAGGCCGCAGCAGTGAGAGGCCCGCGTACTGAAAAAAAAAAAAAAAAAAAGACAAGAAATGATAAATGTTGGTGAGTATGTAGAGAAAGAGAACCCTAGTTCAATGTTATTGCGAATGTAAACTGGTTTGTGGAAAACAGTGTGGAGGCTCCTCAAAAAATAAAAAATAGAACTACCACATGATCCAGCAGTTCCACTCCTGGATATATATCCAAAGAAAATGAAAACATTAATTTGAAAAGATATAGGCAGCCCAATGTTCACAGCAGCATTATTTACAGTAGCCAAGATATGGAAGCAACTAAACATCTACCAAAAGATAAATGGATAAAGTAGATGTGGGGTGTGTGTGTGTGTGTGTCAGGAAAACAGAAATTACTCAGCCATAAAAAAGAATGAGATTTTGCCAGTTGCAATAACATGGATGGACGTGTACCATATTATGTTTAGTGAAGTAAGTCAGACAGAGAAAGTCAAACACTGTATTTTTTCACTTATATGTGTGGAATCTAAAAATATAACAAATGTCAGTATAACAAAACAGAAAGAGACTCACAGATATAGAGAATAAACTAGTGATTAACAGTGGGGAGACACCAGATAGGGCTATGGGATTAAGAGATACAAACTGCTATGTATGAATAAATAAAATACAGTATGTAATAATGTACAGCACAGGAAATATAGCCAATATTTTGTAAAAGCTTTAAATGTATTATGATCTATATCACTGTGTTGTACACCTGAAATTAACATTGTAAATCAACTATACTTCAATAAAAATATAAAAAATAAACAAATACCACAGTGAAAAAGCCAATAGAAAGGAGTAGAATGAAGATGCATTGGTAGAAAATAATTAGTAATTGTGCAAAATCTCCAAGAAGGCAGAGAGGGAATAGAATCTAGGGTATAATTAGAAGTATCATTTATATAGAGAAAAATAGATAACTTTCATTTTAATAAAAATGGACAGGAGTTAAGGACAAGTTCAGGCAGTTTCATTTTGCTGCTTCTGTTTTTGTTACTGTTTTGTTGTTTGCTTGCTTTCTTGTTTTATATTTTTATATTTTAAGTGAAGTAATCTGCAGAACAGGTGAGAATGTGAGGTGACAAAGGTTTGATTAGAGTGGAAGTTTGAAATAGTGTTTGGGTAGAATGGGTGCAATAATTGGCTAAAGACACAAAAGCATTGTCTGTCAGCTTCAGGTTGGTGGCCACCAATTTATCTAGAAACCCATCTGGCCAATGAGGGGATTCTCTAAGAAAGAATAACCTATGGATCAGTGCTGGGAACATGGACATCTGTCTTCTACTGGTTGGCTGTAGCAGACAGAAGCAAGCTAAGAAATGTTTACTACTGCAGCTAGAGGGGTTAAAATGGTAGAATGATGATGATCAAGACAGGTTGAAAAACAGTGCTGAGGAATGTGAAAAGGTCTATGAAATGGAAGTCCTTACATGGATTGGAGAACGGATGCTATTTGGATTTTTAGCTTCACACAACCTAGTTTTTCCTTACCTATGGTCATGCAAGAGATAAGTGTACGATCTAGGACCAACAATGGTGCTTTCTTACTCTCAGCACAGAGTCCTTGCAACGTCATTAAGATGTCAGGTTGAGTATTATCAGTAGATGCCTGTGAAAAGGGCAGAACTCAGAGCGCTGCCTGATGCTGGAGAGAAGAACAGTACAGGCTGAAACACAGAAGGTCAGAGAACCATGCCAAACCCAGCCCCTCCTGCTAGCACTACTTAGTAAAGCATCTGTGTAACTAGTAGCTGGGGTATAATTGTAGAAAATTAGTTCTTCAGCTAATCATTTGCCTTTAAGCCAACATGACTATAGGATAGCTAATCACTAACATTACCAATAGTATTTCTAAAATAAACCATTTCAAATAGAATTAAAAAGCATTCTGAGTAGCCACCTGAATTGGTGTTATGTTTTTTATTATTTCCTTTTAAGATGACATAAAATGTTTTTGGCCTGGAATATGTGCTTTAGAAAACAATAAGATCGGAAAATGCTTTTTGACAGGACAATATATTACAACTGAATAAATGTCATATTTCATTTCATGTATGGCCCTTTCAGCAGTGTTAAATTTCTTTAGTTATTCCATACATTGATTCTCCCCCTTTCAACTTAAGTTGTCCTTTTCTGTTGTCATGATCTAATGGAGAGCTGGCTAAGGACAAATTTACAAGATGAATCCTATCAGTGGCCCACTGGAATAACTCTTCATATTCAAAGAAGGTGCCACCTTCTCAATTTAATTATAAGCTTGACAATTTCAATTTGGATGTATAACTCCATTTTGACTAACCTTAACAAAGCCCCTTATTTGATTTTCCCATTAAGCCAGCCTGGCTCTTTAACATTTTTGAATGCAACATAAAAAGTAGAATGTTTTCAATACAGGCCATTCTTCTAAAAATCTGTTCGGAAACAAAAGGATGTGTTAATAAGCAAGTACTTGGATAAAATTAGGTCCTCAAGAAAAGTTCAGGGTGGATACTAAAAACATGTTGAATTAGATGATGTATTTTTGCTAACAAATGTGTATCTAAATATTTCCTATGGTGTACAACTACCATTATTAGACCAATCATAAGTTAGAAAGACTATAACAGTGTTTACTTTTAAGAAATATTTAAGCTGTCACTTGTTACCTACCAACACACATATGTAATGCCCTTTAACGTTACCTATGTTAACCTTATTTCCAAATACTTTAACTGAGCATTTTAAAACTAAGTACAGGTTGACTAGAAACTCCAGGGACTGGGGACAAAATCCTGGTTTCTACTGCAAAACCAAGGCAAACAAATTTATTTAATTTTGTTTGAGAATCAGAAAAAAAAAGTTTGCTTTGTATTTACAGTATGACACATTTTAAAGATGAAGTAAATGTTATACAATTCCATGTCCTAGAAACTATAATATGATTTGTTTATGGTTTATCTTTGCCTTATTGATATGTTTACTGAGATCTACATTTTAAAATTTTTAAAGGTTTTGTTAGAAAATATCTTTAATCTGAAAGTCTTCAAACTGTTTGGGGCTTATGAGGATGACTGAGTATTTGTATTTATTATTTCAAAAACATGCTGCTTGGAAAATAATGGAGTACAGACATTATCAAACTATCATCCTAACAAAATACATTGGCAAGTAAGATACCCTCATTTTTCTTAGTACCAACATGCATACAAAAATTCTATAACCTTTCTAAAAACAGTTAATGAATAGTCATTTTTTAAAAATGTTAGACATTGTATTAATGTTGGTGCAATTTCTTCAACTATACAATATCTGAAAATACACATTGGAAGTGCCATATTACTGAGAGGCAGTGTTGTGTAATGGGTAAAAGTACCAGGTACTTGAACAACACTGCCTTGGCTCCAGTTCCAACTCTACCATTTAATAGCTGTGTCGCCTTGAGATAGCTACCAAACCTTCTAGTTCCTTTGTTTCCTCATCTTTAAAATGGAGATAATAATAGTACTTACCTCACAGGATTGCTGTGAGTTAATTTATGTCAACTGTTTAGAACAGCGCCAACACACAGGAAGCACACAATAGATATTAGCAATTATTATAAGCTGTTATTATACTTGGAGCTAAACCGCACACATTTGCCTTTCAAGTACTACTTTTGTGCAGGTGCTATATCCACCAGGGGTCTTTAAATTCAGGTAAACATTGAGACTTACAAGAATATCATAGGCTACCTTGGCACCAGTTTACCTAGAAGGTTATAGGACAGGAAATATATTTTTCCAGGCAACACCAGGCATTTCTCTCCACAGGAGTCCCAGCAACTGTAGTTGCCATGGCAGTTCACACAGGGGTTGGGGAACTATCTATGCTTTCCCCAGGTGACAGCCCAGGTGCAAGGGTATGGGATCTACATCAGCGGGCATTAGCAACCTCATGCAAAACACATTTCTGACAAAGGTCTTGTATCCAGAATGTGGAGAGTCAGAGCAGTAAGCACAAGACATTCTGGTGTTCTGACATGACGTAGATGAGGAACTTACAAAATTAAAAGAAGGAATAATTAGCATGTCTTTCTTGGATATTCCTCTTAACTATCAATAATTACAGTAAGATTTGAACAAAGATTTGCCAGCAAACATTCCACTCTGATGTAGTTGTTGAGGACTTTTATCACAGGTATTTAACTTCGAGTTTTGTAAAAAGATCCAGCCATGTTATGTATACATGAACAAAATTTTGACATTTTATGAGGAAAAAGAACATACCTTTTATTGTTGTTATAATCCTTTTCCACAGCAAAGGCTTGCAGATACACATCTAACTAGGACCAAGCCTTTTGTCTGAAAACATTCTTAGAACTGGACAGACTGTACTGTAGCTTAACTGAAATCACAGATTACATACCACAAAGCACAAAAGAGACATTACAATAAAACTAAGATCTGTCGAATGATAATATTGAGAAGGAGTCTATTTAGATGGTCTTAACTTGGATTATTTGCAAAATACTTCTTGTAGTTAGAGCTAACACTGAGCATCATCTGTATATTCATGTAGATCCTCAAAAAAAAAAAGAGGCAGAACTTATGAACTATGTCTGATTTATTTTTGAACATTGACAATATTGAAGATCTTATTGTGACATTAATAGACCCATAAGTTCAGTTATTTTGAAACCACATCAGTATTGTAAGAATAAGCACAAGTCACTACCATAAGAAAGATGGCTATATTCCTATTTACTATGGTAAGAGAACAGACTTCCAGTTTATATAGATCACAGGCCTTTAATTTGGATCAAGATCTTCTTTATTTTTTTTAACCTCATCCACTTTTATGGAAAGAAGTCAACAGGAAGCTGCTTACATGTACTTTCATGCAAATATTTACATATAACCTTAGGAGGTTTCAGGGCCTTAGAAGCCATTTCATTTCTCAGTTGATACCTTGTGATCAAGAACTCTTCATCCAAATCAGAGAGGATTGTTACCAGATGTTAGGAAAAATAGCTCGTTTTATGACAAACATTTCAAGTTACATTTACTTAGAAGCCTTTTCAGTTGATGAAAGTGATTTGCAATGGTAAGAGAATTTTTGGACCTGAGTTTTATAGTCTGATTGGTTTATTCTACCAGGCCTTTAGAGTAAAATAACATTCTCGCTTGCACAGGTACACTTGTGAAATTCAGAAAACTTTGTTCAAGAAATTGAACACAGAGATCCCAAAATGGTACATTAGCCTACTCAAATATGCTTTGTTTCCACAAAGGGAATTCTTTTGAATTCTTCCCTTGGAGGATTTTTCATTAAACTAAGCCTGGTAAGAGGGCTTATAATGCTTTTTGGAGACATGAAATTGTGCAGTTATTCTCTATGAGTAGGCCTGAGGCACTGCTTAGGCCTCAAAATTCCCTACCATTTGCTTGGCTTGTCTATGCCCCTTGCTTGTGTGGCTTGTGATCTGGCTAATAGCAAAAAGTCAGGCCTCTTAGGGCATATAGCTCTTGGACCTCAAAGATCCTCATAGAATGTCTTACAAGCTTTCCTCATGAAATAACAGTATTCTTGCAGCAATTGTCCTAATCTGTCTGCAAAACTAGTTTTCATGCTCTCCTAGAGGGATAATTTGTCCTGTGGTTTTCTTCAGTCTACTGGAGAAGTCCTACTACAGTCATTTAGGATTTTTAAATAAATAGATTTGTCAGAGGCCAGAATAAGAAACCGCAATGGCACAGACAGGGCTTTGCTGATTCAGTGAGGAAAGAAGACAAGTCAACTTCCACATTTTAAGTCATGAATTTCACTTAAACCTCCTTTCAAGACTATAGGTTTATGTATAAAACCCACTTGTATGGGTGGGTTCATTTGCTTCAAAAGCAAATGAAATAAATACAATCTATACATGACAAGATTACAGAGTCAGAAGGAGAAGAGAATGTCAGTTTTAGGGTGGGAAGGCCAGAGGCCCTGGTGAAATCCTGAATGACAGTAGGTCCCTAGGACCTTCTTCTCCAGAAGACTTAATGGCAGCACAGAGCCCTCAGAATACACCAAATAGTTTCATGTTTGAAAGAGAAGATTACCAAGGATCCTCAGTACTATTCAGGTTAATTCGTCATTTAGAAAAACTTTCTTCTTACTACAGTGAGATTGGAAACTACTTTCAGAATCTAACTACCTCTAGGAGGTCTTTAATGAAAATTGCTAATTATTAAACAGCAGATTTTAGCATGCAGTTTGTCCACAGAGTAACGTTAATTACAAAGTATGTTATTCTATTCAAAGTCTGTCTTTTTTTAAGTTGTGTACAGATTCAGAAGTTCTAAGTGTTCTCTGAAATACACGTGAGTGCTTCATGAAATCCTGTTTAATGTTTGTAAAAAAAAATTGTCATTCCTGACACATACAAAGATTTTACATTTCTGGCTTCAGTAAGTAAAAAGACTCAAAGATGTGTAGTTTTCAAGTATTACTGCCTTTCAAATTACATATTTTTTGGTGTTACCTTTTCAAGGATTTCAGGGTTGGCATATAATGGGGCTAATTAAATTTTCCACCGCGGAAGCAGCCAGCTAGACCACTGCCCCAGGCACATAACCTGAGCTTACTACTTTCCTTCGCTCATTTATTGTGTGTGTGAGATGAGATTCCTCAAACTGCAAACTGAGTAGAGTACTCAGGCCAGTCAGCTGCTGATGGATTTCAGTAACTACAGAGGCAGTGTTTGAGCCTCACCTGACAGCACACATCATAGCCAGGTGACAGTGGAAGCACATCTTCCTGTGTGAGTTGGCTGTGGATGACAATCTGCCAAACTAAAATAATGGAAGAGGCATTAGTTATATAAAAATGAACCAACTGGGCTTAGCTCTAAAGTATTTTGCAAGATTCTAGGAATATCACCTCATTTTGCCCTGAGATGGTTTTAGTGGACAACCCAGAAAATATAACAACAATTACAAAATAGAATCATGTGGGAAAAGGTGTTTTTCAGTAATTTCATTGGTATATCTTTATAATTAAGCAATTTTGTCAGCCTTCACAAGAAACAAAGGAAATATTTAATAACAACTATGTGGCAGTCTACTAGGCTCTTTACACATGTTATTTAACTTCAATAAGTACTCTTTTCCTATTTTATATCTGAGGAAACTAGGATGAAAACAGTTAAATGATTTGTTTATATTACTAAATGGCAGATCTGGAATTTAAACCAACTTTGACTGAAAAGATCTGTTTTAATACACTGCCTGATAGGTGTAAGAATTACGTGTTTTTTAAAAAAGAGACTCTTGTAGGTGGATTTGGGAAATATTCATGAAAATGAGTGGTATACATGCATGTGTATATGCATATGTGTGTATGATATTTATCGTAGATTATGAATTCCCTAAGATTTTTCAGTTGTTGTTTTATTAAGTTACTTATATATGACATAGCTTTTACTGTAGACAGTCATTTCTTATAAAAGGAGTGAACATTAACCCTGGAAGTATGGAGATCCATTACAAAGAAAGCAGTGACCATCTGTTTCTTATGGTATGATATAGAAGGTACAGAATTGATTTCACTGAAAACCAAGAAAAAAAAACTAAGCTATCATCTTAGAAAATAGAATATGGAACCACTTATGCATCAGATGACTAGATTAATGGTTAAAAATAGATTGATGTGATAATTTACATAGGTATATAAAATGAGGAATAACTCATTTGTTCCTGGGATAAAAACAAAGTGGCACATTTCATTTTCTGTAACATTAAATCTCTTTAAATTCCTGATTACATTCTCTGAATAATAGTTTGTTTTTTGGTTTTTTTCTACAGTTGGACAGTGTCACCTCCCTGATCCAAGCAGCCAAAAATTTAATGAATGCTGTAGTGCAAACAGTGAAAATGTCTTACATTGCCTCAACCAAGATCATCCGAATTCAGAGTCCTGCTGGGCCCCGGCACCCAGTTGTTATGTGGAGAATGAAGGCTCCTGCAAAAAAACCCTTGATTAAAAGAGAGAAACCAGAGGAAACTTATGCAGCTGTCAGACGAGGCTCAGCAAAGAAAAAAATCCACCCAGTGCAAGTGATGAGTGAATTTAGAGGAAGACATATCTACTGAAACCACTATTCTACTCTAGTGTTTAGATTACAAAGTCCTGGCTAAACACACTGCTTTATTTTTACACTTGATTAGTTCTGTAAGTTCACTAACTTAGAATTTAACCCACAAATAATGTAAAACATTGAAAGCCTAACCAACATGAGCAACATATATTTGGGATCATGCCATTGTCATTTCTCTATGGCCAGAATCTAATAAGTAATCAACAAATGCTTGTTGAATGAATGAAATCTTCAGGTGTCATTGAGCCTTTCCCAGCATAGAGAATATCTTATATTCATTACTAAATGAACACAGGAGACTCAGATGAGTCCTGTTCATCTGTAACAGCTTAAGTATACTCACCCTTTTCATTTTGAATTAAAATAGTGATATGAGCTCTTGACTTGGTTTTCAATGGAAACAAAAGATTTCATAAAATACTTTCCCATTTAATCTCCATACTTCCTTTATCTGATGTAACCTGACAGACATGTGTGATTCCTTCTACAGGAAAAAAAAAAAATTCCATCTCTAGATATTTGTAACAACTGTCAACTGATTGGGCTAATACTCATCAGAAACTAACCATGCTTGAGCAATCAAGTTACTTTCTGGAGTTTCAAGGTCCACCTTAATTATTTATGAAACAATTTATTAACATTATAAAGTTTACAATGAGTTTTCATGCCACAACTGTGCATTTCAGGACTCCACTGTGTTCAGCAGTTCTGCATGTTGAATTCTGGATTTAAAAAGGCCCACCAGAATACTACATATATGGAGGAAGAGTTATCATCCATTGGGGAAATGGGCATTTAACTCTATCCCCAAGCAAGTAATGACTGATAACAGAAATTCAAGGAGTTCTGCATGACTCCCTTTGTATCACCTTGCAAGTGTAATTAAAAGGAAAAGGCCAGTTTGAAAAACATTTTGTCACTGAGTAAAATATAACTCAAAAAATGTGTGTGAATTGTACCACTGAACTCTGAAGTAGAGTTAGTGGCAATGAAGCTAGAGTGATTTTAATAACATTTTTAAAAATAAAAGTCACTGAGGTCATTTTATAACTGCAGTCATTGTGCTCATCCTGAATTGAGTTCATAATGGACTTTATAATAGTTTCAGAGTCTAGTGCATTGCTTCTCTCTTTCTACTTCTTTCTCTCTGTCTCTGGAGGAGTTAAGTTTCAGTTTTACCTTTTCTCATGCACAGAGTTCCCATTCACAGGATTTTAAACATGAATGTCCTATTCTACTTTATCAAAATTATACCCAAATCATAACTTCACTTTGTAAAACATTTCCATCAATGAACTGTTTCAACAACCATGTCATCTTAGTTTGACTAGGTAAAGTTTAAACATGTAACATCAGTTGATGTTAGGAGGGCCAGTTTGGGTAAAACAATGTGTGAAACATAAGAAGGCATAAAGGTTGGGAGCATGATGTGTGTGGTATCTTGAACAAAATGATATGGGAAAGGGATTTAATGGGTCAATATGTTAATAAATTATGGGGAAAATGTAAACTTTTCATTGTAACGTTATATTGTTCTTCCAAAATGCTAGGTTACCTGGGCTAAGTATTGATACATACACTTTCCAAGAGTGAAAGCAATAAGCTCCTGCCTGTCTTGCAGTAGGCACTGGCCCAAGATCAATATTATTCTGGACAGAGTCCACTCCCTAAAAGAAAAGGCAGTGCAGAAAGGAATTAGAGAATCCAGATAATTCTATTGTCCAGAACTAGCTAGCTAACTAAGGCAAAACAGGGAATTTCTTTTGTTGACATGCTACCATCATTTTCTGTTCTAAGAGTAGACATTACAAGAGTTACATCTATGACACTTCCTTTTCTCAGGTAGAAGTGTGAATTTACAATTTAGTGGAGAAAATAGTATTTTTAAAAATTACCAAACTACTAGGATATCTTAGTTCCTAAAGCCACATGCTCAAGAATCATAAGTGTCTCATTGACATATCTAATGTCTGTTTAATTCTACATCAGCTTTCCACAGGTTAGAGTTTAGAATGCAGCACTGGATGCCAAAAAGAACATAACTAATTTGAAATTATACACTTATCAAATAACTTCTGTATCTATCTTAAGAAAATGACTCTTTAAAAATGAGATGTGAACAAGTCCTCCTCTTCAAAGTAGACGGATTTCCAGCTTAGCTCAAAGCAAACAACTATGATTAAGCAAAACTTAATTAAAAAAAATTAACTTGGAGAATGTTCCAGGAGTAAAGTCTGGTGCAATAATCAAAGGTGCAATAAGAACAAGATGTACAGAGCTGAGAAGGACATGTGTCCACCTGACTCAATTCCTGCAGTGGGTAGCATTTCAGGATTTAATTCAATTCAAACCCGCTAATAGTCTAATACTTAGAAGAAAAATTAGCAGCAAATATATTAACAAATCCTCACATTATAAAACAAAGTTAAATGAATCTAATCCGTAAGTATGAAGGTGGTGTATATATTTATAACTAAGCCCTTCTTCTGGCAGGGGAATGACAGAAATTTCTTAATGAGAGTGTTTGCTTGGTGGCCCATCTATGCATCTTTTGAAATTGCATCACAGAGATTGGTGCTTCTTCTAATGATACTTTTGCTTTATCTTGCTAATCAAAACTCACCTTTCTCTTTTAGGGAGATTCCGTTATGTTAATTTATGAAGGAAAAAAATCTTTGGGAGGGAGGAGAGGGTTTATATCACCTTTGAAGGACAGCAGTTCCATCCTGGTTAGCCACCAGCATCACTGGCAAACATTAGACTGAAATCAGAATGATAAGTTAGAAAATATCTGTGAAATCATAATCCACTCAAGATTTTTTAGTTAGAAAAACTGGAAGGTTTTCATTAAATAGGAAAGGTGATAAATATAAATCTTTCCCTTTTACTTATCACAAGTGGAAATTAATGGCTTAAAATATTTCCTTCTTTCTAATGGACTAAATGAATGAGTCTGGAAAAAAATTCAAACACTAAACTTCTAAGGAAATTTGTTAATTATTCCCTTTCTGCTTGTCTTATGACATGAACGAAAACTGTGAATGTATTAGAAAATACAATATTCTTAAAATTGCCTTCTGGTCTTCGCAAATCTCTGAATTTATCAGTATTAAGATAACATATATGTTCCCCATAAAATTCCTTCTGTATGAGGGGTAAGTACCTCCACAACTCTACAGAAAGGCCCGCTTCATCAGGCTGACATCCTTGCACACTTAACATCTTCAGAGAGGTCAGTCTTCAAGTCACAGTAAAGCAAGATATTTAAAATTGTGAACACACTGTTAAGTGCCCAATCTGGGCCTCAAACCTAATAATTAGTGCTCCTCAAATTTAATGAGTGGCTGAAAAGACTAATGTCTGACAACAGAGAAAGTATTTCCAGTGACTTCCTACACCTTCACATTCAGGGTGGTCTTTTCATCTCACCATCCCTGAGCTCAGTATCTTCCTATAAACTGCTGACAGTTTGCTACCAGAATGATGCAGCAGGCCTGCTCATCCTAATCAATTACCCCCAAATAATGTCCTTTCCTCTTAGTCCATGCACCAAAATCTCTCTCGCTCATCTCTCATCCCCTTAGGAGACCATCCCACGTATCAACTGATTAATACATTCTGTAGCATTCTAGTTAAAATTATTAATTTTAATTCCCAATGCCATTATCTTTTTTCTTTTTCTATTCCAGAAAACGTTCTTATCTTTTTTGGTGTCAAATGAACACTTCCATGCTAGGGACTGTGGTTCCCATGGATACATATTTCTGTACAGTGGCAGAATGAGTAGAGTGAGATCGAGACTTTTCCTGGTGATATTTACCTTTCTCTAGTGAACTCCTTGCAGAGCTGCCAGCCTATTTCCATTGTAAGTAATTCTCTAGGTTAGCAAAGCAAGCGCCAGAATATCAAGTTGAGTAAAATCTGTACTTTCTTTTGTCTGCCTGTCTTTTGTCAAGACAGTCTGCTTATTGCATATTTAGGTATCAAACAGCCATTTTTCTTTTTGGAAAGTCAGAAATACTTCTGTTTGACTGCATCAGAAAATTTAGGGGCATCCAGTTAAAAGACTGTAACTTCCATATTATTTTAATAATTCTTTTTAAGTCAACTAGAAAAATGTCTGCAACCTGGAAAATTTATATTTATCATTTTCATTTATATGTCACATACCAGAAAACAACACTTAATCGGACAAAAACCCTATAGCATTTTTTGTCATAACTCTCTTTCCCTATCATTATAATATCTTTAATATTAGTAAATATTTTGCATGTTACTGCCAAATAAACAAGCCAGGCCTAATGACAGAAGAGTCTACACACAAAGTAGTTTAAAGTTTTCATTTTGGTTCTTTGGGTCTATTAGGATAGAAAAATGTGGATGTTACTAAAACCAGGTGTATGCAACTAAAGATGTTGTAATCAAGGTTTTAACACTATCCTAGACATCTGAGAGAAGGATTAAAATTTTTAATGCATTCTTTTGCCATTTTAACTAATTTACATGAACAAGAAACATTTTCTATTAAAGCAAAAAAGAATAATTTCCTACATTAATCATTTTATATGGGAATTTTCTTCCCCTACCAAGATAGATAGGACTTATTCCTGAACACTTCAAAAGAAGTTTATACTAATTGAGAGAACCGCTTCCAAATGGAACCCAACCTTACCAGAATCCCACCTACAGACAATAGATGGTTTGTAGGGCTGGCCTTTATGTAGATCCTGGGATGAGATGTTTCATGGCTGCAGGCTGGCTTCTGGAATCCAACAGTCCCCACTGGTTTAGGAGAACAAAACCCAAGGAATGACCTTCAAAATGAATTTAACAAGTTGGAGGGGAAAAAAAGCAGTAAATACAGAGCAGTTCTAAAAGAAAGTGGGTAAGAAAGTGACAGAGGTAGAGGAGGGAAGAAGAAAGGTAGTTGCAGAAGCAGGTAACTTTTATAGCAGAGAGAGGAAGAGTTTTGAGTTCTATGAAGGAGAAGTCCTGAGGAAGATTTTAAGGATAGGTTAGGGCATTTATCTTTGGCAGTTTGGGTGAAGTCATGTCAGGGCAGAGGACAAACTATATAACTTTTGAGGATCATTTAGTGATATTGTTTGCAAGATGAGAAACCGAAATTCAGTCAAATTTTTAGCATATTGATGGGTGAAATTCTCCCCGGTATCAGAGTTAGTCGGGATATTATATATTTAATAAATATCTATTGAGCAAATTTGATGTTCCAGGCACTGCTCTAGGTTCTTAGGATATACCAGATAACAAAACAAACAGTGATTCTTGCCCTTATGGGCAGACTCTGTGTTGAATGCTATTATCTTATTTAATTTTTTTCAATAACTCTAGGGGATAAACATTATCAGCTCTATTCCTTAGAAAAAGAAACTAAGGACACAGATCTTGCTCGAAAACTCACTGTCCTTAAAATTTGGTTGCACTCTAGAGTCTGAACTTTTAGCCACCACACCATCCAGATTTCCTGGAAAATGGTATTGGATTTTTTGGTTGAAAATGAGATGCACATTTCAAATGCAGGCTGGCTTCCTATGTAAGAGCAAAAGGATCAAAACTTAAATATATACGGTATATAAATCCATACCTACATCACTCAAAACAAATAAAAAGCAGGTACATAAGTAATTAGCTCAATGTTATAACCTCTAATAATTGAATAAAAATATCAGATACATGAGGAGTGAATATTTCATCTACGTGATCTGAAATCAGATGAAAACACTTACCAAATTACTTTCACTTCCACAGAGGTGAAATCTTCCATGGAGATACCTGTTTAAAATCCATCTTTAGCAATGATTGGTGAAAACAATTTGTTGACACCATTTCTTTCCTTCTTTACTGCTAATGTGTGTTTAAAGTTATATATCCCAGGGAGGATGGGCCAAGGATTACTGAAATAAGCTAAAGTTTCTTTGTATTCCACACTGACTGAACCATAGGAAATGTATGTTTCCTTCTTTATAGAGGTAACAATGTATACAGTATGTGTCTGACTGTAAGCAAATTTAGTCCTTTAACTTTACATGGTCCTTCTTCCTAGAGACAACTGAAGTCTAGACTTTCCCTCTTGCCCATGTTGCTGGATAGACCTCCCTATCTCAGGCCTGGGGTAGTTAAATGAAGCCAGAAATGTTTCCTTAAACTGGGAATGTATTTATTTGGGGTCTTCAATTTTGGGTACCTGGCAGTCATGATGGTGCCTGCTGCCAACTTTCATAAAAGGAAGCTCTGGAGGGAAAGTCTTTCTGAAAGACGCTCAGATTTCTAACAACCATCTTCTAAAAATCTCTTCAATGTATGATATATATATACAACAGCCACTTAAATGGTATTAGCAGAATACTAGTTCTACTTATGTCCTGTGTTTTCATTCCAAATGAGGTATTTTTTAGTTCTAAAGTTTTCTTTCCTTTGCATTTTCAAGAAGAATGCTTATTTTTTGTTCTGGGTATTTGGTCTTAAAGATATGTAGCATCTCTAAACATCTTAAAGCCCCCTTTCAATAATTATATCACTGGTTCAAAGCCAGCAGATAACTTTTTCTATTCAGACAATCATGTATTATGTAGTCCCAGGCCAGCCCTCAACATGTCCATCAGTTTCCCATCTTTATGAATTATCTGAACCTCTCTGTGATATTCAGTGATAGTCTAGCTAAGACTGACAAGTCTGGGCTTCTAACATCAAATCTGGATTGGAGTGTTTATTCATAAAGCAAAGGGGCAAGTCTGAGAGGTTAGTTCACACTCTCAGTTACACAGAAATTTTCTTCTTCCTTAAGCTTTAAACATAAAATTAATTTTGAAAATACTGTAGGGATAGTATTCCATTGCTTGCTGAATCTTATACCATTATAACTCTCTATTTTTATGTGCTGGTATACAACGAGATATAAATATGAGAATTTCAGCAACTGTCTTGCAGGGTTAAGCTGTGCTTCTGACTGATTTTGAAAATTGTCCTTCTGTGGTAAAATTCCTCCAAAGAAAATTTCATTGGCCCCGAATGACAGCATAATTTTTCTTTGATATCCATGACTAACAACTCTCTGAAAACAGAAGTAGACATATGTTATGCCCAATTTAGTAACTAATAGTTGGGACTTTAAAACAAAATTTTCTTGAGCAAGTTTTTGGGTGATTAAATATGAATTAAAACTTCCAGTGAAAGATTTCCAGATGCCCCTGCTTTCCATTTTGATGATGTTTTAGCTCCACACTGACATGGCAAAAAAATTCACTTACTTTACCTTATGTACTTTTACAGGCAACAACTTTGACATTTTAAACTTAGTGACATTTCTGAAGGTAGCATGCACATTGTAAATCAGGGTGAAGGCAGATTTAAGCTGACAGTATGAGATTAAATAAAAGCAAGCAGTTGATAATAGTCATGTTTATTGTAACAATATCTTGAGAACTTTAGTGGCATTTGAGGTGTTTCAAACTATCAGTACCTTGCTTCTACACCTCACCCCACTGTGCAGGAGGCAGAATAGGGCTGAGTGAAGCACCCACTATAGTAACTACCAATTCAAAGTAGGTTTATAGTTTGGCCATAGATAAACTCTGGCAAAAGCACTTGTAGAGCTTTCTGGTCATTATTTATCCTTAAAGTCAATTTCACCAATCAATAAAAATGAATTATTTATCCAGGAATATATAAAGCTCTTTAGTACCCTCACGACATTGACATAGAAGGTCAGATATTCCCTGTTTGGGATTCTGCATTCCTTTTGTGCTTTCACTGAATCAAATTTTTTTTTCATTGTGTTCTCAATTTTTTCACGCATGTAACACTGGGTTTGTTTTGAAATTAAGCAGTATTCTTTGAAACAATATTTATTTCAACTCATGTCACTGTAGTTTGTTAATAATTTGCTCAACTGATAATTAAACTATGTATGTTAAAGCAATAAAACTGAAAGAACTGTTTATGCATTTGGCGTTTATCTTTGGTGGTATGTGTCTTGAGTGGGAACAAAAAAGGGAAGGTAATGAATTGCTGAGTAGTCTAACCACTAGTCTAGGTATTACCTTCATTCCTACTCTCTATTATATGTACTGCAATTTGGGAGGGTACTTTCACAAACTACCATATGAACACAAGTAACATAGACCATATGTGACAAAATTAAATTTTAAGTTTAAATGGCATTTTTTTGTTCAATATGGACATTAGGTTTTTTAAATAATGTCTGTGTAGTTAAAGAACTGTTCTCTAGCTTAGGACTTTATGAAAAGAACCAATAATTTTTCTAAGACTGAACACATACTACAGGGTGGGCATGGAATACCATTGGCTCTACTGATGCTTCTGCATCTGAATAATAGATTCTGAACATCCGTCTTAGCTTCCTCATCTACACGCTGGTGACCATCTTTTTCAGCATGAACCTCATGGAGATAGTCAGTGTTTATACACCATTGTTGTCTGTTCTGGGACATCATTTTCTCCCTTCAGGGCTCCCACTGCTTCAGGCACTTATTGCTAAGTCTCAGTCAGCTTCTGCACTTTCTTCAAACACAGTCTTTAAGTTTAGAGTATTTATCACTTAATTCTTATGAAAAACCATGACTCCCCTCATTCAGTTCTGCTAGATGTGGGCCACCTCCTTGTTAATGAACGTGCTAGCAAGCGGTTGCCTTCCTGTGTCAGACTGTCCTGGGACCCAGGAGCCCATCTTTGCTCTGGCAGCAGCATTCTCTCCACCTTGATCTGCCGTCATGCTCGCTCTGGGGGTGGAATTGGAACTAAAAGCACTCTTGGCAAGAAGAGTCTGCTTCTGCCTGGAGGCTGAGCTGATGCCCTGAGACTTCCTGGGCAACACCATTAAACATTTCATCCAGGAGCAGTTAACTCACAGATGTAACTTCCAGCCACCACATGTCCCAAATCCTGTGGCTTGTGAGGGAAAAGCTGCTGTACTTCGTTGTCAGGTAAATGGCCCCCTGTTCTGTCTGAATCCCCCGGTTTTGGAAGAGAGATTCCTGAGGTATAGGCCCAGAGAAAGGAGTTCTCATGAAGTCAACAGGGAATGTCAAAGCCAAGGGCAATGGCAAAGGGAGGGACTTGGGGAGAGTAAATCACACCCAGGTTTATGCTAAATTGCCTTTTTGTCCCTGAGGATCCTGGAGGCCTGATCTGCTACTCTGAGCACCACAGACAGTTGAAGAAACCCCCTTGTCCCTGTCACTTTTCCTGCCTTCTCATTACCCCTTCTAGTTGTTGGTGGTGACAGAATGTTAGGTGTGCTGATGAAGTCGACACATCACCCTTTGTAACAATGGAAAGGACAAGCCCCAAGGAACACAATGAGCTGTCCTCTGGAACACAGATCTCCCTCACTTGGTGGGATGCCCTCTGCAGGCGCTGATTCAGAGCAGATGTGGGCAGAGAACTGATAAGTTTGTTGTTGTTGTTTCTTTTTATTTGACTTCAGAGGAAGCCTCTGTGACAGTGCCGGGAATCCACAGCTGGGTTCTGGAATGTCTCCTTCCTTCCGTTAAGTGCTCATAGCATCTCCTATCCACCAGGCTGATCCATTTTGTGGCAGTCACTTTGAGGCTTATTGCTCTGAGGGCTAAATTTGGAAGAAGAAGACCTGCATGCTGTAACAGACCCTGATGCCAGAGAAATGTGTGCACTCCTCAGCTCTATTATACTATAAACTCTTGGAAGCAATGATAATATTGTGTTCATTCTGCTTCTCCAATGCTATAGCACAGTGACTGACATAGGAGTAGCTCAATTGATATTTTTGGAAGGAAGGAGTGAATTCATGAATGAGTTTATTTCAAATGAATGAATCCAGAACTCCACTGATCTGTGATTTGGGCCCTCTCTGAACCATCTAATCTGAAATTCTGAGAGTTTGGTAATCCTCAAGTTTACAGAGACAGTAACTAGTGTCAAGGACAGGATTTGCAAACTCCTAATTCTCCCTGTTACTCTTCCAAAACCATCACTGCCGCCTTAGATAAATGAAAGTCACTGACGAGGAAAAGCCATGGGCTGTTTCTCACTCATTTGTTTATTCAACAGTCAAAAATATTTCATGAGGGACTGTTATATGCAAAGGTGCCATGGGTAATAGAAAGAAGCATGAATGTTTTGGAATCAAGACATGGACTCATCAAGTTAATTAAAGTAAATAGCAGAGGAAGGGAAATAAAAACGCAGCTCGTGGCAATCTCACCCAGGGTACAAGAAAGCAATGTAAGTTTCAGGACTCAAGGGGGACCTTTATAGAGGTTTTAATAGGAGAGTATAGCTTAGCAGGATGGAGAAAGATAACATTCCAGGAGGATGGACACGACCCAAGGCACAAACACAGGAACGAGAACGTCACACATGGGGGTCAACTGGCTGAAGCGAAGAGTTCTAGATGACCCCATTAGGATAAGGGCTCAGAAAGACACGAATGGGTTAAATCACAGAGGATCTCAATGTCAGGCAAAGGTGCGAAAGCTTTCATCTGTAAATGGGGACAATACTCATATCTCCTAGCAAACAAGTTCTCTAATACAAGCAGAGTTATAAGAGGACTAGTTAGACAGTGAAATGCAGGGTTGGTATTCAGAGTAAGGAAAGTGAATAGGAAACATCAGTTGCAATAATCCTGTGTGATATAAACAAGTGCCTGGGTGAAATGATAGCATTAGGAATTAAAAGAGTACTTTCGGGCTTCCCTGGTGGCGCAGTGGTTGAGAGTCCGCCTGCCGATGCAGGGGACGCGGGTTCGTGCCCCGGTCTGGGAGGATCCCGCGTGCCGCGGAGCGGCTGGGCCCGTGGGCCATGGCTGCTGAGCCTGCGCGTCCGGAGCCTGTGCTCCGCAAGGGGAGAGGCCACAACAGTGAGAGGCCCACCTACCGCAAAAAAAAAAAAAAAAAAAAAAAAAAAAAAAAAATAAAAGAGTACTTTCAAAATAAACTATAGGGCTTCCCTGGTGGCGCAGTGGTTGAGAGTCCGCCTGCCGATGCAGGGGACACGGGTTCGTGCCCCGGTCTGGGAAGATCCCACATGCCGCAGAGTGGCTGGGCCCGTGAGCCATGGCTGCTGAGCCTGCGCATCCGGAGCCTGTGCTCTGCAAGGGGAGAGGCCACAACAGTGAGAGGCCCACCTACCGCAAAAAAAAAAAAATAAATAAAAAAAATAAACTATAAAGCATCAAACATAAACAATCACAGGATTTAAGTTCTACCTAAAACATGGATACATTTTGTATTCGACTATTTAGTATACCCTTGTTGATTTTAATAAAGTATATTTTACTATAAAGGCAATTTAACATTTTCCTGTCAAATAGTGGTAGTCAAGTAGGTGGCACCGTGTTTATCGTGTGACTTCACGTGGCCTATGAGATCTGCTGGGATGGCTGCATCTGATTTAAGAAATGCAGAAACAGCCCAGATGTGTGACTCTTTGTGTGGCAAGATGGCCCCATGGTGAAAAGCATGGCCTCTGGCATTGCTTTACCCCATCTGCACCATGGCTCCATCATTTTTAGCACCAGCCTTTCTTGGGCAAGTTGCTAAACCTTTCATTATCCTGAAATTCTCATTTGTAAGAGAGAGATGACGTTTCAGAGTTCGACTGACAAAACGATGTGTTTTACAATCAATGTCCCTCATATTCAATGAGATGAGATAGAATCTACCACACAGGATGGTTATGAGTATTGAATGAATGAATGTAAGTAAAGTACTTTTGAAGGATGCCTGGCACAAGGTAAACACAATATAAAATTTAACCATTATTATTATGTATATAGTTTATAAGCTTCAAGATTAAACACACACAAAACAGACTTCTGAAAGTTTCTTCACAGGAGGACCAGGGAGGAAGAAAAGCCTGGAGCAGGCGAGCATAAGCATGCCAGGGAATGACAGAGAGTAGCCGACATATTAATCCAGCCAACAGATATAGTATCCCCGTGGGTTGGAGATTTTTCTAGGTGCTAGGGATGACTAGCTACTTGTCAGTAAAAACAACCTTTCTTCATCAAGGATTTAAAGATTAGCAGAGACAATAGGAGTTAATTAAATAATGGGTCCAAAAGTGTAAAACTATCTTTCACAATGGCCACAGAAGAGAAACACAGGTGCCATGGGCCTAAAATGAAGGGCTTTTGGCAGAATTAGGACAATCAGGAAAGGCTGGTCTGAGGAAGTGAGCCTTAAGCTGAAATCAAAGGAATAAGTAGAGTTTCAGCAGGTGAAGTGGGATGGGAAGAGTGTTGAAAACAGAGTTAACAGTAGGTGCAAAGCTCCTGTCTGTGGGCCGGGGCCCCCCGTGCACAGCGTGTGAAAGCAGGCTAGTGGGGAACGTGCAGGTTGGTTTGGGGGGAGAGGATGTCAGAGACGTAGCCAGGTTCCAGGTGGAAATGGTGGGGGAGACAATGAAGGGCCAAGACAAATCCTGCCCTCACGATTCCCCAAAGGGCAAGCAAGGCAAGAGCCCGTCTCCGTGGCTGCCCTCCTCAAGGAAGCTCAGCCATTGCTCAGAGCCCCTGTTCCAGCCCCCGGCCGCTGGCCCTCATGCCAACTTGACACGTTCTCCTCCTGGGAGGGAGGGAGAGTATGACCCTAGGCTACATTCTTACAAATGGACAAAGTACATGGGCTTCTATTTCTGCCATCCATTTTACTGAATATGACGGAAATACTTCAAACCAAATAGAAGGCACAACTCCTCAGCTACAAATTGTCTGTGTGAGTCACAGCCTCCGCTTTGGACCCCTTCCTCTGCTCAGAGCTCTGTCCTGTCTAAACCGTCTCCCCATCTCACCCCAGCACAAGGGCTCTTCCTCTCACAGGTGGGTTAGAAATGGGATTTCCAGTCCCTCTGTGAAAGTCACACATTACAGGAGGAATTCAAGGTCGAGTTATTCACCCTTAGGAAGAATTTACAATAGGAGGTCCAAAAGGGAATGGCTCCTTTGTCATTTATTATGAGGTATTTTAGAGGAAAAGAGACGAGAGAGAAGGAGGAAGAGGAAGAGAAGATGCAGGAAATTTGTAATTACATATATATACATAATAAGCTCCATTCATATACATATAATCCTTCTATATATAACATCCATCATATATGTAAAATATCATTTCTATATGCATAGATAATAAAATCTCTGCTACTTCATATATAGATATAGATACATATACATACACCCATCTGTGTATGTATGATCTCCATTGATTACTAAAGTGAAGATATCAAATAGCTCATAGATATCTGGTTAGTACCTGGTTAGAGGGTCTATCCTGAATGGGCTTTCACTGGAGTAGACAGGAAGACGATCAGATGTGACAGATGCTTTCCCCACAGAGACTCTGAGGAAGGGCTGTACAATGGTTAGAAGTGAGAACTCTGAGTGTGACAACCCAAGTTTGAATTATTTAATATCTCTGTACCTATGTTACCTCATCTGTAAATTGGGTACTTATTGCTTAGATTTGTAAAAGAATTAAACAAATAATATATATAAAAGCACTTAAAACAATGCTTTATATATAGAAAGCTCTATACATCCATTAACTTTTCCCATTATTTTTTTAAATTAATTTTTATTGGAGTATGGCTGCTTTATAATGTTGTGTTAGCCTTCACTGCACAACAAAATGAATCAGCCATATACAAACAGATATCCCTTCCCTTTTGCACTTCCCTCCCATTTAGGTTACCACAGTGCACTAGGTGAGTTCCCTGTGCTATACAGTATGTTCCCATCAGTTGTCCATTTCATACATGATATCAATAATGTATATGTGTCAATCCCAGTCACCCAATTCGTCCTACCCCACCCCTTTCTCCCTTGGTATCCACACATTTGTTCTCTACGTCTGTGTCTCTATTTCTGCTTTGCAACTAAGATCATCTATACCATTTTTCTAGATTCCACATATATGCATTATTATGACATTTGCTTTTCTCTTTCTGACTTACATCACTCTATATGACAGTCTCTAGGTGCATCCACCTCACTACAAATAACTCAATTTAGTTTCTTTTTATGGCTGAGTAATATTCCATTGCATATATGCGCCACATCTTCTTTATCCGTTCCTCTGTCAGTGGACATTTAAGTTGGTTCCATGTCCTGGCTATTGTAAATAGAGCTGCAGTGAACATCGTGGTACATGTCTCTTTCTGAATTATGGTTTTCTCAGGGTATATGCCCAGTAGTGGGATTGCTGGGTCATATGGTAGTTCTATTTTTAGTTTTTTAAGGGACCTCCATACTGTTCTCCATAGTGGCGGTATCAATTTACATTCCCACCAACAGTGCAAGAGGATTCCCTTTTCTCCACACCCTCTCCAGCATTTGTTGTTTGTAGATTTTTTGATAATGGCCATTCTGACCCTTGTGAGGTGATACCTCATTGTAGTTTTGATTTACATTTCTCTAATAGTGATGTTGAGCATCTTTTCATGTGTTTGTTGGTCATCTGTATGTCTTCTCTGGAGAAATGACTATTTAGGTCTTCTGCCCATTTTTTGATTGGGTAGTTTGTTTTTTTTGATATTGAGCTGTATGACCTGCTTATATATTTTGAAGATTAATGCTTTGTCCGTTGCTTCATTTGCAAATATTTTCTCCCATTCTGAGGGTTGTCTTTTCCTCTTGTTTATGATCCCCTTTGCTGTGCAAAAGCTTTTAAGTTTCACTAGGTCCCATTTGTATATTTTTGTTTTAATTTTCATTACTCTAGGAGGTGGATCAAAAAAGATCTTGCTGTGATTTATGTCAAAGAGTGTTCTGCCTATGTTTTCCTTTAAGAGTTTTATAGTGTCTGGCCTTACATTTAGGTCTTTAAACCATTTTGAGTTTATTTTTGTGTATGTGTTAGGGAGTGTTCTAATTTCATTCTTTTACATGTAGCTGTCCAGTTTTCCCAGCACCACTTATTGAAGAGGCTGTCTTTTCTCCATTGTATAGTCCTGTCTCCTTTGTCATAACTTTTCCCATTATTATGCCTCAACCACAGGTACCGTGGGCTCAATAAGGAGGTCGTCTTTTGTTTTATAGCCGCAGGTTGCTTTGTTTCATTTTTATAACACAGTTTTCTAATAATCTACATGAATGAAGAGAAAGTATTCAATTAGCATATCTCAGTTTAGGAATATTTGCTGTCATATGCCCTAAATACAAATCACTAAGTTAGATGCTCTTACGAACAAGACTTCATTGAATAATAGCTCTTTAAAGTGGGTATTATCATCATCTTCACTTTACAGTTGAGAAAACTAAGGCTCAGAATTTAAATAAATTGTTGTAGAAAGACAGATGATAAGGGGCAGAAGAGTCAGGTTTTACACAGATCTGAACATAATAAGTGCCTTTAAAAGACACTGTGTAGCACTGATGATGAAGTGTTCCAAGTCAGGTTAACTGGGTTCACATAGCAGCTCCTCAAATTACTGATGTGAAGACAGAAAAGTTATTAAATGTCTCTGAACCTCATTTTCTTCATCTGTAAGATGGGGATAACAACTGTCTCATAGGGTTGTTTTACGTATTAACTGCAATTATGCATATAAAATATTTTGTGCAGTGCCTGGTCCATAATAAGTGCACAATGAAAAACAATTAACATGATTGTCAAATAAATATTATATAATACATATTATAATATATATTGGATGTATATGTGTGTGGGGGGGATGTGTGCACCATAAACCTATTTCATCATCTTCCACTTTGCTGACATCTCGTGTTGTCTGGGTAGAGTAGTGGTTCTTTGGCTCTCAGGAGGCTTCTAAAGTTATCGTGATTAGCATCCCTTTGCACATCATCTACTATTACATAATCAAAACCCCTCAAAAATGGAGTCCAAGTTTTAGGTGACCTTTGAAGAGAAGCTGGTAGATAAAATTATGTTGTTATTATTGAGTAGTTGGTATCTCACTCCTCTGGTCCCTCCGCTGCTGGCTGTCTTCTTTTCATATTCATGTAAAGGAAAGACCATAGGAAGTAACATTGTTATAATCATCATCATCAATATCATTCCTACACCAAACACTAGTGAATAGTTACTCCACACCAGGCATTGTGCTGCATGTTTTACATGCTTTATCCTACTCCTCACAAAATTCCCATAAAGCAACTCAGGCACAGCAGATGGTGAGAAAATTGAGGCTAAGAGAAAGAACAAACTTATCCTATATGGTTATGTCTAGTGAGGTTATAGCAGCAAGATTCCAGTGCATGTATTTTAACTGTCAAATGCTGAAGTCTACATAAACATATATATATATATATATATATATATATATATATATATATTCATATACACTTATATTTCCAATAGGTATGTTTCTTAAGAGCAAAAACTCTTTGTGAATCTCAACAGTAGTGTTGGATATTAAATTACTGAAGGTGGAACTTACATGTTTGAACTACCCATTTTCTAATGGTTTATTACTTATGTTGTGTTTACTGGCTAGGATTGGTTGGATGGTTCCAATTCTCCCACTACTGCAGAGAACACCTGCAGTTAAGGCAGAACATTTTCAGTGTTCACTGAATGTTAATTGAACAAATGAGTAAATGGATGAAATTAAATTCCAGCTGCACTGATGTAGCTGCAGGGTCTGTATATAAATGACACTTTTAAATAATTGGTGCCATTGAGAATGAAATAGCCAATTGTACAGACATGTTTTTCCCCATTACATCAAGACATAAGGAGAAAACACAATTCATGTACCATTAGATCTTTTAACATCAGATCTCATAATTTTTCTCAGATGTGCCGAGATCTGGCAAAAAGGGTGGGAAGCGGAAGAGCCGTGGAAGCATCTCTATTTACTAGAACACGTTTAAGTTGTAAATCACAACATTATAGCAAGAAAATAATTTCAGTGGGTTTTACTAGCCAGGAATATGGTGATTGCAGAGGCCTCTGTGAAAGTCCATGTCCCTGAAACACTGATTTCACATTCCATGTTCCCACCCAAATCCATTTTTCCTGGTCAGAATGAGCCTGTTAGAGACTTAGCAAAAACCACTGACTATGAAGAAAATAGTAATCTCTCTTTCACCATTCAAAAAAATCATCAAGGTTTATTCTATTGACTGAAAATTATATGTGGCTATATTCTTGATCACCAATATTCAAGTCATATGCTTTCCTCACTAGGTTCTTAAGAGGGTCATTGAAAGACTGTGTGTGGAAGTGCTTTGGGAAAAGTGTAGTCTTCACTTACTATAAATCTGATGCGAGAGTCTTGGAAATCTGCATAAAAGAGCATCACAGTCTGAATGTTCTTTTTAGCCACAGAGCCCTGTTTTCAAATAATATCTTGTGTAACCTCAATGTGAATGAGAGATGCAACGTAAAGCTGCTTGAGTTCAAAACAGAAAGTCTTTACACCTTGAGTCTTCCAACCCATGTTTCCTCAGAGGCAAGAGGATTCTGAGAAGATAAGAAACCCCAGATGTAGGCTGGGATCTGTAACCTGACAGCTATTTTAATATAGTTATATCTATATAACAGCTTTATTTATATTTCACTTTGTTTGAGTTATAAGCAATTTGAATTTGAATTCCTTTAAGTTCAAACAAACCTCAGTCTTATCAACTCACTACTTACAATTGTCTTGCCCAAAGATGATGCTAATATTTATCAATATATTTGAATTTGGGCCCTTTTGTAGACCTTTTATGACTCCTAATGCTTTTAACTGGAATTCCCTTTAGATTGGCTGCTTCCTATTTTTTTCCTTCCAGAAAGGATTCAAAAGAAGGAAGAAGGTAAGACTGGATGGAAATCCAGATCTACTTGGACAGAAATGGTGCAGAAGCAGAGGAAAATCCAGGGAGTACACCTGCTCACTAAGACTGTTAAAGGACTAGTTTGTCTTCAGCACCTTGGTTGAGAGAAAACTAAAAATAACCACAGGGCAACCTGTGATCCAGCCAGGTTCCAGAAAAGATTCTATCCCTTACCAGTAACAAAACTTACCTCTAAACTGGATCCTCTTATTGTTCCTTTACCAACCATCACCTCCTGAGGAATTCAGGACATTAGATGCTAGAACAACATGGAAATCTTTGTACTGACTTTCCTCATTGCTTTTATCCTAAAGCTTTGGGGGGAATAGGTGGGTGGGTAATGTTTGTTGAGTACCTACCATATGGTAGACAGAATGACAGACCTTTACATATTTTATTTGATCTTCATACTAATATCGTTATATCCAATTTACTGAGGTACCTAGACTAACTTGACTAAGACACACAGCTAATATGCATCAAGACAAGGATTTAAATTCCCTTCTCTTTGGCTCCAAAGGTCATGGTTTTCTTGCCACCAAAGTATGTGTATCTTCCTGGTCCCTCAGCACAAACACTCCCCAAACTCATTTCAGATCTCCTCTTGCCATCTCTCAATACCCATTTTCCCAATCAACTATTTTATTTCTCTTTATATCAATCACTTCTTTACTTTCTACTTGTATGGGTATTTTCCTTCATTTTGACAAATTAGCATCTAAATGTCTTTTGATATTTAGGGTTTTCACACTTTCAGAGTCTGATTTGACATGGGAAAAGCTGTCTCTCTTTAAAGAGCGAGTTGCCAGGCACTTGCTTATTAGACTTTCCTGCAGTTAGGCCCAGGCATTATCTTTGGCTACAGCACTCGATACATGCATTCTGGTCTTTGCCTCAGGAGCTAAATGCAGCAAAAACCAAGGGCTTAGGTGGTTGCTTCCTGGCAGAGGTAGTGAAGGGAGAAGAATTTTCCACATCAACCCAGGTTTGAGATGTGGTTCTGGCCATTTCTCCTGGTATTCCAGCTGTCCCATTGATTTTAGCTGCCCAATATACTTACAATAAACTTGTCAATATTTTTAGGCTTAATCCATCCTAAGTCAGTTTCTGTTTCTTAAAATGTTTAACTTGGGAGAGAGAGGAGATGAAGATCGCAGAATAGGGAAAGGTGGAACTCACCTCCCCATAGGAACATATCAAAAATACATCTGCATATGGAACAAACCCCACTGAAAACTAACTGGAAACTGGCAGAAAAACTCTGTACACCAAGGTTATAAGAAGGATCCACACACAATCAGTAGGAATGGAAGAGAAGCAGTCATGTCAGGACCTGTGCCCCTGTGACAGGACACAGAGGAAAAGGGAGATTACACTGGTGGAGATCCTCCCTAGGGAATGGGCGGTTCCAGCCACATATTGGGCACCCCAGTCCTGGGGTCCAACACAGGGAAGGCTAGTTCCCTTGGCTGCCTGGAGGGTCAGTGGGGCTAACAGGAGGGCTGTGGGAATCCTGGACTCCACTCATGAGGAGCACACATGAGTTGGTTTGCTCCCAAAACAGGGCAAAGAGGACAGACTGAAACTGCTGAGGAGGCTGACTGGTTTCCCATGGCATCCCCAGCGTGAGCCCTAACCTGAGCCAAGGGGATGCTCCAGCCTGTTTACTTCACATCACAGCTCTACGACTCGACCACATGACACAGAGGCAGCTCAAATCTGAAGCAGCATCTGAGCGGGGCTGGGGAAGCCACTACCGGTGCTTGCACAAGCAGTGCATCAGAAGTAGCCCAAACTCTGTCTGTGGTCAAACCGCCACAGCCTGTGCCTCAATACATACAAAGAGCCCACACGGGCCCTGCCTGCACTGCAGTGCAGCTCCAAACCAGGGCAGGGGTGGCAGAGGCAAAGAGGAGAGATCAACTGTGAGGGACAAAGGAGACTCAGACCCAAAGTAGCACCTGAGTGGAGCAGGGCATAGGCAGCTGACCCAGGCACTGGCACTTTCATAGGCAGTGCATCACATGTAGCTCAGACTTCTGTATGTGGTTGGAGCACCACAGCCCATGCCCCAACACATACCAAGTGCTTCCATGGGCCCCACTTGCCCCAGCACTTCTCCCCTATGGGGCAAGTTTGCTGGTGCTAGGAGGGGGGAGATCACACACTTAAAGAGAACAGAGAAAGTTTAGACCTGTTACTCAGGGCTTCTGCTCTAGCAACGAGGGATGGGCCCCTGCCCCCGATAGGGTGATGATGGCCACTGAGCAGAGGGCAGATGGGAAGCCCCAGCTCGCACCTAGTTCAAGCCCTGGATCCCCCTTCTCCAACCTCACCTCCCACCAAGATGATAGCTGCCAGCAAAAGAGCAAAGACATGGCTTACGTTCACATCAAATCCAACTCTCCCACCAAAGCCACAGGACATACACAGACTGTACAGGGAGGCTCCCACATAAGGGCACACCTTCAAGATCTCAAACAGAGAACTGTTTCACCAAATTTTCTAGAGACAAAAATGTTGAGCAAAATGAGAAGAAAGAGAAATTGGTCTCATTTGAAAAAGCGAGAGAAGAACCCCTGAAAAATCAAATAATGAGAAATAACGTACCAGATAAAGAATTCAAAACATTAGTAAAAAGAATGCTAACTGAATTAGCAAAAAGAATAGAGGAACACAGTAGAATTTTAATCAGTCAGAATTGAAGAATACAATAACTGAAATAAAAAATACATGAGAAAGGATTAATACCAGAGAAGGTGATACAGATTAATGCATAAGTGATCCAGAAGATAGAATAATGGAAATTATCCAATCAGAGCAGCAAAAGGATTTTTTTTAATGAGATCAATTTAAGAGATCTCTGGAATAACAACAACTATACCAACATTTACATTATAAGGGTCCCAGAAGGTGAAGAGAGAGAGAAGGGGATTGAAAATATATTTGATGAAAATATGGCCGAAAATTTCACAAAACTTTAGAAGAAAACAGCTATGCAATCCAGGAAGCACAGAGGATCCCAAACAAGATGAGTCCAAACAGATCCACACTAAGGCATATCATACTTAAAATAACAAAAGTTAAAGATACAGAGAATTTAAAGGCAGCAAGAGAAAAACAAAGAGTCATATATAAGGGAACCACCATAAGGCTATAAGGCTGATTTTTCTGCAGAAACTTTGCAGGCTGGAAGGGACAGGCATCATTATTGAAAGTGCTAAAAGGGAAAAACCTGGTTTTCCTGTGGGACACGGTGGTGGCGGTTGCGTCGGAAGAGTGAGCAACTTTTCGGCTAGTTCTTCCTGCATGTTTTCTCCTCCCTGTTTTTTTTTTTTTGTCGGTAGAGTGCAGTTATGGGTCGCAAGAAGCAGCAGCAGCTGAAGCCATGGTGCTGATATTGTAATAGAGATTTTGATGATGAGAAGATCCTTATACAGCACCAAAAAGCAAAGCATTTTAAATGTCATATATGTCATAAGAAATTGTATACAGGACCTGGCTTAGCTATGCATTGCATGCACGTGCATAAAGAGACAATAGATGCAGTACCAAATGCAATACCTGAGAGAACAGACATAGAGTTGGAAATATACAGTATGGAAGGTATTCCAAAAAAAAGACATGGATGAAAGAAGATGACTTCTTGAACAGAAAACACAAGCAGAGAGTCAAAAAAAGAAGCAACCAGAGGATTCTGATGAATATGATGATGATGACTCTGCAGCTTCAACTTCATTTCAACCACAGCCTGTTCAACCTCAACAAGGTTATATCCCCCCAATGGCACAACCAGGACTACCACCAGTTCCAGGAGCACCAGGAGTGCCTCCAAGTATACCTCCATTAATGCCAGGTGTTCCTCCTCTGATGCCAGGAGTGCCACCAGTTATGCCAGGAATGCCATCTGGAATGATGCCAATGGGTGGAATGAAGTCACCTGGACCAGGAATACAACCTCTGATGCCTGTATGCCACCAGGTATGCCCCCTCCTGTTCCATGTACTGGAATTCCTCCAATGACTCAAGCACAGGCTGTTTCAGTGCCAGATACTCTTAACAGACCACCAGCACCAACAGCAACAGTTCCAGCTCCAAAGCCTCCAGTTACTAAGCCTCTTTTCCCCAGTGCAAGACAGGCTCACGCAGCTGTCCAAGGACCTGTTGGTACAAATTTCAAGCCCTTAAATAGTACCCCTACAACAACTACAGAACCCCCAAAGCCTAAATTCCCTGCATATACACAGTCTACAGCTTCAACCAATAGTACAACAAATAGCACTGCAGCTAAACCAGCAGCTTCAATAACAAGTAAGCCTGCTACACTTACGAGGACCAGTGCAACCAGTAAGTTGATCCATCCAGATGAGGATATATTGCTGGAAGAGAGAAGAGCACAGTTACCTAAATATCAACGTAATCTTCCTTGACCAGGAGAGGCTCCTATTGGTAATCCACCTGTTGGACCAATTGGAGGTATGAGGCCACCACAGCCGGGCATCCCACAGCAACAAGGAATGAGACCCCCAATGTCACCTCATGGTCAGTATGGTGGTCATCATCAAGGCATGCCAGGTTATCTTCCTGGTGCTATGCCACTGTATGGGCAGGGACTGCCAATGGCACCACCTTACCAAGGTGGGCCTCCTCAACCTCCAATAGGAATGAGACCTCCTATAATGTTTCAAGGTGGCCATTACTGATCTTACTTCATCCAGTCTAATAGGTTTGGAGATTAAACCTTTTCTCAACTTGTGCTGTTTATATAGCCAAGCTTCTGTCAATAAGGCTTCATTGTGACTTTAACAAACATTATCTTCCCACATATCAGGAACTATTGGACATTTATTTTACATGCAAAAATTTATTTGGAATAATAAAGCAGGAACTTTTCCTAAAGTTGCAATTTAAAAAATAAAAATAAAGGGAAAAACCTGCAACCTAGGATACTCTGCCCAGCAAAATTATCATTTAGAACTAAAGGAGACATAAACTTCTCAGACAAGCAAAAACTAAAAGAGTTAATCAATGTTAAACCTACTTTAGAGAAAAGTTAAAGGGTCTTCTCTAAGTGGAAAATAAAAGGCATTAACAAGAAGAAAGAATCCACAGGAAAAGAAAAATCCCACTAGTAAAGAAAAACATATAGTAAAGGCTGAGGATTAACCACTTAAATAAGCTAGTACAAAGAATGAAAGAAAAAAATTGTAAAAGCAACTATAAAATACATACTAAAGGGATAAATATGAAGATCTATAATATGACATCAAAAGCACAAAATGTGGGGAAGGGAAATAAAAAATATAGATCTTATACTGCTTACAAGAGACTCACTTCAGAACTAAAGACACACACAGACTAAAAGTAAGAGAATGGAAAAAGATATTTCACGCTAATAGAAATGACAAGAAGTCAGGGATAGAGATATTCATCTCAGATAAAATAAACTAAAACAAAGTCTATAACAAAAGACAAAGAAGGGCATTATATGATGATAAAAGGATCAATACAAGAAGAGGATATTATACTCAATAACATATATGCACCCAATAGTGGAGGACTTATATATATAAAGCAAAGACAAAAAGGGAGAAGTTAACAGTTACATAATAATAGTGGGGGAATTCATCACCCCCACTGACATCAGTGGAAAGATTATCCAGACAGAAAATCAAAAAGGCAACTAAAGTTTTAGATGACATAATAGAGTAGTTGGACTGAATAGGTATTTGAGGACATTCCATCTAAAAACAGCAGAATACACATTCTGTTCAAGTGCAGATGGAACATTCTCTAGGATAGATCACATGCTAGGCCTATCTATCATCTAAAGGAATTAGAAAAAGAAGAACAAACAAAGCCCAAACCTAGCAGAAGGGAGAAAAAATGAAGATTGGAAAGTAAATAAATACAGAAATATTTTTAAAAATCAATGAAATCAAACCTTTGTTTTTGAAAAGACAAACAAAATAAATCTTTAGCCAGACTAAAGAAGAAAAGAGAGAAAAGCCAAACAAACAAAATAAGAAATAAAAGAGGAAAAATAACAACTGATGCCACAGAGATACCAAAAAAAACCATAAGGGATTACTACAAATAGTTATATGCCAACAAACTGGATAACCTAGAAGGAATGGACAAATTTCTAGAAATTGTACCACCTGCCAAGACTGAATCAGGAAGAAAGAGACAGTCTGAACAGACTGATAACTAGACATGAAACTGAATTAATAATTTAAAAGACTCAGTCCAGAGGAATTCTACCAAATTTATAAAGAAGAGCTAATAACTTTTAGTCTCAAACTATTCCAAAAAATTGAAGAGGGTGGAACACTCCCAAATTCAGTTTATGAGGCTACGTTACCTTGATAACAAATCTGATGAAGACACTACAAAAAAGGAAATTACAGGCCAATATCTCTGACGAATACAGATGTAAAAATCCTCAGCAAAGTATTAGCAAACCAAATCCAGTGCTATATAAAAGGATCACATACCATATTCAAGTGGGATTTATTCTATGGATGGTTCAACACTCACAAATCAATCAATGTGATACACCATATTAACAAATCTAAGGGAAAAACTCACATCAGCATCCCAACAAATACAAGAATTAAAAAATGCATTTATCAGAATTCAACATCCATTCATGATTAAAACTCTCATCAAAAAGATGCAGATGTAGAGAATGGACTTGAGGACCCAGGGAGGGGGAAGGGTAAACTGGGATGAAGTGAGAAAGTGGCATTGATATATATACACTACCCAATGTAAAATAGCTAGCTAGTGGGAAGCAGCCGCATAGCACAGGGAGATCAGCTCAGTGCTTTGTGACCACCTAGAGGGGTGGGCTAGGGAGGATGGGAGGGAGACACAAAGGGGAGGGGATATGGGGATATATGTATACATATAGCTGATTCACTTTGTTATACAGCAGAAACTAACACAACATTGTAAAGCAATCATACTCCAATAAAGACGTTTAAAAAAAACCACTCTCATCAAGATGGGTAAAGAGGGAACATATCTCAGTATAATAAAAGCCATTTATGATAAACTCATAGCTGATATCATACTCAATAGTGAAAATCTGAAAGCCTTTCTTCTAAAATCAGGAACAAAACAAAGATGCATATTCTCTCCACTTCCACTTAACATAGTATTGTATTTCCTTGCCACAGAAATCAGACAAGAAAAAGAAATAAATACTATCCAAATTGGAAGGGAAGAAAACTGTCAATATTTGCAGATGGCATGATACTCTATATCAAAAACCCTAAAGCATCTACCAGAAGAACACGATTAGAATAAATGCATTCAGTAAAGTTGAGGATACAAGATTAATATACAGAAATCTGTTGGTTTCTATAACTAAAAAGGAACTATCAGAAAGAGAATGAAAGAAAATAATCCCATATAAAATTACATCAAAAAGTATAGAATATCCAGGAATAAACTTAACCAAAGAGGTGAAAGACATTCTGAAAACTATGAAGTATCGATGAAGGAGTTTGAAAATTATACAAAGAAATGGAAAGATACACTGTGCTCTTAGATTGGAAGAATTAATGTTGTTAAAAATATCCATACTACCAAAGCTATCTACAGATGAAATGTAATCCCTATCAAAATATCCAGAACATTTTTCACAGAACTACAAAAAAAAAAATCTTAAAATTGATATGGAATGACAAAAGACCCTGAATGTCAAAACAATCTTGAGAAAAAAGAACAAAGCTGGAGGTATAACCCTTCCTGACTTCTGAATATATTTGAAAGTTACAGTAACCAAACCAGTATGGTACTGGCAGAAAAACAGACACATAGCTCAATGGAACAGAATAGAGAGACTAGAAATAAACCCACACACCTATGGTCAATTAATCTATGACAAAGGAGGCAAGAATATACAATGGAGAAAAGACAGTCTCTTCAGCAAGTGGTGCTGGGAAAGCCGGATAGCTGCATGTAAATCAATGAGTTTAAAACATTTCCTCATACCATATACAAAATGAACTCAAAATGGATTAAAGGCCTAAATGTAAGACCCGAAACCATAAAACTTCTAGATGAGAAAATAGAACACTCTGACATAAATTATGGCTATATTTCTCTGTGGTGTACAATATATACTTGTTGCTTATATGTTTTATACAGTGTTTGTATCTCTTAATCCCATACCCCTATCTTGCCCCTCACCCCTTCTCTCTTCCCATTTGTAACCACTAGTTTGTTCTCTATATCTGTGAGTCTGTTTCTGTTTTGTTATATACATGTTTGTTTTATTTTTTAGATTCCACATGTAAGTGATAACAGAGTATGTCTTTTTCTGGCAGACATAATAATTTTATATGGAAAGACTGAATCACTATGTTGTACACCAAAACAAATATAATATTGTAAATCAACTATATACTTCCTTAAAAAAAAGAAAAAAATGCAGAAAAATGAAAGATAAACCTTTTAACTTAGACAGGGAGAGTATTTTTATAGTCGCAGCCGTCACTCAGTGGTAGTTATCCATCACAAAACTCCAAGAAAACAAACATCATTTGCAGAAGTACATACATCCAAAGACAAACACAGCATGCTGGAAGTCACCAGCTGATAAATAAGAACCTTAACTTCACTGCCTATACTCACAGAATGTTAGATGCCTACGTCATAGTGCTATTTTAAAATTACATCAGCTCAATACACAAAAGATTATCGTGGTCCATTTTTTTTCTGTGTGAAATCTACTGCTAACCTTTAAGTCCTTACCAGTCCCATTTCCTTTACTAACAATCTCAACCACCTAATTTTCATAACCTAGAGAGTCACATGCCATGAAAAACTCTCTACTTTGGCCTCCTTCCCATACTTTCTCTTCCCCTGCCTTTATGTGTGACCCTTTATATCATAACTTAGTGATTCCTTTTAAAAACCCTACTCCAAGCTCACCTCCACTCGAACTCCATTTCTGATTTATTTTCCTAAACTTGAGATATTTTCCTAGACTTGGGATAAGTGATGTTATAAAGCAACAAACATTTATTGTTTCTTTCTGTACAAGTATCATACTTCCCCATCTTACTGAACTTGTAAGTTGTCATTTGACTTACTTTGGTAATAGAATGAGAGCCCCAATGACATGTGTTATTTCCAGGTAAAAATTTTAAGAAAAAGCCTGCTGTGTTTCACCATGTTTCTTTGTTTCTTGGGGTTTTATTTTTTTGGTTGTGCCGTGTGGCTTGTGGGATCTTAGTTCCATGACCAGGAATTGAACCTGAGCCCTCAGCAGTGAAAGTGTGGAGTCCTAACCACTGGAACTCTAGGAAATTCCCCATCATGTTCTTTTAACACAAGCCCAGCCATATTCCAGATAAGGGCTTCCTCCTCAAGTTGGATACTAGAATGAAAACAACATGTAGCAGTATATATACATACATACATAAGTTGACCTTTGAACAACACCAGGGTTAGTGCAACCCACCCTCTGCACAGTCAACAATCTGTATATAACTCTACAGTTGACCCTCCATATCCATGGTTCCACATCTGCAGATTCAACTAACCAGGGATCATATAATACACATTTATTGAAAAAAAATTTGCACAAAAGTGGACCTATGCAGTCCAAACCTCTGTTGTTCAAGGGTCAACAGGATAAATACCCTGAACAAGAAATGATCCTTTGCTGTTATAGGTCTGATATTTTAGCTTCATTCATTACCTAACTAGTACCTACAGTTTCAAGTGATGAACGCCAAAGTGCTTCAATGCTCGAGAAAGACAAAAGTTTAGTCAAACAAATAAAACCACAGAAAAAAGGATTTCTTATTGACATAAAAACAAAGATGTAAAATTGTGAGGCAAAATGCAAAAAGCAAGGTATGAAAAGAGAGGGAAAGTAACTATTACAGAGAAATGCTGAAAAGGGAAAAAAATGCCACCCAGAAAATTCTCATTAGTTAATATGAGATCCATGCTAATGACGGTTAAATTTACTTTCATATTGTTTTAAAATTAAAAGTGAATTGTCAATAAATCTAATTGTTAGAACAGAAGAGATGGCAGTTGTTTTCTTTATTACTGTTCAAGCAAGCTGGGTTCTCAAAAAATATTTAGAGATGAATTATTTCTCTGGCATGATCAGGCTCTGCCTTGACAAGTATTGAGGTTTTAAAAAAAGTGTTTCTCAGAAAGCTATTTGTGACTTTATTATGTATTTTTCCTTTTTTTGTGGGAGTTTTTTGTGTCTTTGGTTGGTTTTTTGGAGAGGCAAACTATGGAATGGACAAGAAACACAACTGTTCCTATAGTAATTAAGTAAGCAGAGAGAAGGAGTAAAAGTCTTAAATCTCAGATCACTAAAGATGTATCAACTTCCACCAAAAGCAAATGTAGAAGAAAATGTATAAGTGGGTGAAGGTGAGGATCCGACATGAATTTCTAAAGGAAGGAAAAATTAAAAGAGTCTGTTTTCAGTTTAAGAATAAGGCCCTATTCAACTAGCTATTGCTTCTACTTTGTTTAAATAAGAAAAATGGTAGTCCAAACACAAGAAGTCATGATCTCTTTCAGTATGAAGCTTTAGCTTCTCCACATTTTTCCTGATTAACATTGCTCATTATAAAATGTATAAAAAATGGAAAATTGGGAAAAAAAGAAGTAAATGACTTTACCACCCATAGATAACTTCTGATAACATGTTGGTCTATATTCTTCAAATGGTTTCTTTATTTCCTTCCTCCTTTCTACTCCATTCATCAAAGAAAAATGGCTGTATATAATCTTTTATAATCACCATTTTTTCTTTAACAAAAATCATGGAAAATATTTAATATATAATAGACTTACAGTATCAATTTATATAACTGCATAATTTATTATATATTTAAAATATAATCTATAGATTGTCTTCCCCTAGGATTTTGGAAAGAAATGATTAAATTGCAAAGAGGCAGATGTATTCATCCGTTATGTTTCCAAGTAGTTGTTTGAATGTATTTTGAGGACATTGCAGTCATGGTTTTCCTTCTACCTAGTATTAGGAACAGAAGGAAAAAATAAGCAAATATGTTGTTTCAATCATTTATTCATTTATTCTTTCATTCAAGGAAAGTTTATTGAGTGCCTTCTGTTTGTTGTGTACTATTCTAGGTGTTAAGGATAATGAATATCATTACTTATTTGCAATAAATAAAACAATACAAACAAAAAGTTCTATTTTCATGTGATGATCAGGTAGAGACAGACATTACCAAATATTGTAAATGGTGATGTTTGGGAGGGAAGACAAGAAAGAAGGGGAGAGAGCTATGTCTCTCTGAGAGACCAGTATTCTAGGAAAATGAAAAAGCAGTGCAAAGGCTCTGAAGTAGAAGTTATTTGAAATGAAAGCCAGTAAGTCTGAGGAGGAATGAGTGAGAAAAGTAGAAGGAGATGAGGTCAAGGAGGTTAGATTATACTGGGCCTTGCAGGACTTTGGATTAAAAAAGAATTTACTGAAAGGTTTCAAAGATGAAAAATTCCCTAATCTGGCTTATATTAAAAGAATCTCTCTGACTACTGTGTTGAAAGCAAACTGAACGGAGATAATGGCAGAAGCAGAAAGACAAGTTGAAGGATTAATGCTATATCCACATTAAACATTATAGTGTTTGGACAGGTGAGAAAAGAGGTGAGCTGACCAGATTTCATGATGGATCACTGTACATTGTGAATGAAGCACATATGGCAAGGATCATCTCAAGGTTTTTGGCCTAAGCATACAGAAGGTAGAACTGCCAGTTTGCTGCTTTCAAAATGACAATAGGAGAAGAATGCTTCAGGATGAAGATCAGGAGTTCAGATGACTATCTGGGGTCTGAAGTACAGTTTGGGCTAGAAATAGAAATGTGATATTCATCAAAATATGGATAAAATTTAATATATTAAGATAGGATGAGTCTCCCAAATGAACAAATGTAGGTAGAGAATGTAGAATCTTCAATCCACCACCTTGGAAGCTGTAGCAATGAATCAAAACCAATAAAAATTATAGCCAGTGAGAGTAACAAAAAAAACAAGAAATTGTGTTGTCCTGAAAGCCAAATGAACAAAGTGTTCAAAACAGCGAAAAATAATCCAATGTGTTAATGTTGTTAACAGATTAAAAATATGACTACTGAGAATAGACAAGACCATGTAATAATGTGAAGACATTAACTAAACCAACATGATTTGAGCACCTGCTGAATTACTATGAAAGACCCAGGCATGGATAATATCTGGTTCTTGCTCTTGAAAATCTCAAAATTGAGAGCTGGGAATTGATACATAGGGTAAAATGTGATAGAAATTAGTAGAAAGTGAGGAAACAAAGCTGTTGCTCAACCTAGGAAAGAATGTGTAATTCCTAATAGATTGGTTTGAGAAACCTATATTAAAGTACTGAATTATCAGGAGGAATGAAGACGGTAGAAAAGGAAGGCAAGGAACTCACCTCCTCCCACGAACACGTCAAAGATACATCTATATGTGGAACAATTATCACTGAAAACTAACAGGAGACTGGAAAAAAGACTCCTATACAATCAAGGCTATAAGAAGGATCCACAGAGAATCAGTAGGAAGGGAATAGAAGCAGTCAGGTCAAGACATGTGCCCCTAAGAAGGGACACAGAAGAAAAGGAAGATTACATGGGTGGAGACCCTCTTTGGGGAGGGTTCAAGCCATATATTGGGCGCCCCAGAACTAGGGTCCAACACAGGGGAGACAAGACCCTTGGTTGGTTGGAGGGCCACTGGAATAGCAGGTGGGCTCTGGGGAGCCTGGATTCCACTCGTAAGGAGCACGTGCTTGCTTGCATCCTTACTCCCGAGTCAGGTGGGGGTAGTGGATTGAAGCCTGAATGAGTGGCTATTCAGTTTCCTGCAACCACCCCGGGGCATATATCAGCCTGAGTTGAGCAAATTCCCCAACCCGTCTTGGGAATGCTGCTGTGAGATACAGATACGGCTGGTCCCAAAGTGGTGTCTGAGCAGAGTGGGAGCTGGCACTTAAACAGGAAGCTCATCAGAAGCATCCCTATTTCTGTCTGTGGCCAGACCTCCACAGCCTGCACCCTGACACACTGAGAGTCCACACAGGCCCAGCCTAACATGCAGCATGGTCCACACTAGGGCAAGAACAGTACCAGAGGTTGGGGGGAATAGTCCAGCTGAGAAAAACAAAAGAGACTCAGGCCCAAGGTGGCATCTGAGAGGGGTGGAGGCAGCCATGGCTGGTACACAGACAGCATATCAGAAGCAATCCAGATTTTTGTCCCAGGCTGGACTGCCAAAGCCTGCACCCAGACACAAGCTGAGTGCCCATGCGAGCCCTACTGCTCCAGCACTGCCTCTATAGTGCACAGGTGCAGGTACTTGGAGGGGGGAAACGTACCATAAAAGGGACCTGACACTCAGGGATTCTGTTGCAGTAACTTGAGACCTGCCCACGTCCCCTGATAGGGCTATGACAGTCAGCAAGCAAAGGGGAAGTTTGGGCTCACACCTGGCTCCAGGCAAACCCTTGCATCACCAGCCCACTGCCTACCAAGGAGATAGCCACCAGTACACCCCGAAGAAAGACATGACTTGTGTTCAAATCAAGTTCAGCTCTTAAAACCAATGGGCACACACAGACTGGATAGGGAAGCTCCCACATAAAAACACCCCTATAAAACCACAATAGGTTAGTATTTCACATAACTTTATAAAGAAAGAGAAAATTAAGGAAAATGAGAAGTCAGAGGAACATATCTTAATTGAAACACTATGAGAAAATCCCTGAAAAATAACTAATTAAACAGAAATAAACAATTTAGCAGATAAAAAATTCAAAGTATCAGTAATAAGAATGCTAGCTGATTTAGGGAAAAGAATAGATGAACACAGGGAGATGTCAATCAGGAACTAGAATACATAAAAAAGAACCAGTCAGAAATGAAGACTACCATAACTGAAATGAAAAACACACTAGAATAAATTAATAGCAAACTAGGTGATATAGAAGAATGCATAGATGATCTGGAAGACGATAATGAAAATCACCCAATGAGAACAGCAAAAAGAAAAACAAAGTTAAAAAATGATAATAGGGCTTCCCTGGTGGTGCAGTGGTTGAGAGTCTGCCTGCCAGTGCAGAGGACACAGGTTCGGGCCCCGGTCTGGGGGGGTCCCACGTGCCGCGGAGTGGCTGGGCCCGTGAGCCACAACTACTGAGCCTGCACGACTGGAGCCTGTGCTCTGTAACGGGAGAGGCCGCGATAGTGGGAGGCCCGCGCACCGCAATGAGGAGTGGCCCCCGCTTGCCGCAGCTAGGGAAAGCCCTCACACAGAAATGAAGAGCCAACACAGCCAAAAATAAATAGATAAATTTATTTTAAAAAAAAAGAACTTCCCTCTTGCAACTATCTTCTGTACGATTCATTTCTCCTTCACTATTAAAAAAAATGAGAATAAATTAAAATAAATAATTTTATAAGGTTGAAATAAATTAACCTTTACCCAGGCTCACCTAGAATAAGACAGAGAAGACCCAAATAAAATTTGAAATGAACAAGGAGAAATAACAATCAATATCACAGAGATATAAAACATCATAATAGAAAACTATAAACAGTTATATTCCAACAAACTGGACAACCTAGAAGATACGGACAAGTTTCTAGAAACATACAGTCTGACGACTGAATCAAGAAGAAAAACACAATTTGAAAAGAGTGATCACTAGAAATGAAACTGAATTTGCAATTTAAAAAATTCCCAGCAAACAAAATTCCAAGACCAGATGGCTTCACAGACGAATTCTACCAAACAAAGAAGAGCTAATACCTATCATTCTTGAACTATTCCAAGAAAATTGAAATGGAAGGAACATTCCCAAGCTCATTCTAGGTTGCTGTAATTACCCTGATACCAAAATCAGACTAAGACACTACAAAAAAAAAAAAAAAATTATAGGCTTATTTCTCTGATGAATCTAGATGCAAAAATCCTAAACAAAATACTAGCAAACCAAATCCAACAATAGGTAAAAAGGATCATACACCATATTCAAGCAGGATTCATTCCAGGAATGAAAGGATAGTTCAAAATTTGCAAAAGCAATGTGATAGACCACACTAAAAAAAGGAAGGATAAAAATTACATGATCATCTGAGCAGATGCAGAAAAAGCATTTGATAAAATTCAACATCCATTTGTGGTAAAAAGTCTTATCAAAGTGGTTATAGAGGGAACATACCTCAACATAATAGAGGTCATTTATGACAAACCCACAACTAACATACTCAACTGGGAAAAGCTTAAAGCCTTTCCTCTAAAATCAGGAACAAGACAGATACCCACTCTCACCGCTTCTATTTAACATGGTAGTCAAAGACCTAGCTACAGCAATCAGACAAGAAATAAAAGTAAAAATCATCCAAATCAGATGGGAAGAAGTAAAACAGTCACTATTTGCAGGAGACATGATACTTTATATAGAAAACCCTGAAGTCTCCACCAGAAAACTAGTACTAGTAAATGAATTTAGTAAAGTTGCAGGATACATGATTAAAATACAGAAATCTGTTGCTCTTCTATAACTAATAATGAACTACCAGAAAGGGAAAGTAAAAACGATATCCCATTTAAAATTGCATCTAAAAATATAATACCCAGGAAAAAAAACTTAACCTAAGAGATAAAATACTTATACTCTGAAAACTATAAAAATATTGATAAAGGAAATTGAAGGTGATATAAAGAAATGAAAATATATCCTATGTTCTTGGATGGGAAGAATTAACATTGTTAAAATGTCCATACTACCCAAAGCTATCAACAGATTTAATACAATCTTATTAAAATACCCATGACATTTTTCACAGAATTACAACAAATAATCCTAAACTTTATGAAATCACAAAATACCTCGAATAGACAAAGCAATCTTGAGAGAGAACAAAGCTTGAGGTATTATGCTCCCTGACTTCAGACTATACTACAATGCTTCAGTAATAAAAGCCATGTGGTACTGGCACAAAAACAGAAACATACATCAAGGAACAGAATAGAGAGACCAGAAATAAACTCACGCACTTATGGTTGATTGATCTATGACAAAGGAGGCAAGGATACACAATCAGAAAAAGACAGTTTCTTCAGTAAGTGGTGCTGGGAAAACGGGAGAGCTACATGTGAAAGAATGAGCTTAGAACATATTCACACACCATATACAAATCTAAACTCAAAATGGATTAAAGACCTAACTGTAATACGTGAAATCATAAAACTCCTAGAAGAGAACATAAGCACACCACTCTTTGATGTAACTCATAGTAATATTTTTTTTTGATCTGCCTCCAAGGCAAAAGAAACAAAAGCAAAAATAAACAAATGGGTCCTAATTAAACTTACAAACTTTTGCACAGCAAAGGAAACCATCAACAAAACTAAATGACAACCTACTAAATAGGAGATGTCTGCAAATGATATGACTTAAGGGGTTAATATCCAAATAATATAAACAGCTCATACAATTCAATATCAAAAAAAAACCACAATAAAAAACAGGCAAAAGACCTAAGTAGACATTTTTCCAAAGAAGACATAGAGATGGCCAACAGGCACATGAAAATATGCTTAACATGACTAATCATCAGGAAAATGCAAATCAAAACCACAGTGAGATATCACCTCACACCTGATAGAATAGCTATCATCAAGAAGACCCCAAATAACAAATTCTGGTGAGGATGTGGAGAAAAGGGACCCCTTACACACTGTTGGTGGGAATGTAAATTGGTGTAGCCACTGTGGCAAACAGTATAGAGGTTTCTCAAAAAAACTAAAAATAGAACTACCATATGACCTAGTCACTCCATCCCTGGGTACATAACTGAAAAAAACAAAAACACTAATTCGAAAAGATTCATGCACCCCAATGTTCATAGCACTATTTATAATAGCCAAAATACGGAAGAACCTAAGTGTCCATCAACGGATGAATGGATAAAGATGATATTGTGTATATATGTATAACGGAATATTACTCAGCTGCAAAAAGCATGAATTTCTGCCATTTGCAACAACATGACCATCTGGAGAGTATTATGCTTAGTTAAGTAAGTCCAACAAAGAAAGACAAATACTGTTAGCATTCATATGTGGAATCTAAGAAAAGGAAACAAACAAATGTATATATAAACACAGAAACAGATTCAAAGATATAGAGAACAAACTAGGGGTTACCAGTTGGGAGAGAGAAGTGAGGAGAAGCAAGACAAGGGTAGGGAACTAAGAGATACAAACCACTATGTAAAAAATAGATAAACAACAAGGATATATTATACAGCACAGAGAAACATAAGCATTGTTTTTTAGTAATTTTAAATGGGTTATAACCTATAAAAATACTGAGGCACTATGTTGTATACGGAAACTAATAAAATACTGTAAATCAACTATACTTCATAAAAAATAAAGTGGAAAAAATATATAAAATTCTAACTTATGGTATGAGCTGACTTTAGCCTGTTGGAAGTAGAAAGAATAGGACTTCAGTCTTAGGGATCAGGATAAGCAAAGGCAAAGACTGTAAAAGCACACAACGTATTCACAGAACAGGTGCAAAGAAGATACACAAAACATTCCCCATTTTTCATTCTTTTTTTTTTTTTTCCCTGCGGTACGCGGGCCTCTCACTGCTGTGGCCTCTCCCATTGCGGAGCACAGGCTCCAGATGCACAGGCCCAGCAGCCATGGCTCACGGGCCCAGCAGCTCCGCGGCATGTGGGATCCTCCTGGCCTGGGGCACGAACCCGTGTCCCCTGCATCGGCAGGCAGACTCCCAACCACTGCACCACCAGGGAAGCCCCCCATTTTTCATTCTTGATTCACAGTTGATTCATTCTTCACTTGTCACAAGTCACCTTTAAGGTAATGGTAATGAAGCGGGCTGTTAACCAAGAAGAAAATGATACAGTAACAGTCATTCTGGAAGTTAGCAATTGTGTTATCAGAGTTAATGGACATGATGTACCTGTAACAAAATCAGGGAACAGAACTCATCCACCACAAGAACAGGTGCATTTTACAATAGTGTCTTTGAGTCTTCAATTTCCTCAAATATTTTTAACTTATGGTATGGGATCCTCTGATTTCAAAAAAAAAAACTAATTATCATCAAAACTTTATCATCTAAGCAGTATTCACACCAAATGTAGCTGAAGCACAGAAACATGGATCTAAATGAGATTTCCCATGAGGCTTCACTAAAGAAATGATCTCCTTCAGAGTTTGGCTTTGCAAGATAATTCAAAGATTGCTACCTCCATTTCCCATTCTGGGTTTTTTAAATTTTTTTTTATTTTTTTCTGGTTTCTTCATGCCTCTCTCCATATAAGGAGATTATACTTAATCTTTTTGCTATGGAGAAGATACCACATGTGGGTGATGCCAAGAGGGACAGATACCACCTGAGGGAAGGCCCTGCTACTGAGCAGCTGAAACTCTGCAAATCATTGATTTAACCATTGGATGTCATCAGTGTTCTATGGAGCACCTGATAAGTAAGTTCTGTGTCAGGGAACATTTTGCATTAAAGGCAGCAATTTGCTTATTGCTTTGATGGCATATTGGCCTACCTCTCAGTTAAATAGTGTGAAGAGTGTAAAAAAATTCATTTTTATTAGGCAGTATTTTAAGGTATCTAGTAATAATGTTTTCTAAACAAAGAACTACATACCCTGAGACAGAATATATGAATTTGACGGACTCAGTCTTGAGATTAAGCCAGTTGCTAATGCAAATAGATCAATTAACCAAATATTGTAGCCAGAGCTTTTATTATTTTATTTCTGGTGATTGAATTGATCTGGGATGTATGATGGGTTTTTTTCCTGCTACTTCCAGGAATGTAATTCTTAATGTTGGACATTTTGGAATATGCAGGTACACCCAAATTTTGTTGTTGTTGTTAGTTTTCAGCTTACACAAAGGTATACCAGAAAAAAAGAAGAAAAACTATAAACATCTAGGATTAACGGGTACTGTATTTCAAGTAAAAATTTTTTTTTTCTTTTTTTTTTTTTTTTTTTTTTTTTTGCGTTACATGGGCCTCTCACTGTTGTGGCCTCTCCCGTTGCGGAGCACAGGCTCCGGACGCACAGGCTCAACAGCCATGGCTCACGGGCCCAGCCGCTCCGCGGCACGTGGGATCCTCCCAGAACGGGGCACGAACCCGTGTCCCCTGCATCGGCAGGCGGACTCTCAACCACTGCGCCACCAGGGAAGCCCTCAAGTAAAAATTTTAATCAACTTATGCAGATTTTTTGAACTACTTGAGAATGTTAGTTTTTTCAAAGGTTATTGCTTTACATTACTTTTAAATTGTACAAAATGATGCATTGATATAGTATTACAATAAAAGAATCTAAAAATACTGAAATATTTTAACTAATTAAAATTCCCCTTTAATCAGGCACAACCACCATCCCCTTCTTCCCACTACACACTTTACTCCTTTTATTTAAAGGGGGCGGCCACTGTTAAATGTTTTTGTGGGCCCTTAAGGACCTTTTGGTGTATATTTACAAGTTTCTATACACTTTTAAGGTTACTGTTTCAGGCATTTGAAGGTTTAAAATACTAGCTGGGAACAGATCTACAGCAGTGTAAGTGCAGCAGGTCTGTATCGTTAGAGAGTGAGTGGGAAAACAATTTTAAGTCTATCCTCACGTCATGCCTTGGTTACTTAGGGTTAGAAGTAAGATTTAGAGTGTTATTAGACTTTATTCTACATAGTAACACACAAATTATTCCTTCAAGTCTCCCAAGGTCTTTATAGGTACCAGGGACATATATAAATACAGGAGATTCAAGTTGACATTGACCTTCAGTTGGCCAGGAAGAGTTTGTCTTCATTAGGGAGTGCTAGCACATTAACAGAGTAATAAATTTTGATTTCTTTTCTTCACTTCCATTGTTATCAGATTTCTTTTTATTATTACACTTCTGTTGAGCCAACAGGCTTTAATGAAGACTAAATATCTCTGATCTGTATTTGTTCAGTAAATAAACCATTAGATTATACACAGACGGTCAAAAGGGACAGAAATTAAACAATCCTGCTCTAAATAGTATCCATTACAAGAGATTAATAACATAACAAGTGATATTTTTGGCTAAGGAAAAAATAATACTAATGTATAAACAAAAAAAATACAATATTTTTTACTTTGAATATTCTGAAAGTAAAGCAAAATAACATTTAAGCTACTTTTTCCCACATAGCATTGAGTAATTAATTGGATATAGTAATTGTACGTTAATAACATTTGGCTTTGTTCACTCGTAGATTGTTATTTCTGGATGTCTCAAACAAAGAGAAGATGACAAATGCTTGGAAAAGAAAGCCCTAGAGGAAAGATGAAAGAAATTGAATTTATTCATTTTGGAGAGAAGCAACTTGAAGGGCAAAGTAATAACGTTCTTCACATAAGTGGAGACTTCCCAGAGAGAGAACAATGACTCTTGCGGTGTGCTTTCCTCCAACACAATCCCTGCTGGACAAGAGGGCACTTAAAGGAAGAGAAGTACTTATTTTATAATTAACTAAGGGCAAAGGATCCACTTTAAAATCTTGCTTGGAGACTTGCAGTGAAAATTCTCCACTGTCAGCACTGATAACAGAATAAGAGGAAACCCAATAGGAAGAATTCTGGTTATAGACCATGGTTTTAAAATTTACCTGAGTAAGAGAGAGAAAGTTGTTACTGGTGAAATTGGACAAGGACATGAAAAACTGAATGACTGCATCAGTCTAAGATGGTTTGGTAGTAAGGATGGATTTTTTTCTCCAAGTTCTACCATGCCAATAACTTGATACTAATATCTTAAATAACTAAAAATGGTAAATTAGTAGTTAATTATGGGGAAAAATGGGTGGGGTGGGCTGAGGATTAATATCTGTGGAGTCTCTTCTCAGTGTTTTTTCCATTGTGACACATGTAAATAAGTTGCACCCTGACATAGTTTGTCAGCTGACCTGAGTCCCACAATATGACTTTGTGGACCTCCTGTCACCATATACATAGACTGCAGGTAAGAGTCGTATTTCTGAGTCTACTGGAAAGATCAGTAAGGCTGAGTAACTGGGCTCTCTTTTGATAGGAGAATAAAGGCAAAATGTGCATATGGATATTCCCACTTTATAGGAGAGAAAACAGAGAGAAAACTGTGATCTAGAAAGTGGACTGCTGTGGATTCACTACACAAATTTTCCAGAGGGCTTAAAATAAATAGTAGTTGCTACTAGTCACAGAATGATATTGGAAGAAATTACATTTTCCATTTTCTTATTGAATGACCAAAGAACTTATCATCCCACAACAGTTTACCAGTTGTCCCTGTTCCATCCTTATAATAATAATTAGTAAAATAATAATGGCCAGTTAGTCTTTAGCCCATGCAGTCAAAAATGTCAGATTGGAAAGTTATAAGAGTGTACCACTCCACTGTCCCTACACTTTGCCCAAACATACGTTTCAAAGTTTTAGTAGCTTTAACATGAAAAACAAAATTATGGATACCTTTGGGAACAAATGTGCCAACTTTGTTCTTGAAGTTTCTTTTCAGATAAAATCCTTTGTTAATATTTTAATGAGACATTAACAGACATATTTTCTGAAAATAATGTTATCTATAATCAACTGCTTCCATTGAAAAATATCTCAAAATTTTATTCTTTTGCTCTGCTAGAACAGATGGCAAGCCAACTGTCAGCAACATTTTTTTTAAGCACAGAAATGGAGGCAGGAAGAAGACATCTTTGTTAGATGTCTAAATTGTATTTCCAAAGTAATTATTTTAATCTTAGAAAAGATAGCATTCTAGGATCCCTGGAACTCAAAATGAGAAACAGGCACTATTCAGCAGAATTGAAGATGAACTTGCTAACCATTTGAAGAGTGTAATTTAACGAATTACTAATTTTTGCAGCTGTCTATGTTTCCTTTCAATTTCAAAGTCAATTTTAACTTTAAAACGTTTTCCCCCCACAGAAATAACCTAAGCCTCAAATTTTTAAAATAAAATTTCTCATGATTTTCCCTATTAAGATATGGCTCAGTATTACCCTTTTATAATGGTCTATTCCAATTTTCACTTTCAAGTGATTCCCAATGATTGTATGCACCCTAACATTTGATAACCACAATGACTCCAACCTTCTAGATCAATAGTTTTCAATTTGAGTTTCTCAAAGACCTGAAGTTTAATGAATGATTCTCAGGACTATAACAGGGTACAGGAGAGAGAGCAAGAAGGAGGAGAAGCTCTAGATAACTTGACTTTAATGAGAGTAATCCATTTCTATATATTTTACAAATTTTGATGAAATTCAAATTTGAAAAAATACAAACTGAACAGCTGTATGCTGTTTAAAATTTTGTTGCTGTCAATTTCCCCTTTGGTTTCCCATGGACCGTACATCTCTTATTTGATGAGGGAAAAAGGAGCATTTAGTTTTTTGCCTATTTGAAGAAACAGAGAAAGGGACAACAATATTCTCCTAAGGCTGGCATGGTATTGGGAAGAGGAATCAGAATGGAGACTCCCTCAGGCAGAGAGTCTAAAACTATAGAGTAGACTGTCTAAGACTGCATTTCAGCAATCATGTGCTAGAATTTGACCTCCCGAAAAGACAAGCCTTAGAAAATGTTTACACTACCTGCTGTTTAAAAAGGGCCAGGGTAAAGGGATTTGAGGTATGGGGATGGATGAAATGCATTTTTAAAATAAAGCCTATATAATAAAATGTCTTAAAAGATTGTTCAATTTTTTTTAATATTTTAATCTTTAAAACTTTACAGAAGGGAAAGGACAAAGAAGCTTGAAATAGTAAAAGAGTGTTACAACTGGCTTGTAAGAGAGAATGAATAAGGGTGGACAGAGAAGAATGTTAAAGGAAAATCCATGTACAGGCTGAAGGACTCTCTCCCCTTGTCATATTAGAGAATTCCTTCATAGCTGCTGGGAAGCATAGAATGGCCCTATCTGTAATCATCAGTGCTTTGTACCGTTCTCAGAAAAGCAGGAAGCATTGACCTAGACCCTAGAAATTGCCAAATTCCTACAACCAGGATAATGCTTATTTATCCTGCTTTCACTAGTTTCTAAACTTTCTTTTGGGATCTTGTATTTGGTCATTCATTGTACCAGACAGGTTAAACAGGCAAGGAAAACTGTATCCAATATATTGCAATAAAGGAGAAAGAATGAACTCAACTCCTCTGAAACAAAAAGTGGGAGAGTTGTTAAATGCTGGGGTGAGCTAGTGGATAAATACAGAAAGATTTTAATGGGAAGGGTTGGTTAATATGATTAGGCCATCTGTGTTGGCTAATTGGTGTTGATCTAAGATAGACTTGGACTCCCCTATGGAGACTGGGAGGTGGAGGTTCTATCTTCCTTGATGATTACATTTCAAAGGGATGGTGCCCAGGTCCTTGACAAAGACATACCTGGGTTGTAAAATGGCTGTGAGAATATTTACACCTTGTAGGGACAGAGAAAGGATTTACAGTCATGAGTTTTGTAAAGTAAATACACTAAGAAAAAGGAAGTCAGGGGCTTATAGTCAGGAAGAAGGCTGTCTAAAATTTATTCAAGCTGAAGGGAATATTAAGGCACTCTTGGTTACCCCCAGTACTAACATAGCAAGCAATGGTGCTCCTTTTCTAACCATAACATCTCAAACTTGCTTTTCATAGGTTAAAAATATCTGTTTATATGTCTATCTTTCCAACAAGACTAACACTTTTACTCCCAGTAATTACTCCAATATTAAATGGTGAAATTCTGGTGTGGGGTAATACCTCATTGTAGTTTCTATTTTCATTTCTCTAATAATTAGTGATGTTGCACATCTTTTCATGTGCCTCTTGGCCATCTGTATGTCTTCTTTGGAGAAATGTCTCTTTAGAGCTTCTTCACACTTTTTGATTAGGTTGTTTGTTTTTTTGATATTGAGATGCATGAACTGTTTGTGTATTTTGGAGATTAATCCCTTGTCAGTTGCTTCATTCGCAAATATTTTTTTCCCATTCTGTGAGGTGTCTTTTCGTTTTTGTTTTTTTTTTTTTAGTTTCCTTTGCTGTGCAAAAGCTTTTAAGTTTAACTAGGTCCCATTTGTTTTTGTTTTTATTTTCATTACTCTACAAGGTAGATCCAAAAAGATATTCCTCCGATTTATGTCAAAGAGTTTTCTGCCTATGTTTTCCTTTAAAGGTTTTATAATATCCGGTCTTACATTTAGATCTTTAATCCATTTTGAGTTTATTTTTGTGTATGGTGTTAGAGAATGTTCTAGTTTCATTCTTTTACATGTAGCTGTCCAGTTTCCCCAGCACCATTTATTGAAGAGACTGCCATTTCTCCATTGTATATTCTTGCCTCCTTTGTCATAGATTAATTGAGCATAGCTGTGTGGGTTTATTCCTGGGCTTTCTATCCGGTTCCATTGATCTATATTTCCGTTTCTGTGCCAGTACCATACTGTTTTGATGACTGCAGCTTTGCAGTACAGTCTGAAGTGAGGAAGCCTGATGGTTCCAGCTTTGTTTATCTTTCTCCGGATTGCTTTGCTTATTCAGGGTCTTTTGTGTTTCCATACAAATTGTAAAATTTTTTGTTCTAGTTCTGTGAAAAATGCCATTGGTAATTTGATAGGGATTGCATTGAATCTGTAGACTGCCTTGGGTGGTATAGTCATTTTTGCCAAAACTCACATGAAAAGATGTTCAACATCACTAATTATTAGAAAAATGCAAATCCAAACTACAGTGAGGTATCACCGCACACCAGTCAGAATGGCCATAATCAAAAAGTCTACAAACAATAAATTCTGGAGACATATATACACTACCAAATGTAAAATAGATAGCTAGTGGGAAGCAGCCACATAGCACAGGGAGATCAGCTCAGTGCTTTGTGACCACCTAGAGGGGTGGGATAGGGAGGGTGGGAGGAAGAAGATGCAAGAGGGAAGAGATATGTGGATATATGTATATGTATAGCTGATTCACTTTGTTATAAAGCAGAAACTAACACACCACTGTAAAGCAATTATACTCCAATAAAGATGTTAAAATAAATAAATAAATAAATAAATAAATGGTGGTGAGAGTGTGAAGAAAAGGGAACCCTCTACACTACTGGTAGGAATGTCAATTGGAAAAACCATTATGGAGAACAGTATGGAGGTTCCTTAAAAAACTAAAAATAGAATTACCATATGATCTAGCAATCCCACTTCTGGGCATATATCCAGAACAAAACATGATTAGGAAAGATACATGCACCCCAATGTTCACTGAAGCACTATTTACTATAGCCAAGACACAGAAGCAACCTAAATGTCCACTGATAGAGGAGTGGATAAATAAGATGTGGTACATATATACAATAGAATATTACTCAGCCATTAAAAAGAATGAAATAATGCCATTTGCAGCAACATGGATGTACCTAGAGATTGTCATACTGAGTGAAATAAGACAGAGAAAGACAAATATTATATGATATCACTTATATGTGGAATCTAAAAAAATGATATAAATGAACTTATTTACAAAACAGAGAAAGATTCACAGACTTAGAAAACAAACTCACAGTTACCAAAGGGAAAAGGTGGGGGGAGGGATAAATTAGGAGTTTGGGAACATATACACACTACTGCATATAAAATAGATAATCAACAAGGACCTACTGTATAGCACAGGGAACTCTACTCAATATTAGGTAATAACCTCTATGGGAAAAGAATCTGAAAAAGAATGTATATATGAGTGTGTGTGTGTGTGTGTGTGTGTGTATAAAACTGAATCCTTTTGCTGTACACATGAAACAACACTGCAAATCAACTATACTCTAATATAAAATAAAATTTAAAAAATAAAAGGAAACAAAGTGACCTTCCATTTCTCAAAAGTATATTGACCAATTATGAGCAGTTGGACTTCATTAAGTAATGAGGTAAGGATGAAGGACTTGACTTCTTAGAGAGCTCCAGAGCACCAGCAATGAGGTGATGACAAAGGCCAAGAACTCCATCATTACTCAGCAATTCTCAACTAGACTGTGTTGAACAACACATGTTGTGGACAGGGAAGGTCAGCCCAAATAAGAACTGGCAGTTAGTGTTCCCCTAACAGTTTTATTTTTATGTTTTTTTTCTTTCTAAATATAAATGTGCAACGTGACTGCCACAAACTTTCACACAGGTGAAACCACAATGATATCATCTTAGGACACAAAAAATTGTTAAAGACATCATCTAGAGACTTTCCTACAAATGCTTCCCTTGTAGAAAAATAAACACACAAAGTTCTTTGTCCGTGTATATAAGAGCAAATTGCTCTTATGGAATAAACTATAATCCTGATATTTATCAATTCAGAACAGAGTCTAATTTAGAAACTTGAAAGAGGGGAGTATGGAGTGGTTGTGGGCAGAGGTAAGTAGTGAGTTGGTATGGAGTGAGAGAATGGGCAGGTGAGCAGGTAGAAGACACAGCTTTTAAAACATAGTTTAGCAGAGAGTTCTTGATTTACATCTTGTAAGACATTTTCTTGCACAGATTTTTTAACATATTGAATAATTAAAACATTTAAGATCTGAACTAAATAAATTATTAAACCTGGTTATGGTTGAACTTTAATTTTCCAATTACTAAATCTGTTAAAAATGGACTTTCATAATGGAATTGAGGTCATGAAATTTGGTGATAATTCAAGTTAACAACAAAAAACGATTCTACTTCCAAAAATATTTTTTCCTTGACATGCCTTTTTAATGCTATCATAAGTGGAATCACTGAATACTCTATTCAGTAATAAGTATAACTGGCTTCAGTACAAAAATATGGAATTGATTTGTCTGTTGGTCCACCATAATGGAAGCCTAAATCCAGTTTCCCCAAAATGTGGTGGCCTGAAGCATCCCAGTTATTCTGTGGAAACACTGGTCCATGACAGTGGCTTTCTGCTTCATTTAGATGAGCTGTGAGTCATCTTATATAGAAACTCAGTGATTAACCTTTACATCTTGAAGATCAGAAAATATAGGACTATATGACCTTATGAGTTTTTCTTCAATAATGATGTTTATCATACAAATATTTCCACCTACATATTTTCAGAAACATGTGGGTTGAGTCCTTACTGTAATTGTAGAATCATTGTAATTCTACAAGAATGCTTATCCTATTCTGCTCTGATTCTCAAAATAATCTGTGTGAACCTAGATGGCATAGTAACAATATGATTTTCCAGTTGTGAAGTTTTGGTATGTTCAGGGGGAATATCAAAAGTGTATAAACTCATTTCAGATATATAGGTAATCATGCACTTGAGATGGATTAATGAACAAAGGAGTGGGTGATTTTTTTCACTCAAAGGGTATTTGGTAATTACATTTTCAGAGGTGTTATTCTACCTCAAAGTGAGCTGTGGGGTGAAAAAAATTTTTTTTCCTCTTAATGATGAGTAGGGTTAATTTCAATTAGGATTCATTAAAAGCCTGTATAGAGGCTATAAACAGATTCAAAGTTGATAAAAATAAACACCTATCAAAATAATATTTGATATAATATCATAAAATAAACAAAACCTTATTTTCTCTTATTTCTATGCTAAATATCTCACTACAGACATTCCCTGACTCTTCTGATTGGAAGAGCAGAAACTGAGTTAGATTAGAGAGAGTGATATCATCAAGATGGCAGAATAGGAAGTCCCAGCCCTCACCCCCCAACAGAAGCACTAATTTAATAACACTTTAAGGAACAAAATGTCTTTATGAAAACTCCAGAATCCAGTTAAGAAGTTGCAGTACATTAGATAAGTTCAAAACTGAGAACAGTCACACTGAAATAGTTAAGAGCAGTTGCATTTTACCTGTGTCAGCTCTTCTGCTAAACCAGCATAATTTAGCAGCCAGATAGATCCCCTCAGCCATCAATTTCTCCATGAGTGGAAAGAGTTAACTGTGCAACAAGTCTCAAGGCATTTCAGAGAGACCTGTTACTGTATAATCTCACCCAGGATGCTGAGAGAACTGGCATAGTTGCAACACTTGGAGACAAATAACAAAGCAAAGGAGCAGACAGTTTTCAGCAGCTGGCATGGCCCTGCAAAACTGGGAGAAGGTACATAATCTTGAGACTTTTCCTTCAGGAGAAAGAGAAGTGGAGCTTCCACTCAATGTCCCAGAATTTCAGTGCACTGACGTAGGGAAAAGGAACAAGTGGCTCCCAGCAGCCAGTATGGTTCTGTGATACTGGGAGAAGATGCTCAATGCTAAGACTTGGTCATCAGGAGGGAGGGAGAGGAGTTGAGTGTGCATCCACTGTTCCTGTCTTTTAGTGTACTGCCTCAGGAAAGGGGTAGGAGGCTTACTGTGACCAGCACATCTCTGAGACTAAGAAAAGTTACACCTTTAATCTCCCAGGAGGAAAGAAGAGGAATAAAATGCATACAATCATAGAAAAGTTTCAAGAGTTTCCCAGAATCTCTAGCCAGTCTGACTGGTGAAGGTCTTTCCTTGATGAAGCAATTCTGTAAAGACTCAGAGAGGTTACTGTTCTTCCAATGCACAGGCATCAATGCAAAGCCACAAGCAACATGAAGAATTAGGAAATATGACCCCAAGAAAGGGAACAAAATAAATCTCCAGTAAATGATCCTTAAAAATGGAGGCCTAAGAATTGTCTGAGAAAGAATTCAAAGTAATCATCTTAAAAAAGCTCAGTGAGTTATAAGAGAACACAGAGAGATAACTAAATGAAATCAAGATTCCAATACATTATCAAGTCAGATTTATGCGGGGGATGCAAGGATGGTTCAATATATATAAACCAATTAGTGCAATATGCCACATTAACGGAACAGAGGATAAAAATCACATGATTATCCTAATAGATGCAGACAAGGCATTTGATAAAATTAAATACACTTTCATGATAAAAGCTCTCAAGAAACTGGGTATAGAAGAAATGTACCTCAACATAATAAAGGCCATATATGACAAGCCAATAGCTAACATCATACTCAGTGGTGAAACACTGAAAACTTTGCTAAAGTCAAGAACAAGTCAGGGATGTCCACTCTCCACACTTCTCTTCAACACAGTATTGGAATTCCTAGCCAGGACAAATGGATAAAAGAAATAAATAAAAGACATTAAATTTGGAAAAGGAAAATTATCTGTTTGCAGATGACATAGTAGTAGAAAACCCTAAAGATTCCACAAAAACTGTTAATTAAATGTGTAGATGGGAAGAAGGAAAATAGAAAATGAGATGAAAAAAGCAAACACTCTCACTTTTTCATAAGTCTGAATACCTTTCAAAACAATATTAAACACTTTAGAATGGAAAATGGCATATTTTGCATCCATTCCAAACTAGAGACATTAACAAAAAATAATGCCATCAAAATAAAGTGAATGGAATTTCCGAGCTACCACTCAGGTCTTCTAAACAGTTTTCTTTGCTGTGTAATGCTAAATTCCCATGACTGGTGATTTTTTTTTTTCAATTTTGGTCTCCTTTGCACTAAAAACTCCTTCTCTTTTCTTTACATTCCCCCTACCATTCTCTTGACTTTGTGGAGAGAGCATACATGACCCTTTGAGATAGAAAAGGTGAAGAAGGCAGTTAGGACACCCTAAAGGTTTTACTTGGTTTCACATATGTGGGGTTTACTGGTGGCATCTTTCACAAATTTGCTTCAGAAATTTGTCAATGAACTTAAATTGCTTTCAATAGTATGTGATAGGCTACATTAAAAGGAGTAGCCCACAAAATTCTATTTGTAATCATTGCCCTCTTGAATCCAGTCTACTGATTATGGTGGCATTTTTTTTTTCTTTTCTTTTCTTCTTAAATAGTAGAAGCACCTTTTTTTTTCCTATTCAGGGCATAAACAGAAAAACACTATTACAATTATTACTACTGCTACTACTACTATACTAGTACTACTACTACTACTATAACACATATACACATATAGTTATCTTAGATACCCTTGGAGGTTTTATTAAGCCGCAGACAACAATTTCAATACTGTATTATAAAATTCTAACCATACTGGAAACAACATAAAATCTTAAGAGACTTTACAAAAAATAGGATTAGCATATTAAATTTTAGAATGTCCACAGGGACAACATAACATTCAGAAAAAGCTTATGTATCTCCAGGTAGGACTCTGATTGACATCAGAAATAATATTTCTAAAAAAAAAAAAACATTCCTTGATGTTCAGTCATGTTTTGTAGAGGCATAGGATTTTCACAATAACCAGAAATAATAATGACAACAGTGTTTTTATATACCTCTTACTGTGCTAAGCACTTTATATGAATATAGTCACTTAATAATAGCAATCACAATAGGAGTGTTTACTATTTTTATTCTCTAACACATAGATAAGAAAACTGAAACTTATCCAGAATAATGAGTCTAAGTGATAAGGGATAAAGTAGAGTCCACAGAGGTGACAGGCCTCAGTAGCAATAGTAAATGTTCACGATTATAATTTTTTTTAAAAGAGCTTTCCTCTAAGATGAACTCTATATATTTTAAGATGGTCCACAGACCTCCAAATTCAATCAGCCAATGTGATTATGCTGAAGGCCTAGAACTGAGCATAATTCCTCAGAGTGTGAAGGCAGACCAGATGCCAGGGTTTTCTTCTTTTTTCCTTTCTAAATATAATGGAAAATAAAGTAGTTATTGGGATGTGGTAATAAAAAATGATTGCTGGATTTCCCCCAATCTCCCCTCATTACTCATCATCACTACCAACTCCTCTGTCCCATCACTGTGTTTGCTAGACTCTGGCAAATTCAACTGCTGCTTATGCAGTAGGCTAAAGATTGTTACATAATTCAAGTTTCTCCTAAGTTCTGTAAATTATCTGTAACTTTCTAGAATAATACCAATAATGAAACTATGACTTTAGCCAGCACATGTGATAATTAGTGATAATGTTCGGGTTGACTTATGTTCCTCACAGATCTTTCTTTACGTGGGCTGCTGCACTGCTTTCTAATACTCTAAATCCCCTCTGAAGATGCTGAGACATCTGTTCAAGATGGGACCTGAATAATAAGATGCAAACATAACTAATATAACTTTAGTGCCTCTTTGTGCCCCTGTCTATCTGTTGGTTAAGGTTCTACTTCTGTCAAAGGCTATAAAAAGAAAAGAGCAGACAGTTAAATTCTCCCCTCCTTGCTCATCTACTAATGCTTAAAGAGATAATAAAATGGACCTTTATTCTCAACTGCAGCTCAAATGAAATGTTATGATGTTTTTGGTGACTTCTGAAGGGTAATGGAAAATGAATGCCACCTGGTTGTGATGTGCGGTCAGGGAGATGGTGCTTCTTAGATGAATTCTACTTAAAACGTCACATTCTTTATTTGGTCGTGGGTTGTTCTCTGGGAGAACAGCTGATGCCTAACTGCATAAAACAAACAGACCATGGCTCACACAATTCATTTGTTTTATATGTCTTCACAGTTAGTGCATGGGAGCCCATTCTGTTTGGCCCAGAGATTGCAGATAATGAAGAAAACCAAAATGAAGGGATTGGTTGTATCACTGATTGGTCAATTGTGTTAAGGAGAGAAGCCTTTCTGACTCCTCCTCTCTTTCTCTTTCCCAATGGACTTTTGATTAGGCTGTTTGTGGATTTCCCTTTACTCCTTTAGCTTATTTCACTTCCATCTCTTTGTTGGGGAATGAGAGAGGTGTACATATTTTTAATTAATATGTTCTTTGTGCTGAACACTGCTAAGCTATTAAGTATATATTTAGTTATTTATTCCTCAAAATGCTTATATGAATCATGTTATTGGTCTCATTATATTAATAAGGTAAGTATTGGGGCTCCTGGATCCTTATGTTTCCAAATTTTGAATGAATAGGAAGGAATAGACAGAGGTACTCAACTTCTCTCACTGTGTCACATTTTTACAACAGATATAAGTTGGATACCTGCACATGGGATAGATTTTAATCTTTGTCTATTTTGGGGTAGGAATGATTCTAACTAATTCCGCCTAAATAAGAAAAATAAAGCATACAGAATAATGAACACAACTGATGAGTGGTAAAGCAGAACCAGCAGGGGTGACAGACCATGTTTTTCCATTTTAACAACAATTACTCCCTCTGGGTATCTTGCATTCATTCCTGCTTAAGGAAAATCGTCACTCAGGAGAATTCAGAGAGGCTTACAAAACTATGTCCAGGGAGAGGTTACTAGAAGTGAATGATAATCAGTGATAACAGCTGTGTGTGGGATGCCTTCTCTAGACAGCAATCAGAATGGCAGATAGTAGAGCTCTTCCACAGAGAAAACTTCTAGGGATCTCAATGATGACAGATTATCCTAAAGCAAAGGTTTGGTTCTCATGCATGTCCCTGGTGGTGAGCATGGATGGACAAAGGAAACTCAGACCTGAAGAGACATCTGAGCAGGGCAGGGTCAGCCATTAGTTGCAGTTAACAGGCAGGATGTGAGAAGTAGTGTAGATCTCCAACCCCAGCTGGACCACCTAAGCATGTGCCCTGACATACTCCAAGTGCTCACACCAGCCCCTCTTGCTGTAGCACCACTCCCCTCTGGAGTGAAGGTACTGTGGCTGGGAGCAGGGGGAGGATAAACTTAAAGCAAACAGAGTCAGCTTGGACCTGACCCTCAGGGCTACTGCTCCAGGGACTTGAGACTCTCTCACACTACCAATAGGGGAGTGACAGACACCGAGCAGAAGAGAAATCCTGGCTCACACCTGGCTATAGCCCTAGCTTCTCTATCTCCAGCCCTACCTCCTACTAACATTACAGCTGCCAACACACACTGATCAAGATGTGACTTGTGTTCACAACAGATCCAGTCCTGTCACCAAAGTCACTGGGCACATGCAGACTGTAGAGAAACTTTCCCACAGAAGTACACCCCTTCAAGACCACAACAGGAAGTTTTTTTTTCACTTAATTTCATAGAGAAAGAGAAAGTTAAGCAAAATGAGAAGACAGAGGAATTGGTCCCATTTAAAAAAACAAAGAAGACCCCTAGAAAAAATGAATAATGAAACAGAAATAAAGATTTACCAGATAAATAATTGAAAGCATTAGTAATAAGAATGTAACTGAATTAGGGAAAAAGAATAGATCAACACAGTGAGAATTTTAACAAGGAAATATGTAAAAAAGAGCCAGTCAGACTGAAGAATATAATAACTGAAACAAAAAACACACAAAAAGAAATTCATAGCAATCCAGGTGATATAGAAGAGCGTATAAGTGATCTGGCAGATAGAATAATGGAAATCATGCAATCAAAAAGCAAAAAGAAAAAAAATTTAAATAAAAACAATTTATGAGACCTGTGGGACAACATTAAGTGGACTAACATATGCATCATATTGTCCCAGAAGGAAAAGACAGATAGAAGGTCAAAAATGTATTTGAGGAAATTGTGGCTGAAAAATTCCAAAACCTGTAAAAGGAAACAGATATCCAGGTATAAGAAGCACAGAGAGTCCCAAACAAGATAAACCCTGAAAGAAAAAAACATCAAGACACATTATAATTAAAATGGCAAAGTTAAAGAGAGCATTCTAAAGGCAGCAAGTGAAAAACAAAGAGTTATATATAAGAGAACCCGTGTAAGACTGTCAGCTGATTTTTCTGAGAAACATCACAGGCCAGAAGGGAGTGGCCTGCTATCTTCAAAGTGCTGAAAGGGAAAAACCTACAACCTAGGGCACTCTACCCAGCAACATTATTATTCAGAATTGAAGGAGAAAATAAAGGACTTCTCAGACGAGAAAAAACAAAAAGAGTTCATCAATAGTAAACTTACCTATAAAGAAATGTTAAAGCTCTTCTCTAAGTGGAAAAGAAAAGGCTACCAGAGAATGAATCCATAGGAAATAAAAAAATCCCACTAGTAAAGGCAAATACATAGTAAAGGCTGAAGATCAACAACTTAAATTAGCTAGACCGAAAACAAAAAATTGTAAAATCAACTATAACTTCAATAATCAGCAAAGGGAAAAACATGAAGATGTAGAATACAACATCAAAAAAACAAACGTGGAGGAGGGAAATCAAAATTGTAGATATTTTAGAATGTGTTTGAAATTAAAGTGCTACCCATTTAAAGCAAGTAAATATAGTTATAGGTTGACATATATAAACCCCATGGTAACCACAATCATAAACCCTCAATACATACACAAAAACTAGCCAGAAAGAAACACAAGCATACTACTGAAGAAAATAATCCCCAAAAGTACAAGAAATAAGAAGAAAAAAGAACTCAAAAAAAATGACTGGGAAAACGAATAATAAAATGGCAATAAGGACATATCTGTTAATAATTACTTTGAATGTCAATGGACTAAATGCTCCAATCAGAAGACATAAGGTGGTGGTGATTTGATTATAAAACAGGATTCATCTATATGCTACTTATAACAGACTCACTTCAGAGCAAAAGACACACACAGACCAAAAGTGAGGTAATGGTAAAAGATATTTCAAGCAAATGGAAATGACAAGAAAATAGGGTTAACAATACTTACAAAGTCTATAATAAAAGACAAAAAAAGGCATTATACAGTGATGAAAGAATCAATACAAGAAGAAATTACACTCATTAACATATACATACCCAAAAGAGGGGATCCTAAATATGTAAAACAAATATTAAACCTAAAGGGAGAAATTGACAACAAAACAATAATAATAGGGGACTTTAACACCACACATCAATGGACAAATCATCCTGTCAAAATCAATAACACAACAATGGTCTGAAATGATAAAGTTGGACTTAACTGACATCTACATGACCTTCCATCCCCAAACAGCAGTATACATGTTATTTCAAGTGCACAAGAAACATTCTCCAGGGTAGATCACATGCTAGGCCAGAAACAAGTCTCAACAAATTCAGGAAGATAGAAATTATGTCAAGCATATTTTCTGACCACAACAGTATGAAACCAGAAATAAATTATATATATAGGAAGACAACTGGGAAAAGCATAAACACATGGGGACTAAACAACATGTGACTAAAAAAGGAAGGGATCAATGAAGAAACCAAAGAGGTAATCAGAAAATACCTTAAGACAAATGAAAATGGAAATATAACTTTCCAAAACGGTGGGATGCAGTGAAAACAGTTTTAAAAGGGAAGTTTATAGCAGTGCAGGCCTAGCTCAAGAAACAAGAAAAATCTCAGATAAACTACTTAACTGTCTAAAGGAGTTAGAAAGAGAAGAACAAACAAACCCAAAGTTGGCAGAAGGAAGGAAATAATAAATACCAGAGCAGAAAAAAAAAATAAAGAAAGATCAAAAAAGGAATAGAAAAGATCAATGAAACCAAGAGTTTTTTTAAAGATAAGCAAAATTAATAAGCATTTAGTCAGGCTCATTAAAAAAAGAGATAGAGAAGACCCAAATAAACAAAAAAAAAAAGAACATGAGAAATTACAACTGATATCACAGAAACACACAAAAAAATCAAAAGAAATATTATGAACAGTTAAATGTTAATAAATTGGATAACCTAGAATAAATGGACAAATTTCTAGAAAGATGCAATCTTTCAAGACTGAATCGGAAAAAATAGACGATCTGAATAGACTGATCACTAGTAGTAAAATTGAATTTATAATTTAAAAACTTACAGTAAACAGAAGTGCAGGATCAGACAGATTCACAGGTGATGTCTACCAAACATATAAATAAGAGCTAATACCTTTCCTCTTCAAATTATTCTAAAAAAAATAAAGAGGAGGGAACACTTCTAAGATTATTCTATGATGTACAATTGCTCTCATACCAAAACCAAAGACACTACAAAAAAGAAAATTACAGGCCAATATCTCTAATGAATATAGATGCAAAAATCCTCAACAAAATACTACTAAACTGAATTCAACAATATATAAAAAGGATTATAAACCACAAACAGTATTTATTCCAAGGACACAAGGATTACTCAATATTTGCAATTCAATGTGATTTACCACATTAACAAAATGAAGGATAAAAATTACAAAATAGTCTCAATAGATGCAGAAAAACCATTTGACAAAATTCAATATTCATTCATGTTAAAACTCTCATCAAATTTGGTATTGAGGGAACATGTTTCAACATAATAAAGGCCATTTATGACAAAACCACAGCTAATACCATACTCAATGGAAAAAAAAGATGAAATTCTTTCCTACAATATCAGGAACAAGAAAAGGATACCCATGCTCACCATTTCTATTTAACAGAATATTGGATAGCCTAGGCACAGCAATCAGAGAAGGATAAAAGACATCCAAATTGGAAATGAAGAAGTAAAACTGTCACTATTTGTAGATGACATGATACAACATATAGAAAACCCTAAAGTTTCCACCAAAAGACTAAGAAATGAATTCAGTAAAGCTGAAGGATAAAGATTAGTATACAGAAATCTGTTGCTTTTCTGTACATTAATAATAAACTATCAGAAAAAGAAAGCAAAAAATATCTCATTTAAAATTGTATCAAAAAGGAATACCTAGGAATAAACTTAACCAAACAGGTAAAAGACTTGTACTATGAAAACTGTAAAACACTAATGAAGAAATTTGAAAATGATACAAAGAAATAGAAAGATATCCTGTATTCTTGGATTGGAAGAGTTAATATTGTTAAAATATCCATACTACCCAAAGCTATCTACAGATTTAATGCAATCTCTATTAAAATATCCATGACATTTTTCAAAGAATTAAAACAAATAATACTAGAATTTGTATGGAACCACAAAAGACCCTGAATAACCAAACCAAATCTTGAGGGAGAAAAAAAAAATCACCAAAAGACAAAGCTGGGCATATCACACTCCCTAACTTCAGACTATACAACAAAGCTACTGAAATCAAAACATCATGGTACTGGCATAAAAGCAGACACATAGATCAATGGAACAGAATAGACAGCCCAGAATTGAACTCACACACTTATAGTCAATTAATTTTTGAGAAAGAAGGCAAGATTTCCAATGGAGAAATACAGACAAATAAGTGGTATTAGGAAAACTGGACCGCTATGTGTAAAAGATTAATATTAGAACATTACCTCACACCAAATACAAAAATTAACTCAAAGTGGATTAAAGACCTAAATGTAAAACCCGAAACCATAAATTCCTAGAAGAGTACATAGGTGGAACACCCTCTGACGTTAGTCATAGCAGTATTTTTTGGATCTGTTTCATAAGACAAAAGAAATAAAAGCAAAAATAAACAAATGGGACGTAATTAAACTTAAAAGCTTTTGCACAGCAAAGGAAACGATTGACAAAATAAGAACAAGCTACTAAATGGAAGAGAATATTTGCAAATTATATGACCATTAGGGCTTAATGTCCAAGATACATGAACAGTTCATATAACTCAATATCCAAAATAACCAAACAACCCAATTAAAAGATGGACAGACTTGAATATACATTCTTCTAAAGAAGACATACAGATGGCCAACAAACACATGAAAAGATACTCAACAATGTTAATCATCAGAGTAATGCAAATCAAAAGCACAAGATAGAACCTCCCACGTGTCATAATGGCTATCATCAAAAAAGAACCACAAATAACAAATGATGGAGAGCATGCATAGATAAGGAAATGCTCATGCACTGTTTGTGAGAATGTAAACTGATGTAGTCACTATGAAAAACAGTATGGACGTTCCTCAAAAAACTAAAAATAGAACAACCATATGATCCACTGATTCCACTTCTGGTCATATATCCAAAGAAAACAAGAACACTATTTCAAAAATATACATGCACTCAAATGTTCAGCAGCATTATTTACATTAGCCATGGTATGGAAGAAAGCTAAGTGTCCATCAACAGATGAATAAATAAAGTGGTATATATATACTGTGGCATATTACTAAGCCATATAAAAGAATGAAAATTTGCCCTTTGCAACAGCATGGATGGACCTAGAGAGTATTATGCTTAGTGAGATAAGTCAGGCAGAGAAAGACAAATGCTCTATATTATCACTTATATGTGGAAATCTAAGGAATAAAACAAATGAAGGTAGGAAAAAACTAAACAGACTCACAGATACAGAGAACAAACTAGTGGTTATCAGTGGGGAGACAGAAGTGGGGCAAGATACGGGTATGGAATTAAGAGATACAAACTACTATGTATAAAATAAACTACAGGGATATACTGTACAGCACACAAAAATATAACCATTATTTTATAATAATTTTAAATGGAGTATAATCTCAAAATATTGACTATGTTGTACACATTAAACAAATATCATATTGTAAATCAACTATACCTCTACAAAAACAGCACACAAAAATTCCCTGTAATTAAACTGTGGCTTTCACTCTTTTTGTGTCTGAAATGGTCCCTTGGATCTTAAAGTCTAATGATGAAAATTAATTTTTTTTCTCCTTGTCTTCCTCCTATGTAAAAAAAAAATAAATTCTGAGCCCCTGATGTTATGTGGGGAATGCAATAGGAAAGGGTGGCAGAGAGGAAAGTTTTAAAAATGGTTTATCAATATATTTTAAAATAATATTTTCATACAGTCTTAATGTTCACCTAGGTAAAATTTACCTCTTTCTAAACTTAATGTTACATTTATCATCAATTTAAAATATACTGATATACTATATTCTCTAAAATGTTTACATCATTGTCTGTGTCTCTCTTTTTTTTTTTTTTTTTTTTTTTACTATTTTTCTTCAATCCTAAGTCTTATATTCCAAACTGAGTGTAAACATTTAGAAGACTAGAGCAAAAACTTGCCTAGAGTCTTCCATGAAATACAGGCTCTACTCACTGATCTCTAAAAACTACCCATCAACTTCTCGCTAGAACTGAGAGATAATGGCAGTTTAGATGATATCCACTGTGCCAAATAATTTATTAAAAAATATTAGGTACAAACTATATGCCAGACAGAGGCTCTAGGATACAATGGTAATTAGGCCTGGAGTTTAGACCTTGAATTTTATACTCCAATATAAGGTATTTCTGAAACGCCATAGGTGGTGCCTTCATAAGTTTGGAAGTTGTATTACACTGATGCATTGATGTATATAACAAACTAGAACGAAAATTGATGTATATACTAAACTAGATCAAAAATGAAAAGAAGGGCTTCCCTGATGGCGCAGTGGTTGAGAGTCTGCTGTCAATGCAGGGGACACGGGTTTGAGCACTGCTCTGGAAGGATCCCACATACCACGGAGCAACTGGGCCCATGAGCCACAACTACTGAGCCTGCGCGTCTGGAGCCTGTGCTCTGCAACAAGAGAGGCCGTGATAGTGAGAGGCCCGTTCACCGTGATGAAGAGCGGTACCCACTTGCCACAACTGGAGAAAGCCCTCACACAGAAACGAAGACCCAACACAGCCAAAAATAAATAAATAAATAATTATTATTTTTTTTAATGGGAGGCTTCCCAGGTGGCGCAGTGGTTGAGAGTCCGCCTGCCAATGCAGGGGACACAGGTTCATTCCTCGGTCCAGGAGGATCCCACATGCCGTGGAGCGGCTGGGCCCGTGAGCCATGGCCGCTGAGCCTGCGCATCCAGAGCCTGTGCTCCGCAATGGGAGAGGCCACAACAGTGAGAGGCCCGTGTACTGCAAAAAAAAAAAAAAAAGAAAGAAAAGAAATTGTCAAATGCCATAATTTATTTCAAAGTGTAGAAGAGCTTCCAGTATTCTGGGTAAAGTGCTAATTGAAAGGAACTCCTACAGCTGGGCCAAAGGAATGTCATAATGAATTAGGACTGTAAACAAGGTTTCTTATTTCCCCAATTCCATACAAAAGCTGTAATATCCAGGCACTTGGGGGCTTGAACTTACTAATGCAATGTAGATTCAATTTTCTCTACAAACATTGTCAAGATGTGAATTTAAAACTCAGTATTTCAGCCAGCAATCTACATCTAGACACCAGAGGAAAATCCAGAGCAATTCAGAATCAGGGAAGAGTAAATATTTTAAATAATGAATGGATTTTTGCCAATATAAACCAATGGTGATTATCTTCCTTGACCTCCTAAATGTTTAACCTACACAATTATGTTTCATTTGGTGCTATAACCACAGAAAGAACTTACTGAAAAACCAAATGATTATTTGTGGGTTGTGACTATAAAGTAATGGTACTTGTTCACTGTAAGACTTTTGGGAATTTTGACTTGAGTTTCTGTTTCTTTCATTTTTTAAAAAATATTTATTTATTTAATTTATTTTTTATTTTGGTTGTGTCGGGTCTTAGTTGCAGCATGCAGGGTCTTCGTTGCGGCATGCAGGATCTTCCATTGCAGTGCACAGACTTCTCTCTAGTTGTGGTGTGTAGGTTTTTCTCTCTCTAGTTGTGGCACACAGGCTCCAAAGCGCATGGGCTCTGTAGTTTGCAGCACGCAGCCTCTCTAGTTGAAATGTGCAGGCTCAGTAGTTGTGGCTCATGGTCTTATTAGTTGCCCTGCGGCATGTGGGATCTTAGTTCCCCTGTGGCAATGTGGGATCTTAGTTCCCCGACCAGGGATCAAACCCGCATTCCCTGCATTGCAGGATGGATTCTTTACCACTGGACCACCAGGGAAGTCCCAGTTTGTGTTTCTTTTAAAAACAAGAATTAGAATTTATTCAACATGACAGAATGAATTAAGGAAGTTTTGATAATGAGCTGTATTTCTCTCATTTCTGAAAAGGCAGGATTTCAGTCTTATAAAAGAATAACTTTTTTCTGCCATGTTCTAGCTTTATGAATCTGGATAAGTCAGCTACTTTATCTATGTCTTAATTTATTTAACAGAAAAACAAGGATATATTACTTAGTTCTCCCTTACTGTCACAGATACTAGGATGATTAAAGGTTATGTGAAATGTCATTAGAAATCAGAAATCCTAAAAGGTAGAAAGTGGTGGTAAAGTAGAGTAAAATTGTATCTCCTTTCAGTGTGGACATGTGTTAAATTATGACAATTTGAATATATGCAAACACTAATATAATGAAATATCTAGATTCAGCTCCAATATGTAAAGAACTTGGAAGTCATTACTCTCATCCTTGAAACCTGATTTTCAAATTTGTTTTAAAGACACTGTAATCAAGACAGCATTATATTGGCAAAAGAATAAACACATTGATAATGGAACAGAACTGAGATCCCAAAACAGACTCACTAATATAGTCAACTAACTATTGATAATGGCACAGAGGCAATTCAACAGAAAGAGAATGATCTTTTCAAAAACTGGACTTCCATATGCAAAAGAATAAGCCTATACAGAGACCTCACACTTCAAGCAAAACTTGACTCAAAATGGATCAGAGGCCCAAATGAAAAATGCAAAACTATGAAACTTCTAAAATGAAACATAGGTGAAGATAGGCATAAACTTGGTTTGGAAGATGAGTTACTGGTACAACACCAAAAGATCTAGAAGAACCAAAGAACAAACAGAGATGAGAAATACAATAACTGAAATGAAAAATACCCTAGAAGGAATCAATAGCAGAATAACTGAGGCAGAACAATGGGTAAGTGAGCTGGAAGACAGAATGGTGCAAATCACTGCTGTGGAACAGAATAAAGAAAAAAAGATGAAAAGAAATGAGGACAGTCTCAGAGACCTCTGCGACAAGATTAAATATACCAACATTCAAATTATAGGGGTGACAGAAGAAGAAGGGAGAAAGAAAGGGCCTGAGAAAATATTTGAAGAGAAAATAGCTGAAAAATTCCCTAACATGGGAAAGGATATAGTCACCCAAGTCCAGGAAGTGCAGAGAGTCCCATATAGGATAAACCCTAGGAGAAACACGCTGAGACAGAAGTTAATCAAACCAGCAAAAATTAAATACAAAGAAAAAATATTAAAAGCAACAAAGGAAAAGCAACACATAACATACAAGGAAATTCCCATAAGGTTATCAGCTCATTTTTCAGCAGAAACTCTGCAGGCCAGAAGGGAGTGGCATGATATATTTAAAGTGATGAAAGGGAAAAACCTACAACCAAGAATATTCTACCCAGCAAGGCTCTCATTCAGATTCTACCGAGAGACCAGAAGCTTTACAGATAAGCAAAAGCTAAGAGAATTCAATACCACCAAACCAGCTTTACAAAAAATACTAAAGGAACTTCTCTAGGCAAGGGTGGGAAAAAAAAAAGAGGCCACAACTAGAAACATGAAAATCACAAATGGGAAAGCTCACTGGTAAAGGTAAACATATAGTAAAAGCAGGTGTGATATCAAAACCAGCAACTGTGAGAAGAGATGAGATGCAGGAAATGGGAATTGCACTTGAAGTTAAGAGACCAGCAACTTAAAACAACTTTGTGTGTATATATACATGCATATATATAGAGAGACTGTTTTATCAAAACCTCATGGGAAATGCAAACCAAAAAGCTACAATAGCTACACACACACAGAAGAAAAAGCAACCCAACCACAACACTAAAGATGGTCATCAAACCACAAGAGAACAAAAAAGGAAGGGAAGAAAAAAGACCTACAAAAACAAACCCACAACAATTAAGAAAATGGCACTAGGAACATACATATCAATAATTACCTTAAATGTAAATGGATTAAATGCTCCAACCAAAAGACATAGACTGGCTGAATGGATATAAAAACTAGCCCTGGGGGGCTTCCCTGGTGGCACAGTGGTGGAGAATCTGCCTGCCAATGCAGGGGACAAGGGTTCAATCCCTGGTGCAGGAAGATCCCACATACCACGGAGCAACTAGGCCCGTGAGCCACAACTACTGAGCCTGCGTGTCTGGAAGCTGTGTTCTGCAACAAGAGAGGCCACAACAGTGAGAGGCCCATGCACCGTGACGAAGAGTGGCCACCGCTTGCCACAACTACAGAAAGCCCTTGCATAGAAATGAAGACCCAACACAGCAAAAATAAATAAATTAATTAATAAACTCCTACCCCCAACATCTTCTTTAAAAAAACAAAAAACAAAAAACAAGCCCTGTACATACGCTGTCTACAAGAGACCCACTTCAGATCCAGGGACACATACAGACTGAAGGTGAAGGGATGGTAACAGGTATTCCACGGAAATGGAAATCAGAAGAAAGCTGGAGTAGTGATACTCATATCAAACAAAATAGACTTTTAATATAAAGAGTACTGCAAGAGACAAAGAACGACACTACATAATGATCAAGGGATCAATCCAAGAAGAAGATATAACAATTGTCAACATATATGCACCCAACATAGGAGCACCTCAATATATAAGGCAAATGCTAACAGCCATAAAAGGGGAAATGGACAGTAACACAATAATAGTAGGGGATTTTAACTCACAGCCACCCTGGATATGCATAGCCACATCAGTGCATAGGCACTAGAAAGGGGCCCACAAAGCCCTCCAGCCAGAGAACCCAGGATCCATCTCCACCCACCAGTGGGCAGGTACCAGCCCCAGAATCCCTGTGCCCTAGCCCTGTCCACTAGGGCATCATCTTTAGCCTTGGGTCTAGCCTTATCCACCAGGGGCAGACAGCAGCTTCAAGAAAATGCAGACCCATAGTCTGTGGAACAGGCCTGCCTATCAGCAGGCCAAACCCTGCCTTGGGATCAGCTAGACCCTGGCCCTGCCCAACAGCATGGCTGCTCTACCCTCAGACCCAGCTTCACACACCAGGGAGCAGAAACCAGCCTCAAGAAAACTGCAGCTGTGCATCTGTGGAGGAGCCCAGTCATCAGGAGGCCAGACCTGCCCTAGGACTGGCTGGATCTTGGCCCAGCCCACTAGTATGCCAACAAAAGTTTTGGGACACAATGGAAACTGCAGCCAACTGTTTCAGGAACCAGTCCCTCCCACCAGCAATACAACACCAATTCTGGAACCCTGAGCCCTTGCAACCAGATCCCAGGACTCAGCTCTACCAGCCATTAGGTTGGCACTAGCCCTAGTTACTTATTTCAGCCACCAGTGGGCAGGCAACAGCCTGAGGGCCACCTGCACCCTGACACTGTCTACCAGTAATGCAGCACTATCCCCATGGCCCCCCAGGGTCCCACAGTCAGTAGCCTTGTGACCCAGTCTTGCCAACCAGAAAAAGACAGCTTCCACACAAGGTAGGGGTTAACCACCAACTGGACTGGGGCCATGAAATTCCACCAGACCACCCATATAGTCAGCCCAGAAAGACCCATACAGCCCTCATAGGAAGAATCCCTAAAGCAAGTAGTACTGGTGAAGAAAGGGGTGTGCACTGATAAGAGGCATAGGCCATCTCCAACAAAGGGCCACTTCTCCAAGGTCGAGAAATGTAAGCAACCAACTAGATACATAAAAATAAAAACAGCAACTTGGGCAAAACTAGGGTGACAGAGGAACATGTTCCAAATGAAGGTACAAGATAAAACCCCAGAAGAAGAACTAAGTGAAGTGGAAATAAGTAATCTACCTGATAAAGAGTTCAAGAGAGTGACTGTAAAGATGACGAAAGAACTTGGGAGAAGAATAGATGCTCATGGTGAGAGGTTAGAAGTTTTAACAAAGAGTTAGAATATATAAAGAAAAACCAACCAGAGGTGAAGAATACAATAAATGAAACAAAAAAATACATTAGAAGGAATCAAGAGTGTACTACTATGTGAAACACAGGAATGTATCAGCAGGCTGGAAGAGAGAGTAGTGGAAATCACTGATGCTGAACAGAAAAAAAGAAAACAGAATGAAAAGTAATAAGAACAGTTCAAGGGACTTCTGGGACAACATCGAGCACACTAATATTTGCCTTATAGGGGTCCCAGAAGGAGAAAAGAGAGAGATGGGGTCTGATAACATACTTGAAGACATAATAGCTGAAAAGTTCCTTAACCTGGGAAAGGAAACAGACATCCAAGTCCGGGAAGGGCAGAGAGTCCCATACAGGATGAACCCAAAGAGGACCATACCAAGATACACTGTAATTAAAATGGCAAAAATTAAAGATAAAGAGAATATTAAAAGCAGCAAGGGAAAAGCAACACGTTACACACAAGGGAACTCCCATAAGGCTATCATCTGACTTTTCAGCAAAAACTCTGCAGGTCAGAAGAGAGTTGTATAATGTATTTAAAGTGATGAAAGGAAAAACGCTACAACCAAAAATACTCTATCCAGCAAGGTCTTTGTTCAGATTTGTTGGAGAACTCAAAAGCTTTACAGACAAGCAAAAGCTAAAAGAGTTCAGGACCACCAAACCAGGTTTACAAGAAATATTAAAGGAACTTCTCTAAGTGGAAAAGAAAAGGCCACAACTAGAAAAAAAATTTTTTTTTCAGTACGCAGCCCTCTCACTGCTGTGGCCTCTCCCGTTGCGGAGCACAGGCTCCGGGTGCGCAGACCCAGCCCCCCAGATAGAAAATTTTAAAACTTACAAAAGAGGGCTTCCCTGGTGGCGCAGTGGTTGAGAGTCCGCCTGCCAATGAAGGGGACACGGGTTCGTGCCCCGGTCCAGGAAGATCCCACATGCCGCAGAGCGGCTGGGCCCGTGAGCCATGGCCGCTGGGCCTGCGCGCCCAGAGCCTGTGCTCTGCAACGGGAGAGGCCACAGCAGTGAGAGACCCGCATACCGAAAAAGAAAAATTACAAAGGAAAAAAGCTCGTTGGTAAAGGTAAACATACCGTAAAAGTAAGAAATCAGCCACATACAAAGCTAGTAGAAAGGTTAAAAAACAAAAGTAGTAATATTATCCATATCCACAATCAGCAGTTGAGGGCTACCCAAAACAATTAGAGATAAAATATGACGTCAAAAACAGTAATTGTAAGGGGTAGAGAATACAAATGCAGAGTTGTTAAAATACAGTTGATATTAAGAGATCAGCAGCCTAAAACAATCACATATATACATATATGGATTGCTATATATAAACCTCCTGGTGACCAAAACTCAAAAATGTATAACAGATACACGCATACAAAAGAAGAAGCAATACAAACATAACACTAAAGATAGGCATCAAACCACAAGCAAAGAGAACAAAAGAAGAAGAAAGGAACAAAAACAAACTACAAAAACAACCCCAAAACAGTGAACAAAATAGCAACAAGAACATACTGATACATATGGATAATTACTTAAAATGTAAATGGAGTAAATGCTCAAAGACCTAGAGTGGCTAAATTGATACAAAAACAGGCCCCATGTATATGTTGCCTACAAAAAACTTACTTCAAATCTAAAGACACACACATTGAAAGTGAGGGAATGGTAAAAGGTATTCCATGTAAACTGAAATAAAATGAAAGCTCGGGTAGCAATATCAGACAAAACAGACTTTAAAACAAAGACTGTTACAAGAGACAAAGATCAACATTACATAATAACCAAGGGATCAATCATAGAAGAAGACATAAGAATTGTAAACGTATATGCAGCCAACATAAGAGTACCTAAATATATAAAGCAAATATTAACAGACATAAAGGGAGAAATTGACTATTACACAATAATAGTAGGGAACTTCAACACCTCACTTATACCAATGGACAGATCACCCAGACAGAAAATCAATAAAGAAACACCGGCCTTCAATGACACTTCAGACCACATGAAATTAATAGGTATATATGAATATTTCATCCAAAAGCAGTAGTATACACGTTCTTTTCAAGAGCACATAGAACATTCTCCACCACAGATCACATACTAGACCACAAAAGAAGCCTTGGTAAATTTAAGAAAATAGAAATCATATCAAGCATTATTTCTGACCAATGCTATGAGACTAGAAATCAAATACAGGAAAAAAACTGCAAAAAACACAAACATGTGGAGGCTAAACAATATGCTACTAAACAACCAGTGGATCACTGAATAATCAAAGAAGAAATAAAAAAACACATGGAGACAAATGAAAATGAAAACACAATAATCCAAAATCTATGGGAGGCACCAAAGGCATTTCTAAGAGGAAGTTTATAAAGATACAAGCTTACCTCAGGAAACAAAAACAAACAAAAAATCCCAAACAACCTTAAATCTAAAATAACTAGAAAAAGAACAAACAAAACTCAAAGTTAGTAGAAGGAAAGAAATAATAAAAACCAGTTCAGAAATAAAATAGAGACTCAAAAACAATAGAAAAGATCAATGAAACTAAGAGGTGGTATTCTGATGAGATAAACAAAATTGATAAACCTTTAGCAAGATGTATCAAGAAAAAGAGAGAGGGCCCAAATCAATAAAATCAGAAATGAAGAAGGCGAAGTTACAGGTGACACCATGGAAATACAAAGGATCATAAGATATTACCATTAACAACTATATGCCAATAAAATGGGCAACCTAGAAGAAAGAGATGAAATGCTAGAAATGTACAATCTCCCAAGAACTAAAAAGGAAGAAACTGAAAATATGAACAGACTAATGACCAGTAATGAAATTAAATCGGTAGCAAAACAGAAACAGAAACAAAACCAAAAACAAAAAATCCAGTACCAGATGGCTTCAAAGGTCAATTCTAAGCCAAACATTTAGAGAAGAATTCATATCTATTCTTCTCAAACTATTCCAAAAATTCAGAGGGCCAGTGTTTCTGAACTTATTCTACGAGGCCAGTATCACCCTGATACCAAAACAAACAAATATATCACAAAAAACAAAATTACAGGTCAATATTACTGATGAACATATATGTAAAAATCCTCAACAAAATATTAGCAAACCAAATCCAACAATACATTAAAAGGATCATACATTATGATCAAGTGGAATTTATTCCAGCGATGCAAGACTTTTTCAATATCTGCAAATCAATGTGATATACCACTTTAACAAACTGAAGAATAAAAATTGTGATATACCACTTTAACAAACTGAAGAATAAAAATCATTTCAATAGATGCAAAAAAAATCTGTTGACAAAATTCAACATCCACTTATGATAAAAACTCTCCAGAAAGTGGGCATAGAGGAAATGTATCTCATTATAATAAAGGCCGCAGATAACAAGCCCACAGCTAACATCATACTCAATGGTTAAAACCTGAAAGCATCTCCTCTAAGATCAGGCACAAGACAAGAATGCCCACTTTTGCCACAATTTTATTCAATACAGTATCGGAAGTTCTAGACACAGAAATAAGGCAAGAAAAATAAAACACACCCAAATTGGAAAGAAAAAAGTAAAATTGTCACTGTTTGCAGAGGACATGATACTATACACGGAAAAGCCTAAAGATGCCACCAAAAAACTAGTTTAGCTCATCAATGAATTTGGTAAAGTTGCAGGATATAAAATTAATACTACTCAAGGAAATCTACAGATTCAATGTCCTTTGTATAGGATATTTTCACAGAGCCTGAACAAATAATTTTAAAATTTCTATTGGAAAACAAGAGACCCCAAATATCCAAAACTATCATGAGAAAGAAGTACAGAGCAGGAGGAATTATGCTCCCTGACTGTAGTCTATACTATAAAGCTACAGTAATCAAAATAGTATGGTATTGCCACAAAAGCAGGCATATAGATTAATGGAACAGAATAGAGAGCCCAGAAATAAACCCACACACTTACAGTCAATTAATATACGTCAAAGGAGACAAGAATGGAGAACTGGAGAAAAGACAGTTTCTTCAATAAGTGGTTTTGGGAAAACTGGACAGTTACATGTAAAAGAATCAAATCAGAACATTTTCTAACATAGTATACAAAAATAAACTCAAAATGGATTAAAGACCTAAATGTAAGACCAGATACTACAAAACTCCTAGAGGAAAACATAGGCAGAACACTCTGACATAAATCTCAACAATATCTTTTTTGGAGCCATCTTCTAAAGTAATGGAAATAAAAACAAATTAAACAAATGGGATCTAATTAAACTTAACATTTTTTGCACAGCAAAGGAAATCATCAACAAAACAAAGAGCCTACTGAATGGGAGAAAATATCTTCAAATTACATGACTGATAAAGAGCTATTATCCAAAATATATAAACAGCTCATACAATTCAATATAAAAAAGCAACCTAATTAAAAAATGGAAGAAGGCCTAAATAGACATTTTGCCAAAGAAGACATACAGATGACCAACAAGCACATGAAAAGATGATCAACACTGTTAATCATCAGAGAAATGCAAATACTAACCACAACAGAACATCACCTCATGCCTGTCAGAATGGCTATCATCAATGAGTACAAATAACAAATGTTGGAGAGGATATGGAGCTAAGGGAACACTCATACATTGTTGGTGGGAATGTAAATTGATGCATCATGGTAGAAAACAGTATAGAGATTTCTCAATAAACTAAAACTACCATATAACCCAGCAATTCCACTCCTGGGTGTATATCTGAAGAAAACAAAAACATTAATTTGAAAAGATATATGTACCCGAATGTTTACAGCAGCATTATTTATAGTTGCCGAGATACTGAAGCAACCTAAGTGTTCATCAACAGATGAATGAATAAAGAATATGTGTTATAATGTCTTATATTATAAATACATACAATGGACTACTACTCATTCATATAAAATAATAAAATTTTGCCATTTGCAACAACATTGATTAACCTGGAGTGTATTATGCTTAGTGAAGTAAATCATAAAGAGAAAGACAAATACTAGAGTTTTTCAATTATATATGGAACTAAAAATACAACAAACATGAATATAACAAAAAAGAAACAGACTCAAGATACAGAGAACAAACTAGTGGTTACCTGTGGGGAGAGGGAAGGGAGGAGGGGCAAGATAGGGGTAGATGATTAAGAGATACAAACTATTATGTATAAAATAAATAAGCTACAAGGGTATATTGTACAGCACAGGGACTATAGCCAATATTTTTATAATAACTACAAATGGAGTATAACTTTAAAAAATTGTGAATCACTCTCATACAACTGAAAGTCATAATATTGTACATGACTCTACCTCAATAAAAAAATACAAGAAACTATTAAGAGAATAAAAATGCAATGCACTAAGTAGGAGAAAGTATTTGCAAAACACATATTTGATTAAAGTTTTATGTCTACAATATATAAGAACTCTTAATATTCAACTATAATAAAATAAACAATCCAAGTAGTAAGTGAGCAAAATGAGGTGTCTCTAAAGAGATGCCTCAGGAAAGAAGATATACAGATGGGCAAATGATCATATGAAAAGATGTACAATATCATGTGTTACTATGGATATGCAAATTAAAGCAACAAGGAATAGGGAAGAGATCAAGATGACAGAGTTGGAGGATGCTGAGCTCTCCTCACCCCCCACCCCACCCCCCACACAGAACACATCAAAAATACATCTAGATGTGGAGCGATTCTCACTGGAAACAAACTGGAGACTGGCAGAAAGACCCTTCTACAACCAAGGTTGTAGAATCACATGGAGTCAGGTAGGAAGAGAAGTGATCAAATTGGGACCTGTGCCACTAGGAGGAAACATAGAAGAAGAAAGGGATTACATGAGCTCAGAGATCCCCCCCGCTGGGGACTGAGTAGTTCAAATTACATTTTGGGCACCCTGGCCCTGAGGTCTGACACTTGGAAGCCAGTCCCCTTAGCTGGTTGAAAACCAGTGGAACTAACAAGATGGCTGCAAAAAAAACTTAGATTCAGTACATGAAGAGCATGCACTGGCTTGCTTACTACCCACAGTAAGGCAGAGGGTGCAGATTTTAACTGCCTGGGACTATGGGTGGTTTCCCACGACAGCCCCAGTGCACTTTGGCCCACACTAAGTGCTCACTCAAGCCCCTCTTGCTCCAGTGCAACTCCCTACTAGGGTAGAGACTGCCATCGCTAAGGAGAGTGTGCAGTTGTTGGGGACAGAGCTGGCTAGAACCCATCAAGGCATCTAAATAGCTCAAGGGCAGCTGTTACTGGCACTTGTGGAGGGGGCTTATTGGGAGCTGTCTTGAACAAGAGTTCAATGTTATGGTGGGAGAGTCCCAGCATGAGTTCTGCCCTGTACCGGGTGCCCGCTCTGGCCCCTCTTGTTCCGGGGCTAATCCCTTCAGGGGTAAAGTTGCCATTGCTGGGAGGTAAGAAAACACAAAATTAGAGAGTACAAAACCAGCTTGGACCCGACCTTCAGGGCTTCAGCTCTAGCACCTTGGGGCCAGACCCTGCCCCCAATAGGGCAGCTGGCCACTGAACATAGGAAAAGCCCTAACACATGGTTCTGGCTCTAGCCCCTCAAACTCCAGCCACACCTAGCACCAAGGTGATAGTTAGCAGCATTACTGGGGAAGGATGAGATGCACACTCATCTCAGAACCAGCTCTCCCACCAAAGCCACTGGGTACATGCAGACTACATAGTGATGCTCCAACACAAGGACATTCCTTCAAGACCAAGTTAGGTAAGTGTTTTTACATAATTTCATAGGAACAGAGAAAGTTAAGCAAAATGAGAAGACAGAGGAATTTATTTCAAACAGAAGAACAAGAAAAAATAACCCTGTAGAAACAACTAATGAAACAGAGATAAAGAGTTCAGAGCATTAGTAATAATAATACTAACTGAACTAGAGAAAAGAATACATGAACGCAATGGTGATTTTAACAATGACCTAGAAAATATTAAAAGAACCACTCAGAACTGAAGAATACAATAACTGAAATAAAAAACATGGTAGAAAGAATTAACAGCAGACTAGGTGATACAGAATAACACTTAAGTGATCTGGAAGACAGAATAATGGAAATCACCCAATCAAAAGAGCAAAAAGAAAAAAAAAATGACAACAGTGTAAGGGACCTCTAGGACAACATCAAATGTACTAACATTCACAATACAGAGGTCCCAGAAGGAGAAGAGAGAGAGAAAAGGGTCAAAAATGTATTTGATGAATTTATGGCTAAAATGTCCCCAAAGCTAAAGAAGGAAGAGATATCCAGGTACAGGAAGCACAGAATCCAAAACAAGATGAACCCAAAGTGAACCAAAACAATACATATCATAATTAAAATGGCAAAAGTTAAAGAGAGAATTCTAAAGGCAGCAAGAAAAAAACAAAGAGTCACATACAAGACAACTGCTGTAAGGCTATCAGCTGATTTTTCTGCAGAAATTCTGCAGTCCAGAAGAGAGTGACATGTTATATTTAAAGTGCTGAAAGAAAAAAAAATTCTACCATCTAGGATACTCTACCTAGTGAGATTATCACTGAGAACCAAAGGAGAGAAAAAGAACTTCTCAGATAAGCAAAACATAAAAGAGTTCATCAACACTAAACTAACCCTAAAAAGATATGTTAGAGGGTCTTCTCTATGTGGAAAAGAAAACCTACAAGGAGTAAAAATCTACAGAAAAGGAAAAATGTCACTAGTAAACACAAATATGTAGTAAAGGCTGTGGATTGACCACTTAAATAACCTAGTAAGAAGATTAAAAGACAAAAATTGTAAAAAGCAACTATAACTACATTAACCAGTGAAGGGATAAACATGAAGATGTAAAATAGGACATCGAAAAAACAAAATATGGGGGAGAGGAGAAAAATGTAGATCTTTTAGAATGTGTTTGAATCTGAATGACTATCAGTTTAAAACAAGTAGATACAGTTATACGTCAACACATATAAACCCCATGATAATCAGAATTCAAAAACCAGCAATAAATGCTCGAAAACTAGAGAGAAAGGCACATAAGCCTCTATTAAAGCAAAGCATCAAACCAGAAATTAAGAAACTGAAAGAAGAAAAGAACATAGAAGAATGATAAAAACAACCATAGAGAAAAAGGTCTAACCACAAGATGGCAATGACAGACCTATCAATAATCACTTTAAATGTCAATGGACTAAATGCTACCATCAAAAGACACAGGTGCTTGATTGGGATAAAAAAAAGACCTATCTACATGCAGTTTATGAGAGACTCACTTCAGAGCTAAAGACACACAAAGACTGAAAGTGAGGGGATGAAAAAATACTTTTCAGGCAAATGGAAATGATAAGAAAGTGGGGATAGCAATACTTATACTAGATAAAGTAGACTTTAAAATAAAGTCTATAAAAAGACATGGAAGGTCATTATATAGGGATAAAGAGATCAATATAAGAAGAGGCTATAACATTCAGTAACTTATATGTACCTAATATAGGAGCACTTAAATATATAAAGCAAATATTAAGTGACATAAAGGGAGAAATTGAGAATAAAGCAAAATAGTAGGGGACTTTAGCATCCCACTTACATCAACGGACAGATCATCCTGTCAGAAAAATCAATAAGTCAACAGTAGCTTAAATGACACATTACAGGAGTCATACTTAATATCTACAGGACATTCCATTCAAAAACAGCAGAATAAACACTCTTTTCAAGTTCACATGGAACATTCTTCAGGATAGATCACATATGAGGCTACAAACAAGTCTCAACAAATTTAGGAGTATAGAAATTATGTCAAGAATTTTTTCTGGCCTCATCAGTATGAAATTATAATTACAGGGAAAAAAATGGGAAAACACAAACAGGTAGAGACTAAACAACATGTAACTAAAAAATGAGTTAATGAAGAAATAAAAGAGGAAATCAGAAAATACCTTGAGACAAAAGAAAATTGAAACACAACTTTCCAAAATCTATGGGATGTAGCAAAAGCAGTTCTAAAAGGGAAGTATACAGTGATACAGGCCTAGCTCAAGAAACAAGAATAATCTCAAATAATCTAAGATACCTTCTAAGGGAATTAGAAAAAGAACAAAGGCCAAAGTCAGCTGAAGGAAGGAAGGAATTATTATCAGATAGATAATAAATAAAAGAGATCAGAAAACAATAGAAAAGATCAATGAAACCAAGAGCTGATTTTTTGAAAAGATAAAATTGATAAAACTTTAACAGGCTAATCAAGAAAAGAGAGTACCCAAATAAACAAGATAAGAAATGAAAGAGGAGAAATTGCAATTGATATCCCAGAGATACAAAAAAAAATCATAAAAGCATATTATAAACAGTTACAGGTCAAGAAAATAAATAAACTTCTAGAAACAAAAAAATCTTCCAAGAGTTAATCAGGAAGAAATATATCTGAACAGACCAATCACTAGTACTGAAATTGAATTAGTTTAAAAAAAAAAAAACTCCCAGCAAACAAAAGTCCAGGACAGGGTGGCTTCATAGGGAATTCTACCAAACATATAATGAAGAGATAATACCTATCCTTCTCAAATGATTCCAAAATACTGAAGATGCAGGAACGCTTCTAACACTCGTTCTACAAGACCATCTTTACCCTGATATCAAAACCAGACAAAAACACTAAAAATAAATAAAATTACAGACCAATAATTCTGATAAATAAAGATGCAAAAATCCTCAAGAAAATATTACCAAACTGAATTCAACAAGGTGTAAAAAGGATCATACACCATGATCAATTGGGATTTATTACCAGAATGCAGGACGGTTCAATATCCACAAATCAATGTGATATTCCACATTAACAAAAGGAAGGATAAAATCACATGATTCTTAGAAGATTCAATATCCATTCACGATAAAAATCTCATCAAAGTTGGTATAAATGGGAAAATATCTCAACATAATAAAGCCTATTTATGACAAACCCACAGATAGCATCATATTCACTGGTGAAAAAATAAAATCTTTTCCTCTAGAATTGAAAACAAATCAAGGATGCTGACTCTTTCCAGTTCTATTTCACATAGTTTGGACTCCCTAGCCAAGCAATCAGGTAAGAAAAGAAAAAGGAATCCATATTGAAAGGGAAGAAGTAAAACTATTTGCAGATAACCTGATACTACATATAAACATCCTTAAAGGCTCCCTTCAAAAACGATCAGAATAAATGAATTCAGTAAAGTTGTAGGATTCAAGATTAATATACAGAAATGTGTTGCTTTTCCATACATTAATAATGAACTATCAGAAACAGAAAACAAAATATCCTTGTAGCTTATTTTATTCCTAATATTTTGTACCTCTTAATCCCCTATCACTATAGTGCTCCTCCCTGAGAACATAGCAAATACTTTGTAATAACTATAAAGGGAGTATAAACTTCAAATATTGTGAAACACTATATTGTACACCTGTTACTTATATGCTATTATACAACTACATGTCAATAAAAAAAAAATTAAGGGAAATAGAAAACAAGAAAACTATTCTTTTAAAAATCACATCAGATGATAAAACATAAGTATAAACAATCAAAGAGGTGAAAAAGAAACCATGAAAACTATAAAACATTGATGAAGGACATTGAAGATGATACAAAGAAATGGAAAGATATTCCATGTTCATAGATTGAGATAATTAATATTGTTAAAATGTCCATACGTACATGTCACTCTCTCACTTTGTCCAAATGTAATACTTATAGTTAGTGGAAAGCAGCCACAGAGCACAGGGAGATCAGCTCGGTGCTTTGTGACCACCTAGAGGGGTGGGATAGAGAGGGTGGGAGGGAGGGAGATGCAAGAGGGAAGAGATATAGTATAGTTGATTCACTTTGTCATAAAGCAGAAACTAACACACAATTGTAAAGCAATTATATACTCCAAGATGTAAAAAAAAAAATTAAAAAAGAAAAATAAAGAAATCAGCAAAGAAAAAAAAAAAAGAAAAGTCCATACTATGCAAAGCAATCTACAGATTTACTGCAATAGCTATCAAAATACCTATGACATTTTTCAGAGAACTAGAACATATAATCCTGAAATTTACATGGAACCACGAAAGACCCTGAACTGTCAAAGCAATCTTGAGAATAAAGAACAATGTTGGAGGTATCACACACCCTGACTTCAGACTATATACTACAAAACTACAATAATCAAAACAGTATGGTATTGGCACAAAAACAGATACAGAGATCAATGGAACAGAATAGAGAGCTCACAAATAAACCTACATACTTAGAATCAATTAATCTATGACAAAGGAAGAATATACAATGGAGAAAAGACAATCTCTCAATCAGTGGTGCTGAGAAAACTGGACAGCTACATGTAAAAGAATGAAATTAGAACATTTTTTTACACCATATACAAAAATAAACTCAAAATGGATTAAAGACCTAAATACAATAACATAAACAGTAAAACTCCTAAATGAAAACATAGGCAGAACACTCTTTGACATAAATTGTAGCAATGTATTTATGTATCAGTCTCCTAAGACAAAGGAAACAAAAGCAAAATAAACAAACAGGACTTAATTAAACTTAAAACTTTTACACAGTAAGGGAAACCACTGACAAAAACAAAAAGACAACCTGTTAAATGGGAGAAAATATTTGCAAATGATATGAATGATAAAGGGTTAATATCCCAAATACATAAACAGCTCATTCAATAAAAAAAATTTTTTTTAATTAGAAGACCTGAATAGACATTTTTCCAAAGAAGACATACAGATGGCCAAAAGGCACATGAATAAAATGTACAACATTGCTTATCACCAGAAAAATGCAAATCTAAACTACATACCTGTTAGAACTGCTATCATCAAAAAGATCACAAATAATAAATGTTGATGTGGAGAAAAGGGAACCCTCCTACACCGCTGGTGGGAATGTAAATTGGTGCAGCCACTTTGGAAAACAGTATGAAGCTTCCTCAAAAAACTACATATAGAACTACCATATGATCCATTAATTCCACTCCTGGGTATATATCCAAAGAAGACAAAACACTAATTCAGAGATTCATGCACTCCAATGTTCATAGCAGCAGTAGTTACAATAGCTAAGATATGAAAGCAAGCTAAGTGTCCATGAACAGACAAATGGAAAAAGAAGTGGTGATACACACACACACAGACACATACGCACACAAGGTATTACTCAGCCATAAAAAAGAATGAAATTTTGCCATTTGCAACAACATGGATGGACCTAGAGAGTATTATATGTAGTGAAATAAGTCAGACAAATACCTATGTCATCACTTATATGTAGAATATAAAAAGTAAAACAAATCAATGAATATAACAGAGCAAAAACAGACTCACAGATATAGAGAACAAACTAGTGATTACTAGTGGGGAGAGGAAAGGGGGCAGGGGCAAGATAGAGGTATGGGATTAAGAGGTCCAAACTACTATGTATAAAATAAATAAGATACATGGATATATTGTACAGCACAGGAATGTAGCCAATATTTTATAATATCTTTAAATTCAAAACTATTAAATCATTTTGTTGTACATCTGAAACTACTATAGTATTGTAAATCAATGATACTTCAATTTAAAATTGTGTCAACCACCCAATTCCATGTTGAAAAAATGAATATAACTACAAGCCTATTAGAATGTTAAAATCCAAAACTTTGACAATATTCAGTCGCGGACTAGGATACAAAGAAACCAGAAATCTCATTCATTAGTAGTGGGAATGAAAAACAGTACAGACATTCTAGAAGACATTTTGGCAATGTCTTACAATGATAAGCAGTCTTACCACATGATTAAACATTTTCCCTCCTAGGAATTTGTTCATCTGAATACAAAACTGATGTTCCCAGGAAAACCTGCATGCCAATACTTATAGCAGCTTTATCCAGGCTTGCCAAAACGTGGAAGCAATGACAATGTCCTTTAATAATTGAATGGGTAAATACTGTGGAACCTCCATACAACAGAATATTATTCAGTTATAAAAGGGGATCAGCTTTCGATCCACAAAACAACATGTGTGCATCTTAAATGTGTATTTCTAAGTGAAAGAAGCCAACTTGAAAAGACTCTATACTATATGATTTAATTTATATCACATACTGAAAATGGAAAACTTATAGAGATGGGAAATAGTTCTACGGTTGCCAGGGATTGGAAGTTTGGGGAAGGTTGAATTGGAGAAGCACAGGGGATTTTTAGGGTTGTAAAATTATTCTGTACGTTATCAAGGTGGATACATGACACTATGAGTTTGTCAAAACACATAGAATCTTACAGCATAAAGAGTGAGCTTTAATGTGTACTAATTGGGAAAAAATAAGTTAGGAGACTGAGGAACCCCAAGATGGAATGTAGATTGTAATAAAAAGATCTCACCGCATCACAAATGTTTGACATCACCTCACTGAAGGGAGTTAGGGAAAAAGATGCTGACCTCAGTAATTTTGAAAATAATTGGAAACTGTAAGATTAAAGACAAAAAGAACTGTACTCTAGTTGATAAATTCTCCTAACCCTGCCCCAAGTATGGGACACAGGTAAACAGCTCTGAAATCACTCTGCATGGATTCTGGGGTTGGATGGTGGTTAAAGGGAAGTAGGTTTCTCACTGTTGGAGTAGGGGTTACCAATAAGCAAAGGGTGACACTTAGAAAGAAATACATGGTAATGGATTGGAGTTAGAAACATCAGTATGGATACTTGGATAGATTTATATCCAAAATATAAACGTGTGTGTGTGTGTGTGTGTGTGTGTGAGAGAGAGAGAGGGTGGGGGGGAGGGAGGGAGGGAGGGGGAGGGAGGGAGGGAGGGAGGGAGAGGGAGGCAGTAATCAGTATCAAGGCTGCAAAGAAGAAAGCTTTATTTGGGGCCCTGGGAATTACAAAACAGTAAAACCAAAAGAGTGTTATGGGAAAGTCAGTCAGGGGCTTACAAAGGCAAAAACCACAAGGTTGTTAAAGTTGTCTAGCAAGAATTATAATTGACTCTGGCACAGGAAAGGGAATATTTGTCCTTAAGGGATAGGCTGTCATAAGTTATTTTAGGGCAAGGTCCCAATAAGTATCTTGAGTTTCTGGAACATTTGGTAGATGTTCTGAATGCCTATGTTAAGACAAAAAGTGGTCAAAAGGTCAGATTCCATTCAGGCTAAGACATGTGTAAGTCACACTTCCTCACACTTCCTGGTTTCATTTTAGAGAGCTCTCTTAGCAACACTGACTCCATTTTGATATTCCTTTCACAATATATACAGATGGTTACATACAGAAATAGTCATAGATATATGTGTATACACAAGTTGGTACACACATATTTAACTAGTTTTGCTCACTGAGAGTTTTGAAGCAATGATACACTGGTGGCAACAAATATACCCTTCACCCGTATCTTGGTTTCTAATATTCTCCAATAAAAGGAATCAAAGATCCTTGGAGAAATGGCTGATTCTAGGGTTGGGGCAGAGAATATACAAAATGAACCTGCAGTATCTTGTAGTGCCAGAAAATAAGGAAGTACTTAAAAACACAAAATGATGGAGATCTGTCAAAGAGCACAGGAACCAACTGAAATAGCCTGCAATGGCCAAAGACTTTGAGCAACAAAATAAATAACATAGTATTAGATTATAGCCCAAAGTACAAAATAAATATCTATGAGCCCATATGGATATATATAAATGTATAAATAACTAAATAGGAAAGACAAATCTCTCTCATACAGAAAAATACCAAATAATTTATATAGATTCTTTTCCCTAAAAGATATGGCAAATTACTTCCCATTCCAGAGTGTGGATTGTTCATAGTGACTTCTTTCTAAAGAGTACAGTATGGAAAGAAGGAAAATGAGTAACTTTATGGTAGAGAAATCTGACAAATACTACCTCAGCCAGGAGAGCCGGGTTAACATTGTGAGTAATGGTTCATATTGATAGTATGCACTTTTGATATAATGCAAATTATACTTTAATTTGTGCTCTTCCTCTGAAAACCACATAACTCTGGTCAACCATGAAGAAAACTTCAGACAAACCAAACTGAGGAACATTCAGTAAAATATCTGACCAGTATTCCTCAAAACTGTCAAGGTCATAAAAAAACAATGCACTTCTGAGAAGCTCTCACAGTCTAGAACAGGCTAAGAAGACTTGACAACTACATGTAATGTAGTACCTTGGGTGGGATTCTAGAACATGGAAAGGATTTTAGATAAAATCTAAAGATATCTCAATAATGACTGCATTTGGGAGACACAGATGTGGGTAAAATTCAAAGACTGTTATGGGGAAGGGAGCCATAGCCTTATAAAGGCCCTTCAGATCATAATAATGTATGAATATTGGTTTATTAGTGTGACAAATGCACGATAGTAATCTTAACAATAGGGAAAACTGGTATTTGGGAACTCTCTGTAACATTCTTGTAACTTTTCTATAAGTGCAAAAGTATTCTCAAATAAAAATAGATGACTTTTAGGGGCTTCCCTGGTGGCGCAGTGGTTGAGAGTCCGCCTGCCGATGCAGGGAACACGGGTTCGTGCCCCAGTCCGGGAAGATCCCACATGCCGTGGAGTGGCTGGGCCCGTGAGCCATGGCTGGGCCCGTGAGCCATGGCTGCTGAGCCTGCGCGTCCAGAGCCTGTGCTCCACAACGGGAGAGGCCACAGTGGTGAGAGGCCCACGTACCGCAAAAAAAAAAAAAAAAAAAGATGACTTTTAAAAATAGTTAACTTGATGGGAGGAACATCAGTTAACAAGTCATGTTAAACACTACCACAGCCTTTATATGGATGCTAACCGTTGAGTGAGTTAAAAAATCTTTCATTATAAAACACAGACTCCAGGCAAAGAAACCTGGCCTGATGTGATGGGGAAATACTGAATTCTGAAATGTGATTCTCCCACAGTGCTTCGTCCTTGCCCTTAGCAGCCTCTGTATTTCATGTGAATGACTGTAAACTCTCTCTATCACCAATGTTTGCAGATCATCAAGAATAGAAAGGTGTGGTTCCATGCCACGGTTGCTTGCCCTCTTTTCAGGCCACTGCTGTATTTTCTGAAGCCAGAGGGCTCCCTATCCTCCAAGATACTGTCAGCACTAAATGCCATATAGCTCTCACCTGTGTTCCTTTTCTCATCACTCTAACATAATCTCTCAAAATTACTGCCTAGAAAAACCTAAACATATTTAATGATTTTCAATGTTTTTCAATGCTTCTTTAGGAGGAAATGTTCTCTGTGGCAGAAATGTCGAGGCTGATATCACATTTTGTAAATTCACTTGATTAAATGACACTTGTTTAGAGTGTGAAAGAACTGTCACATGTAAAGAGTATATTTGGCTGCAAAATTCTCCAAAGAGTTTTGTTAAAAATAGTCTAAAGGGAAATTCTTTTGATTTTGTCTGTCATAAAAATTTTCAAAGTTGCTGTTAGTTAGAAACATGAAGTTTGCTATGAAAAACTGCAGAAAGACATCGTGTTTATTTTTACTTTGGAATTTCAGCACGCTGTGGTTTTATGTGAAACGTTTCTCAATGGATTTTTTAAGAATTATTTATAGACAAATACTTTGCTCCCCTTTAGCTGAACAAAAAGATAGCAAACACTTGTGGCCATGGCCCTGGGCCATGGGTCAGATAAGCCTGCTACCATCTGCCATTCTCTTGGTATGTTTCGCAGAAAAATCTTTAACATACATTACTGATAGGGCCCCAGGACACCTGGGAATGGTGACACATTAACTCCGTGATTCAGACTTTGTTCAAATTTGCCTCATCTTTTTATTTCTAATGATGAAGATTCACAGCAAATAGGACATATCAAAAAGCCATCCATATGATGTTTTAAAAATGCCTTATATTTGAATAATACACAATACATTGCAAATCGTTTTCATACACATAGCTTGATTCATTTTTTACAAAATCATCCGGTGAAGTAATTTACACTGTAATTTATAACTTCACAATGAAAAGAAGTTAAACAGGGCCCCTTACCCCTATCTAGAAAAAAAGTCTTTCTAGCCCTCCCACCCTTCTTATCCCACCCCTCTAGGCTGTCACAGAGCACTGAGCTGATCTCCCTGAAGCACAATCATTCTTATCCAGCTTCTACAGTGTGATAAAATTTTATGCCCTTAAGGAACCCTGAAGCAACTGACACAAGTGGGTTAGTTATCAACTTACCAGAGAGCAAACAGTGTTTAAGATGGTGTCAATGTATTTCATTTCCCCTTAAGTGTTTAAAAACGGGCCCTCGATACATGATGAAAATCCAATATTTGAAAATCCAATAGCAGAAAATTCTAACTCCCTTGTCCCTGCCTCCACTTCTCCAAACAAGAATTAAGAGTGTTTATTGCATTACTGAAAATATCTTTCGACAAAAGATCTAAGAATTCCATTAATGAACAATCCTTGGATGAAGAATCCATGAACATACTATTGAGATTATTCAGTATATTTCTTAGCTTGGTAAATTTGTTTTGGGGGTGTAAAATTTCATGACCAAACAAATAGCTTTAATATCTTACTGGCAAAAGCCTAGTGAATAAATAACAAATGTACATGCTCAGTTCAATTTTGTTTTTAGTATTGAAACTTCAAGAAATATAATCATTGAATTGCTTCTCTGGACCTCAGTACTTGGACAGGATATAAACATAGGTTAGCATAAAAGCACTATCAATGAAGCTAGGAAAACTTGTTTTGAATGTTCCTGCGTCATTTCATACAACATAAAATAAGTACAGCAGAATCCTGTACTCTTTTACAAATGATTGACTCTATGCCCCTAAAACTAGCGGCCAAATTTAAAAAAATACCACAAACATCATTCTCATATTTATTACCTAACAATAGAATAATAATCACACCTCATAATTTCATTACAATTTTTAGATCTAAAATAAGGCTCTAACTAAAACTTGTTTTAAGCTTGAAAATTTGAAACAAAATCATTTATATCCTGCAGATTTCCTTCTGATCCTTAATTTAACATAAATTGTGGGACATTGGCTTATCCACTTAGAAACTCAATTTATGTATGAAGACATACTGTCACTATGTAGTTTTATTTCATGAAAAGTAATGCTGCCAGTCTTCCCCGGTGGCACAGTGGTTGAGAATCTGCCTGCCAATGCAGGGGACAAGGGTTCAATCCCTGGTGCAGGAAGATCCCACATGCCATGGAGCAACTAAGCCCATGCACCACAACTACTGAGCCCACGTGCTGCAACTACTGAAGCCCACATGCCTAGAGCCCATGTGCCACAATAAGAGAAGCCACCGCAATGAAAGCCCACACACTGCAACGAAGAGTAGCCCCTGCTCACCGCAACTAGAGAAAGCCCATGAGCAGTAATGAAGACCGAACAGCACCTAGCAGCCAAAAGTAAAAAAAATTTTAAAAGTAATGTTACCACAGCAGCAAAGTTAAGAACAATACCCCTGCATAGCACCCCTTCCTTATTCTGATTCCTTATGACACTCCCATATCTACTCTTTGAAACGTTTTTCTCTAGGCTTCATGTCCATAATCTCATTCACCACATGCTAGCTTAGTACATGATATGTCTTGTCTTCTTGTCTTCCTTGCCACCTACTTCAAAAAAGAGATTAATGTCACCTATAAATGTTATGCATAATCTCATTTCTAATTAGCCCATTTCCCCTATACCTCTAAGTTCTAAAATGAGATTTATTGAACTCAAGTTCTGTGGTGTATAACTTGTGGGAAATGCTGGATTAACAATATGGAATTGGTTTTTTTCCTTAACTCTGGGATTTCTCAGGCTTTTTGATATTCTACACTACATTTTGAATTAGAAAGAGAATATAGAGGAGACAATTTCCCCAAGTCATTTCGATACCTGAACTATTTCAAGTAGCATATTAATGTTCCATAGAACATGTTTGGGAAATGTGTTTTATGTTTGTGCTTCTCAATCTTGGCTACCGATTGGAATCACTTTGGTAATGTTAAAATCACTGATTCCTGTTCCCACTCCCACAAGTTCTGATGTAGTTGGGCAGAAGTGTGACTTGAGTATCAGAATTTTAAAACTCTCTGCTGATCATTCTTGTGTGCACCAAAGGTTGAGAACTAAGCTCTAAATCTATCTTCTCATCCTTCCCTTAAGTTTAAGAAGGTCTTCCCTCATACCCTCTAAAGCTTACTGCACCCAGACACCATCCCTTCTTGGCATTTTCATTTCTACAATTAACTATTTTAACTTTCAGTAGTTGGGGCACCAGGTAGATTTTTGATAAGGTTAAGTATACAGGACCAAATCAAGAAGTCTCTTCTCACTGAGTACCCCTTTCATCCTTTCTGCAGGTCCTAGGTAGTTTTACTATTTCTTTACTTGATCCTTCTGTCTTTGTAAGCATGTGCAATTCTGTCCAATCATGTAAACATCTTCACAATGTCCCTCATTCCCTTGCTCTACCAAACTTTTAAATGAGGGATGTACTTTCTTTGTCTCCATTTAGTCCCTCACTTGCCATCTGGTTTCTACTCCCAGTTTTGTTTCCATTTATGTTTCCTGTGCAAACATAATCCTGTAGCCTTGCCTCCATCTTCTTTCTTCCCGTTCTCTCTTTTTAAATTACACTAATGTATTTTGATCATACTTTTTCCTTGACATCTTTTAAAAAATATTACTGAAATCATTTTTTTTACTTCTCTATTCATTTTTTGACAATTTTACTAATTGTGGATGTTCATGAAAAAGATGACCCTTAAATCATCAACCCTTCCATCTAAACATTGGAATGCACTAGGACCCATCTATGTCATGTTCACGTTTTGTGATGTTTATTTCTCCCCCACAGGAGTATATTAGCAGGATAAATGCTTTTAGCCTCTCTTTTCATCTAATTAACTCATTTTTCTTACAGGGAGATAAGAGATTTATTTACTCTTATTACCAAGCATCTAACATTTATACTAGGAGTTAAGGATTGCTGCATTAAGACAGTGTGTGACCCTTTCTCCCTCCTTTCTGCTCAGTGTCTTGCCAACAATTATGTGATGAAGTAAGTCTAAAATCTTCAATGTCAACAGCTATAATATCTCTGCAGACCCAGTTCTCTCCATCAATGATAATTGAGTTCTAAATGTGGGGAGATAGTAAGGAGCCCTCCACTTTGACTGATTCAAGCAGCATTTCCCAATTTAACTTTATTAGATTGCCTTATTCTTTCAGAGTACTGAGCTGCTGGGTACCTTCCTGACCAGTTATTAAAACTAACATATTGATCCCCAATTTAAATCCATTCCAGGCCTAGTTCATTGGGTCTATTCTTCATTGGTTATACTCCAAAGCAAGGAGGAATGAGTATTAGGCTTACTCTTATATCTCCCCATGCCACTGCAAATATTGAGAGATTAACAAGAAATCCTTAAGAATAAACACAGACACTGGTTTGGGTTTTATCAAAGGACTGTATAGTGAATCAGGCTTTAGGTGCCAGTGTTGTAACTGGCTTTAGCAGACCTAGGGCAAGCAAGAAATAAACTGCACATTCAGTAGCTTCTTATACTGTGACCATGGATATTCCTAAAGGCCTAGATGGTCTAGATGCTAGATTATCAGGAATTTTTTTTTGTTAATTTCCAGGTAAGGCTCACCTCAAAGAAAGAATAACATCACTATCTAGGCTATTTAAGCATAGTTGGGTTGGCTAGGGAGGCGTGTTTTGTTTTGCATTCTCTTCTTTTATTATGCCATCACCAGAATGCAGACAATTATTTTCAATCACATGTACACAGTATAAATTTTGTTCTATTTCATAAGCTCTGATTATTGTTGTTTAATTCAGAGACATAGCTTGTAGGTTAATTATGCTCAAATAGTACATCTCATTAAATAACAGATAAAAATGAGGATCTTTATTATATGGAAATATGTCATTTTTTTAGATTGATGTAGAGGAATAATTTAATGTAATTTTACAAAAATAAAATCTTGGAAGGAAATTAAAAAGACTTACTTAGGGACTTCCCTGGTGGCACAGTGGTTAAGAATCCACCTGCCAATGTAGGGGACATGGTTCGAGCCCTGGTCCAGGAAGATCCCACATGCTGCAGAGCAACTAAGCCCGTGCACCGCAACTACTGAGCCTGCACTCTAGGGACCACGAGCCACAACTACTGAGCCCTCATGCCACAGCTACTGAAGCCTGTGTGCCTAGATCCTGTGTTCTACAACAAGAGAAGCCACTGCAATGAGAAACCCACGCACCGCAATGAAGAGTAAACCCCACTCGCCACAACTACAGAAAGCCCACGCAAAGCAACAAAGACCCAATGCAGCCAAAAATAAATAAATAAATAAACTTAAAAAAAAAAAAGACTTACTTAAACCCAGATCTTCCAGTTGCCATGTTTGTTCAGCAGAAGAATGAATGGTATAAACTGAAATCCAAAATGCTCTTGCAGTTCAAATAGAAACATGGAAAAAAGAAAGACACATGGTTTGCCTGATGGAAAGAAGTGATTTTATTTTGAGAAAGACTGAGGTCTTAAGAGACCAAGCTATTAGTCTATCTACCTGTCTGTCTACTTATCTATCAATCAATTGACTGATCACTCTATCATCTATCTATCAAATGGGAAGAGAAGGCCTACCTTATAGATAGAACTAAGAAGAATAGGAGAAAATTGAGCTATTGTTGGTTAGAAGGGTCACTAGAGCTGAAAATAAAACGAACAGAAACAAAAACAAGAATAGAAAACCCAAGAAAACAACAAAACAAGAGGAAAACAACCAAAGAGGAGATCTCAGATGCCTAATTGACTCCTCCAGAAGAACCAAGACCCCAAAAATCTATAATGAGGACTCCTTTTTAAGCTGTTAATCAAAAATCAATTATGAAAGCAATTGAGAAACAGCTCCATAATGATTAAATTAGCTATGAGATGATTCAACATTTGGATGAATTTGAATGAAGAAGTCCTGAGAAAATTAATGTACAATACTTTTGAAAGTATGAAATGCATTTTAAAGTAATAGAGTTAATATGAAGGATGGATTGGGAAATTTAAATGAATTCTAAATGAAAGCACAGACAGATGAAAAATCAAAATCAAGTATTCATGAGAGAGAAGGTGATGTGAATTTACTTATATGGTGTATGCTTTTGAAAGATTCAAAACTCATTGTTTTTATATGTCTCACTACAGGAGACTCTGCAAGACAGAATCTGGAGTACAAGACAGAAGGTAAAGGTTGGACCTGAAAGCAAGAAGAAGGAGGGTCTCTAAGTCCAGTGAAAAGTATGAGTGACGTGGGGAAGGAAAGAACTAAAATAAGTAGTTTGAAGTGATAAACATATAGTTGGACTTATTTACAATAACTAGGAGGGGGGAAGTAAAACATTAGAATTATAGATAATTATTTGAAGATAAGATGTATAAAGAAAGTATGTTTGGGGTAAAAATTCAATAGCTGAGGGACAGCGAATGTGAGGGATGTTGACCTGTCATGGATGATTTATTTTCTAGCATCACCAGTTGTTTCAATTCAACAATTTATTGTGGAGATTCTCCAACTGAGGCAAAAATAACCTATGCATTTGAAAAATTACAGAAAAGGAAGCAGAATCTGCAAGTATGGAGCATCTAAAAATGTATTAAGATCACTCTGGGCACAAAGAAGAAGAGCATATTGTATCTGTGCAAAATGCATGACAATAAACTGTGCTTACGGTGTTTCCTGTTATAAACATCAGATATTCTACTTGGAATGAGAAAAGGGGACAAAGCCTGTATATAGAGAAGGCCAGATATCTAAGACTCAAAGGCAAAATGTTAAGTGGTTTTAAATATGTGGGATGAGTATTAAAGGGAAAGGGGAGTCTCAGAAGATGGGAAGCTGGAGGAGGTGGGTGTCACCACTGTATATACATTTAAAATTTTCAAGGAAATGCAAAAGATTTCAAATGCTGCCCTCTGACAATAGAGGGTGTATGCTTATTTAGAACTACCTCTTCCAACATCACGTGGCAAGCTTAGTATTTCAATTAACTTCTTGATATGAAGAGGCTGAAAAAGATAATGAAATCTCTTTAATGATTTTTTTTCTCTCTAGCTTCTTTTCAAGTCTCTACCATAACCCCTGATTTGCAGACATTGAGATTTGTCTTATACTCTATACTGTTTCCAAGAAAAGTTATTTCTTGGAATGATTATTATATGACTTGAAAAATTATATGTGTTTTCAAAATTTTATAGATGTGTGTAGGTATTATGATAATCATACAGACATACCCATGACCCTTGAAGTATTAAGGAAATTTGGAATAAGCAAAAAGATTACTGTGTATCTCCAATGGAAGAATGTACATTGTTGGGGCATAGCCTTATGGGTTATCCATTCTAGCCAATAAATTCCTTTGAGCTATTTTACAATTTTGTAAATCACAGATAAGTGGCAGCAATGTAAAATTAATTTTGTTTGTAGGTATTCAAAAGAATCCTGTCTGTTAGTGGGAAAACTCTTTTCCCACCTTGAAAAAGTCACTTTTATATCCATTTACAAGTTTATTTCAATATTTCTGATTTATAAATGTGTTTCTTTTTTTGGATTCTCCTTTGAGCTAGCTGTAATAACTACCTGGTTCTCTCATTAGTGTGAGTAAAATAAAGATTTTAATGTGTTCATTTTATTTGAGAATCCTGATTTTATCCTCTTAATATTAAATCCATTAACAGTATCTATGGAAAAGGAAGACAAGCCAGGATCAGGTTGGAATTGGATTTATTCAAATTTGGAGCATTCAAAGAAGCCAAATTTATTCTACTGGGAAAAAAATGAAGAAAAATGAAACAAGGAACTGGGCTTTCATCTGCTAAGATACGTTGGAGGAAACTGAACAAACAAATGAATAAGAAAAGTGTTTGGCTTTTAACGTCTTTGAACTTCAGCTTAAGGTTATTTTATTTTATTACTTTAGTTTTTCTGTGGAAATTAAATAATATGAGTTTGATAGTGTTCAAATTTGAGTTTTTGTTCATTATATACTAGAGTTCATTGTATAATCTCTGGTGAGTTACACTGAAAAACATGGTATAATTTGAAACACATAACAGAAAAGGCAGTAAATAAATGACCTGTGGTGCAATATGACTTGACAGAATTCGGATATTTCTTGGGGCATAAACTAAATTCTCTACCAATTATCACAGAGAAATCCCCAGGAATATTGTTAGAAATCACAGGAATGGCCTTAATAAGACCCAAGTTTCCAATTAATACCATGCTTGGTTGTTAAGATAAAGAGAACAAACATGGGGAATGTTGGAGGGTGAAGAAGGGTATTCTCACTTTACCCTCATGTTTCTACCAAGCAGTAGTTCTCATTGTGTGGTCCTCTAAGAACAATATCACATCACCCAGGGACCTGTTAGAAATGCACATTTTGGGCTCACACTCCAAACCCACAGAATCAAAGTCAGAGGGTTGGGACCCAGAAATCTGTATTTTAACACAAGTCTTCAGGGTGGTTCTAATATGCTCAATTTTGAGAAGCTCTGCTGTAGATGACTCTTTATCTTCTTTCATCAGAGTTTGCTCATGTGTAATATTCATTATCTTTGTTTCTACCCTATAGAATTACTGCGATAAGAGGGATAGTGTATATATTAAATGCTTTGTACAATGAAGCACATAATAAGTGCTCAATAAAGTTACCTAGAAAAGGAGAATGTTGGAATTAGTACACACGTTCTTTTCGCCCCTCTTCTGAGGAACAGGAGTAAATAAACTAATTTGTGAGAGCTTGATATCCAGCAGTTCTTGTTTCGCTGGCTGGTGGGATTAATTAAAAGATCACACACAGTTCATGCCTCTGCTTTACAGTCCCTTGAGTCTGCCTGCACCTAATCACAATGAACACCTGTACTTCCTCTCTCCCTATGGTAAGCAGACTGAGCTAATTCTGCATATTTACCATCCTTTTCCTTTCCATATTTTCTGGTGATAATAAAATAAGGTAGGTATTTAAGGGTGTATAGATATGACTGTTTTTCATTCCAAGGGCATGTACAATGTTTACACCTTGGCTTCAGGTCCAAACTAGCCTCACTAATTCAACTCTACTGAAGAACTGTGGATATTGTTAGATCCTTGCCTGATCCCATTTATCAAACACACCCCAATCTGTCCCAGAAAGTTTCACTGTATTAGAACATGAAAGCACCTGTCAGTGAAGCACTTGCCTATGTGTCGGATACCGTTCTGAGCATTTTACAAGTCCTAAACCTTTTAATCAAAGCTTTGGAAAAAAATGGTTTTAAATGTAAAAGAACCAGGGGAATTCTGCATCCCTGAGTCTTTCTTAAATAAACTACTAGAGGATGAGCTTCATCCAACCTTCAGCAAAAAGACTGATGGTAAACACTTTAACATATATGTGTAGACCCAAGACTAAAACAAAGGTGGAAATGAGAGTAGATGAATACACAAATAACAAAATTAATGGATACTCTAACACAATATATTTCATTAATAAATCAACGTCTACCTTCACATATCCTATAAGGTACTTACAACCTGTAATTTAAAATTCTCCACCAATCATTTGTGATATCTGGTCATACCTTTAAATTTTGCATACACAGTAAGAACACAGCACAATGCTACTATTTTTGCTTTAGACAGTTATCTTTTAGAACTATTGAATATAAGGACAAGGTAAATGTTTTATTTACCTTCATCTATGCCATTTATAACACCTTCATTTCCTTAGATCTAAGTTTGATTTAAATATATTACTTTCACCTGAAGAATCCTTCAACAATTCTTTAATTGAAGTCTGCTGGCAATTAATTATCTGTTTTTGTTTATATGAAAATATATCCATTTCTCCTTTATTTTGTAAAGTTATTTTCACTTAGTATGGAATTCTGATTGACAGTTTTTTTCTTCAATTTCAGTACTTTAAAGATTTACTCCATTTTCTTCTGGCTTGCATGGTTTTTGATTAGCAATCTACTGTTACTATTATATTTTTTATTTGTATGTCAGTTTTTTATGGTTGCTAAGATTTTTTGTCTGTGTTTGGTTTTCATCAGCTTGAATATGATATGTTTAGTTTTGTGTGTGTGTGTGCTTTTGTTGGCATTTATCCTGCTTTGGTGACTTATGAGTGTCTTGGAACTGTGATTTGGTATTCATCATTAATTTTGGACAATACTCAAACAGTATCTTCTAAAATATTTCTTCTGTTCTGATTTCCCTCTCTTCTCTTTCTAGATTCCATGATCTACAAATGAACCTGACTGCATTACAGATTCATGACATAATCACAGTGAAGAATGTTGAATAGAAAATAACTCATCTAAGTAACTTTGAAAAAGGAATTTTGACTGTATACTGGAAAGTTAAAAACAAAAAGAAGGATACAAAATACTCCATTTAGCCAGTACGTTTTTCAGAGGGTTAAACAGGTTAACAATTTTGAAGGTATTTAACAAAATATTTAAAGTACTCCAGGACTGAGTAAATAAGGAAATACCTGAGGAAATGAGTCAGGCTTCTCATTTTCCATACAGGAGTTACAAATAAATAAAGGTTAGAATAAAACCTATGGAGCTAGACTGCACTGAGAGCTATCAGTATGTACTCATGTCTTATACATATAGATAGATAGATAAACAGATTTAGTTATATGTATGTATATCTGCTTAGAGGGCCTGGAGGCAAAATATACATGAATGGTAATGAGAATATCTAGTGTTCATATCTTATTTTCTAAATATAACTGACTAATATAAAGACTGCTGGGACAGGGAAAACACAAGGTGATCCTGGAATATCTTGTAGTCATGGAAAGTAAGAAATGCTCAAAAAATGGTGTTATGTCAATAGCCAACAATTTGAAGGGGCTGCCAATGGAGAAATCTGAGATAATGTAAACAAAATAACAATGATTTCATTCTAATATAAATAGAATAAAATAATACTAGTATAAATAATTAAATTGAGAGGAGAAAACCCTTCTTAATAGTAAAAATTCAATTTCATAAATATGGAAAGAATGTCAGAAATTGAAAAGTGTCTTTTGGCAAACAGTACAATAATAATTGTTTCCAACAAGAATCATCACTGTATTTTAAAATTGGTGAGCAAAAATATGATAAGCAGGATGTTTGCATAGTCTCAAAATATCTTCCCATAATATACTTAATAATACAGGGCAAAATAGTAACTTGACAGTGGAGAAACTGGACACACATCACCTTAACCGAATTACTAAGGTTAGCATCACCAATACATATTGAATCATATTGATGTTATGTGCCTTCCGATGCAATGTACTGAGAAGGTGAGAACTCAGAACATCACTTGGTGGCATTTCTACTAAAAACACATTACCTGAATTTAGTCATGAAGAAAAAAAATCAGTCAAACCCAAACTGTGGGACATTCTACAAAATAATTGGGCAATATTCTTCAAAAGTGTTCATGTCATGAATGAAACAAAGACTGAGGAAATGCCACAGATTGGGGAGGACTAAAGGGACATGACAATGAAATATCAGAATGGGAATGTAAACAAACAAATTCCTTTTAAAATCGAATCAAGGAGAAAAAAAAAACACAAAACTTTGGAATAAACCTCACCAAGGAGGTGAAAGACATATGCTGAGAACAACAAAACATTAATAAAGGAAACTGAAATTGATTCAAGGAAATGGAAAGATATCCCATGCTCTTAGATTGGAAGAATTAATATTGTTAAAATGGCCATACTGCCCATAGCAATCTACACATTTAATGTGATTCCTATCAAACTACCCATGACATTTTTCACAGAACTAGAACAAAGAATCCTAAGGTTTATATGGAATCATAAAAGACCCAGAATTGCCAAAACAATCCTGAGGAAAAAGAACAAATCAGGAGGTATAACCCTCATATAATTCAGATAGTACTACAAAGCTACAGCAATCAAAACAGCATTTGTTATTGGCACAAAAAAACAGACATATGGATCAATGAAACAGAATAAAGAGTCCAGAAATAAACCCACATGCCTATGCCAATTAATCTCTGACAAAGGAGGCAAGAATATACAATGGGGCAAGAATATGCAATGGGGAAAAGTCTCTTCAGCAAGTGGTGCTGGAAAAAATGGGGCAGCCTCATGCAAGTCAATGAAGTTAGAACACATCCTCACACCATACACAAAAGTAAGCTCAAAACGGTTTAAAGACTTAAACATAAGACAGAACACCACAAAACTCCTAGAAGGGAACATAGGCAAAACATTCTCCAACATAAATCGTACCAATGTTTTCTTAGGTCAATCTCCCAAGGCAATAGAAAAAAAGCAAAACTAAACAAATGGGCCCTAATTAACTTAAAAGCTTTTGCACATCAAAGGAAACCATCAACAAAATGAAAAGACAACCTATAGACTGGGAGAAAATGTTTGCAAAATGATGCAACCGACAAGGGCTTAATTTCCAAAATAGCAAACAGCTCATTCAACTCAACAAAAAATATAGGGCTAAAAAGCAATTGGGGCTTCCCTGGTGGCGCAGTTGTTGAAAGTCCGCCTGCCGATGCACATGCTGCGGAGCGGCTAGGCTCGTGAGCCATGGCCGCTGAGCTTGTGCGAGCCATGGCTGCTGAGCCTGCGCGTCTGGAGCCTGTGCTCCATAATGGGAGAGGCCACAACAGTGAGAGGCCTGCGTACCACAAAAAAAAAAAAAAAAAAGCAATTGAAGGGTGTTCGTCAGAGAAATCATAACATTAGATTTACGTATACCTTTGGGAGTGCTGGTGGAATTAGAAAAAATAAAAGCAGCGTTTAAAAGCTATGACTCATTGGAACTCACCTGGAAGCCACCATGAGTCTCAGGACTTTAGAAGGAGACGCGGAAGGCTGAAGACAGTCTCAACCTCATGCTATAATGAAGATGGTAAATCTTAGCTTCACCAGTCCAGAGACAACGAGGTTTGTTTTGCCCAACGCGCAGCAAGCCAGGATACTGCAACCTTTGGCGTCTCAAAGGTAAGGGGCCTGGGCTACCTACGGGATAAACAAGAAAGAAAGAGACGTTCTGACACGTAGGGAGTGTAGGGAGCGTAAGGAACGTGGGATACGTGGGGAGCGTGGGGAAAGACGATTGGGAAAATGTGTGTAATCACCGTTCTGCGCAGGCGTAACTAAGCGACAAGGCCTCTTCACGTTCAATTTCTATCTTAACCAGCTCAGCTCAAAGTAGACAGGCTGACTCCAAATTCCTGAAACACACAACTCAGGCAAACATCTTATTGTTTAGGCTACGAGCCTCTTGGAGGACATGCAAGTCTTTTGTAGCAATAATTAAAACGATCTTGATTAGTGAAAGCAGGTGAAACGGATTTGACTGATGATTACCCACAGTTTCAACAACGTGAAGCTCTAGGCATGCAAGAGTGGCCACCACTGCCACAGATTTTATTTGCCCACATCCTTAAGGGAGATGATGCTCAAGAGCTCAAACTCTGCCTATGGGTGAGTCTTTCTAAACTGTCACCAGAATTTACCCACTTGAGTGCTTCTTAATTGAAGCCTCTAAACAAGGAAAAATGCATAGAAGGAGATTCTACAAAATTTAGTTCCAGGATTCTCATGAATACAGGTGAGCATTTACAACAGATAATCAAGTAAGTCTGTTAATGTTTCTATGTATGATTCATTTTCTTATCATGATATATTTAATCTAATTATGTATTTAATGTTGTTTACGCTGATATCATGACCCAGAGTTTGATAAACACTGGATTAATGAGTGAAATTATCTGATTATGCAAAAACAAAAATTTCAATATGGCTTTATTCTCCATAAATTTTATATTTAACCTTATAAAACTCTTATGAAATGAGAAAGGTCAAAATGTGGCCATAAGAGGACAGCTGCTTGTACTGATGATGGAAATGAAGGGGAAGGGGAAGGGGAAAAGAAAGAGGAAGAGGAAGAAGGAGAAGACAACTGATGATTAAGTGATAAGTTTTACCCATCCTCACCCAAAGATATTTCATTTGTCTGTTTTTAAATAATTTAAGAATTGGAAAGTCAGTCCCTTGTGGCCATGTCTGTGACCTCAATAAAGATACCACTCAGTTCTTTGGCAATTAAAGAAATGTGATTCATAAAAAGCTAGAGCTCCAGAAAATGCAGACATTTCCCATCACATTAAAGATAGAATTTTAGCTAGGTTGAAAACTGAGGTAACTTGCTTGATAGGACTCAGCAAAGTTTCTCATATGACTCACAATAAAAATTTTAAATAAAAGAAAACCAAAGGCCTCTACAGAAATGTTTCAGACACATTAAGTAATAAATTCACTAATGCAACTATAGAATAAGGATGTTTGCTCTATTGGTCATTATGAGAATTTTATGAAGCATTTTTCTCTCTCTAAAATGGAGTTAACAGGTAAGACGGCTTCAGCTTAACAAGTTTCCTGCAATGTATTTCCTCACAATCTAAAGATGGTTTTGACTTGGACAAGTGTGAAAACATACTGAAGCAAAAAAAATGGCCAAATTTAGACAGACTAACATGTTTGTGAAAGCTTTATTGTTGTGTCAGTTTTGTTCTATAAACCTGTGAAAAAAAACACTTTTAACGCAAGAATAAAACCATGTTGGCCATGTTTGAACAATTCAATAAAAAGGTGATGCTGAGTTAATTTTATAGGTGGATTTTACCAGGGAAAAAGAAACATATTTTCCTTGACTGATTATCACTTACTCTTTCTCACTCTGTTGCTTGATTCTCTAGATGTTATGGACCTACAGCCAGATTCACGTTTTCATATTCTCATAGTTTTTTTTTCTCTCCAAGAAATATCTACACTCCTTTCCCTGGTGCATCTCACATAAAGGATGGTTGAGAGTGTATGAATAATGTTTTATTCCTCTTTAAATGTATCACCTGAGGAAACTGCACCTAGTGCTCAATAAAATATCAAGCCACCTCACCCAGTTTAAGTAATCGGATTAAACTAAAAGAAGTTAAGAAATAGTTTAACATCGTTTTCATTTAACATAATTTTCTATAGGGGAAACAATGTTGTTATCATAAAAAAATCAAACTATTATATTGTGTCCATGTATTTCTAAGAACAATGGGATTGCTCTTAATGATTTTGATTAACAATAAACAATTTTTACTGAGCAATCACTATGTCCTTGGAACTGTCATTAGTATATTAAATTATTTCATGTAATCACAAAAAAACATACTGATTTCTATTTACAAATAATGTAACAGACACGTTGACATAAATAACTTGTTAAGGTTGATGACTGTCATCTTCCATAAAAAGACCACCAGAAAAACTATTGATCAATCAAATTTAGCTCTTACTTTCTTATCTTACTTACTTTAAAGGGGAAAAAATCATAATTGGGCGACATTTGTAATATAATAGTTTAGGGTTGGTAGACACAACAAACTGAGAACTGAAATGAATCCATGTAAGTAAACTATTCTGTGAAAAGTAAGTTGTTTTCTCAGATGAGCAAACTCTTTGTTCAGATAAATTGTTTTGCAGTGAAGTTACGTATTGGTTTAATACGTACTGCCTTCTTCTTGATCACGAAATCCCTAGAAAATGTTGGTCTTTACTCTCAATCTTGATAATTAAGCTATGTGTGCAGAGCTTAACATCACAAAGGAAGCTTCTTGGAAATAAAAATATTAATGAAAACAATAATACTAAGATATACCTTCATTATTTCTGCCTTAGATATTTGAGAAGTGTTAGGACTTTGTATAACATCAACCTAAAAAGACAAAGAATATAACTGCTAAATTATGTTTATAAAAAATAGCTCAAAAGACAAAAAGCAGCTGTGTGGTATGAAAGATAAGTCATGAAGTATGTGTTGAACTATACTAGAGACTTTGGTAGACCATCAGCCTAACACTAGACTACAACCAATATGTTCTTTGTCTAACAAGAGAATGTGAATTTGACAATGAACATGTTTCTGCTCCATTTTCACAGTATAATTTTTATAATCTATATGATACAAATAAACATATTTTCAGCCACTTATCTTGGCAGCATTTTTCTTTGAGGAATTTAATTATGGAATCCATTGAAATTGGTATTGTAAAATGTTTCAAACAAATAAAGCAAACCTAAAAAAGGTAAATTGTACCTTATAAAATATAAAACTGGTACAACCACACTTCGCTGCAAGATAGGTTATTGCAGCCCAGTCAGGTAAATTTGTGTCACTTGTTATGGACCAATCACACTTTAAGGACATTTAACAAGTCAAAACCCAGCAATTCTTTGGTCTTTTGCCAATAATCAAACTCCATATTTAAACAAGTAATGTGAGGTATCCTTCTTTACACTGTAATCTACCTATGAGCTAGAACAAAATAGACTTTATCAGCTATTGGTAAAATCAAGTTATCTTTAACCTTTCACCTATACCTCAGCCCCATGTCATACCTTGTGATAGCCTGACACAATCCCTCAATTATGCATTTTCCCATCAAAGCTTACTTCTTTCCCTCTGAGTAGTTCCTTCCATGTGGACTTTTGTAACATGCCTAAAAGACAAAAAATGCTCAGCTTTTTCAGCTTCATTAGCCTCTGGATATAATTCAATTGCAGAATGGTTGCATGGGATTTATAACATATATTGAACATAAAAGAAAACAATAAAACAGTTTATTAGAAATTTCTATTCTGTGAAATATTCTTTATTCACATGTACCCAGTGGCTGCTCTCTTCATCTTTCCACAGCAGCCAAGAGCACATGTTTTCATAGCCCCTCTGTCATCTCTTGTTTTCTGTCATCTTTTCTAATCTCAACACTATCCCTCCTCCTAGGAGAAAAATACCAAGTCAGCAAGCTAAAATGCATCTCTTTATTTATTTATAAACCATTTTCTCTGATGCTTTACTGGCAGCCATCCCTCAGGCATTCAGGGCATAATTTTCTATCTTAATCGCTCGTTGATGAATTTCTGAAAGCAAAGACAATTCCCTCCCTAGGAGGAATTCTAGAATTGAGTTTCTAATATTGTTTACATTGTGGAGCTCAAAACACAAATTAATGGAAAAAGGTGAATTATCCAATTATTTGACCAATATCATAAAAGTTTTAACCCACTCAGAGTGCAAGCTTTAGATGCAAATTAGAAGGTTGAAACACAAAAAGTCTAAAAGTCCATTCTTTAGAAAAAGATATCTTGTCCTTAAAGGGGGGGAGGGGCACACTCACTCAAGAACTCGGCCATAAGCTATACCTAGCATATTCCTTTTTCAGTCATGTATCTAGAGGCCCAGGTGTTTTGTGCTGGTTTTGTTACCTGAAAACTGGGTTCACCTCTTGGTGGGTATCTAGTTAGAGGGCACAACCAAGTTAAGGAGCAAGAGAAGAGAGGATTTTCTTCCTTGCAACGAGTAAGGGGAACACCAGGGATACTTCCCAAAGTAGTGTCTCACCAAATAGCAAGATCAGAGAACTTTTAAGCTAAGGGTGCATGCATATACTATACGAAGGAAAGGTATAGTCGTTCCAGGTAGAGAGACAGAGTCCTAGGGGTGCTTGCCTGGTGGAGAATAGATTTCATCATAGAATTAGGGCAAAGGTCATTCTAGGTTGACAGAGTCCAGGCTCTGATTGAAGTCATGAGGGCCAGTAAGGGTTGGCCTCATTGATTCTCAGGCTCCAGTTAGTCCGGTGGTTGAGTGCTCAAGGGGTTTGAAACCCACAAAAGAGCTCAAGAATGTGCAGTGTGCGTCAGGCCGATCTTTACTTTTAAACAGAACTGGGAGTCTGTGGGACTGATTTATTGCCTCAGATACGGTCAAACTATTTTCCTGGTCTGGTAATAGATGCTTGTTCTTGCATTCTTTGTTCCTTTAAAAACGTTAACTACTGAGGCCTCTTCTTCTACAGTTTCAACCAGGAAGTTCTGCAAGAAATGTGCTTGGGCAAGTATTGAGGTCAGGCATAGATCACAGAGTGGCTTGGGACCTAAAACGGCTTCTCTTATGTCAAGAAAGCTATGTCTTTTCCTTCTTTTTCTGGGGACTCCTAACCCTATCTGCCTACAGTCTCAGCATATGAATAACCTGTGTTGTGGCTTGACCAACCCTTGTCCTTATGATTACAATATACCCTCAGCAATAACCATTTGAAAACTTTTAAAGAGACAAGGTTTCATATATACAGGTTCTGGGGCCACACAGTGAGGTCACAGAGAGCGAGACAGAGAGAACATGCAGGCCTGAAATTCTGTTTTTATTGGGTTGAATGGTGGAGGCCTAGGGTGTCAACTTAAAGAAAAATGCACAACATAAGAGTTGTGAGTTTAGGTTTTACTCAGGATCTTGCCTAGGACTATAGCCCAGGAGATAGCCTCTCAGTAGCTCTGGGGAAATCGCTCCAGAGAAGTAGGGGAGAAACCAGTATATAACTTTTGGCTAGGGAATATGTGCAGTCCAGCATACATCTTGGTAAAAGATTACGGCTAGTCACAAAGAATGGCTATCCCAAGTTAATGATTTTAGTGCTTTTCTATGTATGGGAAGATACAAGAATCTGGGTTCATTAGAATTCTTCCTGAGATATGCATCTAACTATCCATATGGCCTGTTTATCCAAAGCACAGAGTGCCTCATCCTGGTTTTCATTCTGAATTCTTCTCAGGGTACACTGTTGGTTGGTGACTGCAGTGACTAATGACTCAATCATTGTAGAACTAGTTGGTAAGCAATGCTCTTTTATTTCCCTTGTTTTTTAAGGGTTTTGTGGGCTCACTTTTTATTGGTGAATTTAAAACATAAGAGTGGAAATTTAAAGCTTAGAAAGAGAAAAACAAGAGGCCCAAATGGTCAGTTGTTAAAATCAACCAAGATCTCTAAAACCAAGAGTCTGAGTATATATGTGGGGGAGAGGGGAGTGCAGGGGGTACATCCTGGCTCTTTATCTAGCCATGTGGTTGACAGTGTGTTTATTCAGAGAGCCCTCTTTGAAGTGGATGCCACAGCAATCAAAGCTTAAGTCAGGTAACTGCGTGAAAAAACAAAAATCAATCGTTAAGACTAATACTACACCTAGGTCACGCCCCTAATATGGCCAATAAATTATACAAAAACAGAAAGTTTAAGATGTACAATGTGATGATTTTGTATATACATGCATAGATTGTCAAATGATTACATGCAATCAAGTTAATTAACTCATTCATTGCCTCACATAGTCACTTTTTCTGTTTGTTTTTGTTTTGGTGAGAACACTTAGGATCTACTCTTAGCAAATTTCATCTATACAATATTGTATTATTAACTATAGTCACTATGATGTACATTAGAATTAATGATATGCTTTTTGACTCAGGGACTTTTGCTCATCTTCCCAACCTACCTGCTTTGTCACTTATGCTTTCAATGACAACCCCATTTACTATGTAATCTTGGCCTTTTTCTTCATTTTTCTTTTGCAGTTTAAATTTCAAACCTGAATTAATCCAGTTTTTTTGATAAGCAATTTGTGTGTATTTGGATTGTCCTCTCAATTTATTCCATGAAAATGATGGTTTGCTTTTGGACAATTTCCCAGTAACATTCAGGGTCCCTGACTGATACTACGCTAGATAGCTATTTCTTTGTCTCTCTATTACATACCTTTGGGTACAAGACCCCTGACCATTCCTTTTCCTTCACAGGCCTCTCCTCTGTCTACCCATTCTTGGTGTACTCCTCTTCATTCTCTACACGTTCATTGAGCAATTTCAGTCCCTTTTATGCTTCTGAGTTCTAAATTTGTGTGATAATGACTCCCAGCTCTATATCTCTAACCGTTTCAACTTCAGCCTATATACTCAATTGTCCATTGCAAATATCCCACTAGGTTATTATAGGCATTCATCCTTCATCAAGATTCAGATCAGGCCTCAGCTCTTAGACAAGCTTTTATTCAATCCTGAATCTTTGTTAACTGCCCTCCTCTATATTCCTACTGTGTCCTACAAACACCTCTATCAAAAATTTTGTGTCCTGAGTCAGGATTATCTGTTTTACCTGTTAACCTCCTACTGGACTGTAAGTTCTCTGGGAGCAGGGATTTTGCCTAAATCAACCTTGCATTTCCAGCATCAAATAGAGTTTCTGCAACATTAGAGGTGATAGATAGTGTACGTAGTTTAATTCTTTTTGTTTTGTTTTTGTGTTTGTTTTTAATGTTCAGGCCCTTCAACAATGGCCTAGTTTTTCTTGGAAACTAATAATGTATGTTGCAGTACCTTTTAAGCAGCTACTTTCCTGGGAAAATGTAGACCTGGTATATGCCTCAGGTTGGCAGTTGGACTATATAGCCTCTAAGATCTACAAGCCTGAAATTACATAAATCTAGTCTCCTGTAATGCTTCAAAAATAAATTACATAAGAAGGAAAAGATAACTTTTCTGGCACATTGTCCAAAGTTTCTAATTAATCATTTTGCCAGTACTAAATGTATTGCTTAATTACTCAGAAATCAAATAACATTAATGCTACCAAAAGCTATTGAAAATTGGCACAAATACTATTAACAGATGAAGTATCATTTAAATTAAATGCTTCATTTATTTCATTATTTTAAAGTCATCACATGAGTGTAGAGTAAATGAGCACACAACTTACGACAATTTACTTTTGGCAAGTATTTGGGTCTTCTAGGGACAGACTCTGTATGTTCTCACTCAGAAACAATGAAGAGTGACCTCCAATTTGGCTTTATTCTTAATGAGTTTTTCTATGTTGACAAAGAAGTATATTTGAGCTTATTGCAAAATGAGAGAAGTGAGATGCACATATTTTCATGCTGAGGTAGAATGCAAGCTCACCTTCAATAACTAGAGGGGTTTTTTTGAAAAATCATGACTGGATTCTTTTGCAACGGTGCCAATCAGTCATCTTCAGAAAAAAATACATTGCAAGAGAAAAAGGTGTGGACAAATCTGGAGGTGTTTTTGAATCAGTTGTACAAATGGATAGTTTACATCTATTTTAAAGAAGAAAAAAAATAGACTGAGAAATTAAGTGACTTGCTTAAGGTTCCAACAAGAACAGAATAAGAGTTCACGTTATTCTTTCTTGTATTTATCAGTTTATGACTACTTCTCTTCTGCTGAATGTTTATTTCTAAAAGGTCTTCTAGAGCCCATAGAGCCACAATGGAGACCACACCCTTGTGGCTTTCTGCACTTGTGTTTTGTGGGGGTGGGGGCAGGAAGTGATTATGATGAGGTGGAGATAGCAAGTTGAGATGGCAGAGATGATGAATTGGGGGATTACATGAGATGCTCAGAGTTTGACTCTTTTAGAGAAGACTAGTGTTTGTTCTCATATTAATAGCTTAGCTTCTTGTTTTCCTCTATCCATTCTCAGCAACATAAAATATTGGCTACCAATCACAATACTAAAAGTGTAACAGAGAAAAAATTCCCATGCTCAAGGTAGAGAGTGAAGGACTAGACCCTGAGAAACATTTCTAGACCCTCAAATTTTCTCTAAGCTTAATTGCCTTGGACATATAGCTACCTTCATAGGCCATTTTTAAAGTTTCTATGTACTTCAGGAGCAATCCAGTAACTGTGACTTAATATTTAATTTTCTGAAGCTTTAGAGGTTTGAACTTTGTCCAATGGCAATGGTTCTGGAACCAACAGACAATCCTGCGCTCAGTAAAATTCCACTGAGTGAGGGTAAAAGTAGCCAAAATATTCTTCAGAAAGTATTTTGTCACTGGATTATTTGATAGTTTATCCTTTTCCATCCACAAATAAACATATACCAGCAATTTAAGCATTCTAAACAATGTGTTTTCTCTATTTAACTGCAAGAAAGGCATATTTTCCCAATTTAATTAATCAAGCTGAGCTCCATTTCAAGGGGCTGAATTGTATGATCATGAGGCTTTAATAAATTATAAACTTTTCAATGGGTAAAGGCAACACTTCTCAGACTTAACATAATGGAATTGGGCTAATTCATTCAGAGCTTTATTCACCAGGAGTGAGATATGCTTGCCTCCAGGCAAGTGGCATGAATTTCTCAAGACATTTCTTATAAAGAAAGTACATGGTGGAATTAGAAATCTCTTTCCAAGATCCAACACAATGCTTCTGCTCATTCTACATCTTTAATAATCACTAACACAAATAGTCATATAGGGATACATATTAATGTTAACTTCTCAGCTAACAGGAATTTTACACTGAAGTAATATCTTTAGATGTTGAGATAAAAGTCAATGTCATAAATGAAGTTGATTACCCTTTGAGAGACTCAAAAATTGTTAATATATTTTCTTTAAGATTCCATTTTATTCTCGACTGAAAGAAGGTAAGTCAGCACATAAATTGGAGTGCAGGTTATCTCCCCAAATTTTAGAGTAAGCTGCAATAATTCACATAGTTTGGGAATTTAAATCTTCCTCATAGCCTCAAAACAACAGAGACTTTGGGGTCAAAATCAACTCCAGTATAGCTTAATTTAAATGCTGACCTCTTCAGAGCTTCCCTGGTGGCACAGTGGTTGGGAATCCACCTGCCAATGCAGGGGACATGGGTTTGAGCCCTGGTCCGGGAGGATCCCACATGCCAAGGTGCAACTAAGCCCATGAGACACAACTACTGAGCCTGTGCTCTAGAGCCCACAAGCTACAACTACTGAGCCTGCGTGCCACAACTACTGAAGCCAGCGCACCCAGAGCCCATGCTCTGCAACAAGCCACTGCAATGAGAAGCCCACACCTGCAACGAAGAGTAGCCCCTTCTCACCACAACCAGAGAAAGCCTGTGCACAGCAGTGAAGACCCAATGAAGCCAAAAATAAATTTTAAAAAAATAAATAAAATTTTTAAAAAAGAATAAGATCCATATGCAATTCATATCTCAGACCTCTGTTGAGCTGAACTAAAGTGACAAAACTATTTAATCACTAGATGAGGGTACTCCAGTGACAACTTCTTAAGCTGATCTGGAATTTGATTGCTATGTAGGTACACTTATACTATTTTAATCAAGCACAACTTTTGTTTCATGTGTGATTTTACAAATGGCTTGCATTTTACATAAGTAATGTAAATTATATAATCATCCTTAACAATATTACTGCCAAATAATTATACAAATATATTAAAATAATTGTATTTTAATTAAGCTTAAATTAAAAGCCATATGCCTTTGATTAAACTACAATTAAGCCATATTGCTAAATGATTGTATTTATAAAAAAGTGCTCGATACTTAAGAGTTATGAAAAGGCACCCAGTTTTGTTTGCTGGCATTTCAATCTCTGTGTACATACACACACATTTAAGGACTGTAAAAAAGAAACCACAAATTAGTGATATGCAAGTAGGACATAAATTATTTTCATTGTAAGCTATAACTGCAACAACAAAAAGTTTTGTGTTACATTTTTCTCAGTAATATGAATGTTAAAGAGTTGAAAATTTATGTTAGGAAGCACCTGCAAATAGACTATGAAACAACAGATCTTTGAAGAAGCTATTAGAGTGGATTGTGTCAAAAGTATGCATCCTAAAAAGTTCCTAAACATGTATTTATATAATTGAAGTTATTATAGTTTATTATATCATTTATTCATGTACTAAAGAAGAAAGAATCAACAACTTAAAACATTCTTATTAGAGAGCCTGACAGTTATATGCGAGCAACCCAATCTTGAGCTTTCCAGGAGGTTAAGGAAAACAATTTAGATATTCTTGTGAGGTTCTCTGTTATACCCCTAAACATAGCTTCTCTTTGATAATAAAAATACAGTATATACTTGTGACAACTATCAAATAAGAATTATAGGACTGTCATAGAAATCAAATCATATCCCACAAATTGTGTCAAGCCGTTTTGGAATAGAAAGACATGAAAGTAGGAGAAATTATCAGAGCTTTTATAAATACTAACAACAAACAGCTCTCTGATTTCATTGTATTGATATCTATATATGAAGACACAAAGGAGACATTATTTTCATACTGTAGGGAGATCTGAAGACTAATGGGTAGCCTTTGCCCTCCAGTGGTGTTGTTACTGTTGATGTTGTTCTTGCTCTTGTTGTATTTATTTATTCTAGATTGGGAGAGAAAGGACTTCTATAGAGGAAATGCTAATTACCTATAGGGAACAAAAGCACAATAAATGTAATACTTCCTTAATTGCTAAATGAGTGGTAAATCATAAATGCTACCACTTCAGAGAATGTGTAAATACATTTGCAAGAGTTAGACTAATGTTGTCAGTTTTCATTCAATGTCAATTTCCAGAGGATTTCAATGTAAAAAGAGTTTTCATTTGCAGAGACACAGGATAAAGATAACGCTAGTTCAGGAGACAATTTATGAACTAGCAGGCTGAATTATTATAACAAATCCCACTTGACTAAAGATGATAATGATTTGATAAATACTGTCTCTTTCCCTAACCTTCTCTAGAAAGAGACCTTAGTAGAAATGACTTAGCAGTTGTTTCAACAAACACATAGGAAATCTATTATTTTCTTTCCAGTCAGGGATGGCTGGTATGAATAAGAGGATTTGAGATCTGTACCTAATTTTGCTACTGTAGAGATAACTAATATAACCTAGACAATTACAATTAGCTCATAAACTATTCTTAGCCATTTTCATACCCTGGTCCATTTTCAGACACTGAAGTTCTCCCTAATGCAATATAAAAAGGTTATGATACATGGTTCCAAGTTAAGAATTGAATTTTTAAAAAACATGTTCCATGTCATGACTACTTTTTCAACCACTGTATTTTTGGCTTTTATCAATTTCCTATGTAGCCCACTGATTCAATATATATTCTTAGCAAATTAGTTTGAAAATTAAAATTATGTAGGAATGTTGGACATTCAATACTGAGAAAGGAAGAATTCAATAGGAGAAACATGTCACCTACCATTATTCAACTAATTGAGTAAATAAAGAATGTTAATAATGTACATAATGCTAGTATAATTTTAGTTGAAGATTTGCCCTGACAAATATTAAAATCCTTGTCAAATTTACTTTGGTAAAAGTTTTTATATTTTTTAATTTAACAAAATAATAACAATGCTAAATATATACAAGTAAATGTTTATTGAGTGCTGTGCTCACTACTTTATATGAAATTATCCTTTACTTTCAAAGTAATAGGAGGAAAAAACCTAGAGGAGCTCATAGAAGTTAAGCAACAAACTTTCAATACACACCTGGGAAATGATGAAACAAACAATTCTATTTGATAATGAAAAAATTATTAATCTAAATTTGATTACTCTGCTTATATATGTTGGTTCACTCTGCCCAGAATCTCCCTCAATCCCATTCCATTTTTGTATCTGCTTATAAAGGTCTTATCTATAATTCCAGAGAAAGCTAATCTGTAGTTCCCTTGAGAAGTCTTCTAGATCCCTTAACTCAGAAGCATCTCCATCACTCCAAACTCCTATTGTATGAAAATACATTTTTATTGAGCATTTATAACACTCTACCCTGTTATTAAATTATCCTTACAAGTATTTGTTCACCCTAACTGGATTATGAATACTGAGAAGTCAGGAATTATGATCTGGTCATATTAAATTCTGCACAGACCCTACTAAATTGAGCATTTGTTGCATTTATGCTACCTTCCTACCTCTTAGAAATATACCTTAGAATTCAATAAAATTTAAATTGCACCTTCATGATTACATGTAAAACAATAAAAACCTATGCACTATAGAAAAATATAAAGGTTCTAGTCTAATAGAACAGTTAAATGGGAAAAATGTTGATATAGATACCATGATGAACAATAATGTCAGTTAAGTACCATGATAATATAAAACAGATTTATAAAATTGAAAAAAATATTTACTTGGCTTGTTTCTCCAGTATTGCATCATTCAGAAAAACATAGTTGACAACCTTGTATGATATTTACTGCAATAGTAGAAGAATTCAGATAATGGCTGTGTTTTTATTTTTTTGTGTGCATGTTCCATTAATTGAAAAATCATTCAAAGAGAAAAGCATAAGCGTTAGCAGGACAGATTTTGAAAATGCCCAGAATGTAAACCATCCATGTCAAAGAAATGACATAAAGGTTATATATAGGAAGAGGTCTCATTGGGAATGGAAGATTGGTGTCTTAAAGAAACAGTGATTTAAATATTTAATATATTTTTTCTTTTGTTTATTTAGATAGTGACTACTTTTAAAAGCAATGATTAGTAGATTTGTTACTTGTTAAACTTTCTGACATTTGTAACAAGTCTTGTTCAGATTGTTATTATTAAATTATTTGCACTTTCTTTGTGAAACAAAATTTAATACAACAGAAAGCTGTTTCTACCATTATCTCTTGAAAGCTTAAGTAGAGAGAATGCCCATCTCATAGCTCTCCTTCAACTCTTCCTTTTTATAACTATTGCAAAAAAAATAGCATATAATTGGAATGTAAAACCAAAGAGAAGAAGAAAAAGCCATATTGTTGTCGTTGTTGCTGTCAATAATGATGATTCTGAAGACAGCAAATTAATTGCACTGAGATACTTGTATCTTTTTAAAATATTCCAGCCAGAGCATTCTGTTATAATCTTTCCATATTTAAAGTATAAAGTTGAATACAATGTCAATTCAAAATATATATGTGTGGCTCAAAACAGACACTAAATGCAGAAGCAAACGTCTTAAGTGTTGAAAGTTCTCTCAGTAACTGGCACATGGCTAGCTTGTCTTTGAGGTTGGTAATCTGACACAGGCAAAGCAGATCACCAGGGTGTAGTTAAACTGTAACACCCACATAACTTGTGTGTAATTATATTATTGCTGGTAGGTACTTCTCTATTTATAACACTACTAAAAGAATTTAAAAGCATATTATATATATCTACCAGGGTTCTTTCAGCCTCTGAAAAGTGTTTGGGGGCTTCCCTGGTGGAGCAGTGGTTGAGAGTCCGCCTGCCAATGCAGGGCACACGGGTTCGTGCCCCGGTCCGGGAAGATCCCACATGCCGTGGAGCGGCTGGGCCCGTGAGCCATGGCCACTGGGCCTGCACGTCCGGAGCCTGTGCTCCGCAACGGGAAGAGGCCACAACAGTGAGAGGCCCACGTACCAAGAAAAAAAAAAAAAAAAAAAGTGTTTGCTGCACAGTTTAAGAAAGCAACAAAGAATTCAAGGCATAATATAGTGCCATGAGTGTAAAAGGTAGAGACTGACTTCTTTGAATATCATATTGCCCATTTTCTTCAAATTTTCCATAAAATTGTCTATAAAAATGAATGTTTAGTAGAGAAAAATCAGATGTAGTACTAACTAATAAATATATGGTATGATTTAATTCTTCCTATGGAATTAGTGTTTAGTACTTACATGATATCTAATATTTATCTGTCATATGGAGGGAGTTTTTATATGTTATCCCAATAATAGGTCAACATTTTAAATGAATTAAGAGCTAACATAAGATCTACTGGTTGAAACAAAATGGTAAAACTGAGAGATGGCTGTGAGAGAGACTCAGATAATTCCATTGAGAACTTCATTTTAAAAAATTTTTATCAGAGTATAGTTGACTTACAATGTTGTGTTAATTTCAGGTATACAGCAGAGTGATTCACTTATACATATATCTCCTCTTTTTTAGATTACTTTCCCATATAGGCCATTACAGAGTATTGAGTAGAGCTCCCTGTGCTATACAGTAGGTCCTTATTAGTTATCTATATTATATATAGTTCCACTGAGAACTTCTAATTTCAGAATGGCCAAGAGATCTGTTTATATGAGGAGAGCTGCCTCTTAGGAAGTGGGTGCATGGTGCTAGATGAAGTGAATCTTTGGATGCAGAATATTGATACAAACGTAGGAAAAGAATAAAAATTCAGAAGAGCTCAGATTTGTTAAGTATCTATTATGAGCACGTTTGATAGTTCCCTTAAAGGGCTGTATGTCTGATATGAAAGGAAACTAATAAATATCACTATAATATGGTGAGTATAATGACAGAGATAAGGCTTTAAATGCAACGGGAGTGCCAGAGCCTTAGACTGAGAACTGCTATGGTCTAGCTTAAGTTAGAAATCTTAAAAGCAAAACCTAAAGGATCAAATTGTTTCCAAATAACTTGGCAGCATTCCAGAGCAAAGCTCAAGTGTATGTAAAAGGACATGCACCCCTATGTTCATAGCAGTATTATTCACAATAGCCAGGACATGGAAACAACCTAAATGTCCATTGACAGATGAATGGATAAAGAAGATGTGGTACATATATATACAATGGAATACTACTTGGTCATAAAAAAGAATGAAATAATGCCATTTACAGTAACATGGATGCAACTAGATATTATCATACTAAGTGAAGTAAGTCAGAAAGAGAAAGATAAATACCATATGATATCACTTATATGTGGAATCTAAAATATGGCACAAATGAACTTGTCTACAAAACAGAAACAAACATAGACATAGAGAACAGACTTGTGGTTGCCAAGTGGGGGGGAGCAGAGGGATGGACTCTGAGTCTGGGGTAAGTAGATGCAAACAATTACATTTAGAATGGATAAACAACAGTGGGAGCTGAGGCTCGGGTTTCAGGTTTCGGTTGGATTCCAGGGAGAGGACTGGGGTTGGCAGCATGAACACAGCCTGAAGGGGTTAGTGCACCACAGCTGGCCGGGAGGGAGTCCGGGAAAAAGTCTGGAGCTGCCAAAGAGGCAAGAGACTTTTTCTTCCCTCTTTGTTTCCTGGTGCTCGAGGAGAGGGGATTAAGAGCGCTGCTTAGGGGCCTGGAGGAAGATGGCGGAAGAGTAAGACGCAGAGATCACCTTCCTCCCCACAGATACATCAGAAATTCATCTACACGTGGAACAACTCCTACAGAACACCTACTGAACGCTGACAGAAGACCTCAGACCCCCCAAAAGGCAAGAAACTCCCCACATACCTGGGTAGGACAAAAGAAAAAAGAATAAACAGAGACAAAAGGATAGGGACGGGACCTGCACCAGTGGGAGGGAGCCGTGAAGGAGGAAAGGTTTCCACACACTAGAAGCCCCTTCGTGGGCGGAGAGTACAGGTGGCGGAGGGGGAAAGCTTCGGAGTAGCGGAGGAGAGCACAGCAACAGGAGTGTGGAGGGCAAAGCGGAGAGATTCCGGCACAGAGGATCGGTGCCCTCAGGCACACACCAGCCCGAGAGGCTTGTCTGCTTGGCCGCTGGGGCGGGCGGGGCTGGGAGCTGAGGCTCGGGTAACGGGTTTCAGTCGGAACGCAGGGAGAGGACTGGGGCTGGCGGCAGGAAGAGAGCCTGAAGGGGTTAGGGCACCACGGCTAGCCCGGAGGGAGTCCGGGGAAAAAGTCTGGAGCTGCCGAAGACGCAAGAGACTTTTTCTTCCCTTTTGTTTCCTGGTGCGCGAGGAGAGGGCATTAAGAGAGCTGCTTAAAAGAAGCACCAGAGACGGGCGCGAGCCGTGGCTAAAGGCGTGGATCCCAGAGACGGGCGTGGGACGCTGGGGCTGCTGCTGCCGCCACCACAAGGCCTGTGTGCGAGCGCAGGTCACTGTCCACCCCGCCTTCCGGGGAGCCTGTGCACCCCGCCACTGCCGGGGTCCCGGGACCCAGGGACAGCTTTCCCGGTAAAGCGAATGGAGCGCCTTGGGCTGGTGCAACGTCACGCCGGCCTCTGCCGCCGCAGGCCCGCCCCACACTGCGCGCCCCTCCCTCCCCTCTGCCTGAGTGAACCAGAGGCCACGAATCAGCGGCTCCTTTAAACCCGTCCTGTCTGAGCGAAGAACGGACGCCCTCCGGCGACCTACATGCAGAGGCGGGGCCAGGTCCAAGACTGAGACCCGGGAGCTGTGAGAGCAGAGTAGAGACAGGGAAATCTCTCTGTGCAGCCTCGGAGGCAGGGGATTAAAGCTCCACGGTCCACTTGATGTGCCCTGCGTCTGTGGAGTGCATGAATGGACAGCGAATCATCCCAAATTGAGGAGGTGGACTTTGAGGACAACATTTAAGACTTTTCCCACTTTTCCTCTTTTTACAACGAATTATCCCAAATTGAGGAGGTGGACTTTGAGAGCAAGATTTTCGATTTCTCCCCGCGCTCTCTTTTTGTGAATGTGTATGTGTATGCTTCTGTGTGAGATTTCCTCTGTATAGCTTTGCTTCCACCGTATGTCCCACGGTTCTATCTATCCGTTTTTATTTCAATAATTACTTTTTAATTTTAATAACGCTACTATATTTTATACTTTATTCTATTTTACTTTACCTGCTCTTTCTTTTTTTCCTACCTTCCCTTCCTCCCTCCCTCCCTCCCTCCGCCCCTCCTTTCCTTCTTTCTCTCTTTATTTCCTTCCTCCCTCCCTCCCTCCCTTCTTGCTTTTACTCTTTTCCTATCCTTCCTCCCTCCCTTCCTCCTATCTTTCTTTCCTTCCTCCCTCCCTCCCACCCTTCTTCCTTTCAATCTTTCTTTTTCTTTCCTCCCTCCCTCCCTCCCTCCTGTCTTTCTTTCTTTCTTTCTTTCTTTCTTTCTTTCTTTCTTTCTTTCTTTCTTTCTTTCCTCCCTCCCTCTCTTCTTCCATTCACTTTCTTTTTCTTTCCTTCCTCCCTCCCTCCCGCCTTTCTTCAATTCACTCTTTCTTTTCCTTTCCTTCCTCCCTCCCTCCCTCCTTTCTTTCCTTCTTTCTTTCTTTCTGTCCTTCCTCCCTCCCTCCCTCCTTTCTTTCCTCCTTCCTTCCTTCATTTCTTCTACCTTTCTCTCTCTCTCTCTTTCTTTCTTCTACTAATTCTTTCTTTCTACTTTTTCTCCCTTTTATTCTGAGCCGGGTAGATGAAAGGCTCTTGGTGCTGCAGCCAGGAGTCAGTGCTGTGCCTCTGAAGTGGGAGAGCCAACTTCAGGACACGGGTCCACAAGAGACCTCCCAGCTCCACATAATGTCAAGCGGCAAAAATCTCCCAGAGATCTCCATCTCAACACCAGCACCCAGCTTCAGTCAACGACCAGCAAGGTACAGTGCTGGTCACCCTATGCCAAGCAACTAACAAGGCAGGAACACAACCCCACCCATTAGCAGAGAGGCTGCCTAAAAACATAATAAGGCCACAGGCACCCCAAAACACACCACCAGACATGGACCTGTCCAGCAGAAAGACAAGTTCGAGCCTCAATGACCAGAACACAAGCACTAGTTCCCCCCACCAGGAAGCCTACACAACCTACTGAAACAACCTTAGCCACTGGGGACAGACACCAAAAACAATGGGAACTACGAATCTGCAGCCTGCAAAAAGGAGACCCCAAACACAGTAACATAAGCAAAATGAGAAGACAGAAAAACACACAGCACGTGAAGGAACAAGATAAAAACCTACCAGACCTAACAACTGAAGAGGTAATAGGCAGTGTACCTGAAAAAGAATTCAGAATAATGATAGTAAAGATGATCCAAGATTCTATTTCCAAGATCCAAAATCTTGGAAATAGAATAGACAAAATGCAAGAAACAGTTAACAAGGACCTAGAAGAACTAAAGATGAATCAAGCATCGATTAAAAACACAATGAATGAAATGAAAAATACACTAGATGGGATCAATAGCAGAATAACTGAGGTAGAAGAACGGATAAGTGAGGTGGAAGAAAAAATAGTGGAAATAACTGATGCAGAGCAAAATAAAGAAAAAAATGAAAAGAACAGAGGACAGTCTCAGAGACCTCTGGGACGACAGTAAACACACCAACATTCGAACTATACGGGTTCCAGAAAAAGAAGAGAAAAAGAAAGGGACTGAGAAAATATTTGAAGAGATTATAGTTGAAAACTTCCCTAATATGGGAAAGGAAATAGTTAATCAAGTCCAGGAGGCACAGAGAGTCCCATACAGAATAAATCCAAGGAGAAATACGCCAAGACACATATTAATCAAACTGTCAAAAATTAAACACAAAGAAATCATATTAAAAGCAGCAAGGCAAAAACAACAAATAACACAAAAGGGAATCCCCATCAGGTTAACAGCTGATCTCAGCAGAAACTCTACAAGCCAGAAGGGAGTGGCAGGACATAATTAAAGTGATGAAGGAGAGAAACCTGCAATCAAGATAACTCTACCCAGCAAGGATCTCATTCAGATTTGATGGAGAAATTAAAACTTTACAGACAAGCAAAAGCTGAGAGAGTTCAGCACCACCAAACCAGCTTTACAACAAATGCTAAAGGAACTTCTCTAGGCAAGAAACACAACAGAAGGAATATACCTAAAATAACGAACCCAAAGCAATTAAGGAAATGGGAATAGGAACATACACATCAATAATTACCTTAAATGTAAATGGACTAAATGCTCCCACAAAAAGACACAGATTGGCTGAATGGATACAAAAACAAGACCCATATATATGCTGTCTACAAGAGACCCACTTCAGACCTAGAGACACATACAGATTGAAAGTAAGGGGATGGAAAAAGATATTCCATGCAAATGGAAATCAAAAGAAAGCTGGCGTAGCAATTCTTATATCAGACAAAATAGACGTTAAAATAAAGACTATTAGAAGAGACAAAGAAGGACACTACATAATGATAAAGGGATCAATCCAAGAAGAAGATATAATAATTGTAAATGTTTATGCACCCAACATAGGAGCACCTCAATACATAAGGCAAATACTAACAGCCATAAAAGGGGAAATCGACAATAACACACTCATAGTAAGGGACTTTAACACCCCACTTTCACCAATGGACAGATCATCCAAAATGAAAATAAATAAGGAAACACAAGCTTTAAATGATACATTAAACAAGATGGACTTAATTGATATTTATAGGACATTCCATCCAAAAACAACAGAATACACATTTTTTTCAAGTGCTCATGGAACATTTTCAAGGATAGATCATATCTTGGGTCACAAATCAAGCCTTGGTAAATTTAAGAAAACTGAAATTGTATCAAGTATCTTTTCCGACCACAATGCTATGAGACTAGACATCAATTACAGGAAAAGATCTGTAAAAAATACAAACACATGGAGGCTAAACAATACACTACTCAATAACGAAGTGATCACTGAAGAAATCAAAGAGGAAATTGAAAAATACCTAGAAACAAATGACAATGGAGACACGACGACACAAAACCTATGGGACGCAGCAAAAGCAGTTCTAAGGGGGAAGTTTATAGCAATATAATCCCACGTTAAGAAACAGGAAACATCTCGAGTAAACAACCTGACCCTGCACCTAAAGCAATTAGAGAAAGAAGAAGAAAAATCCCCGAAAATTAGCAGAAGGAAAGAAATCATAAACAGCAGAGCAGAGATAAATGAAAAAGAAATGAAGGAAACGATAGCAAAGATCAATAAAACTAAAAGCTGGATCTTTGAGAAGATAAACAAAATTAACAAACCATTAGCCAGACTCATCAAGAAAAAAAGGGAGAAGACTCAAATCAATAGAATTAGAAATGAAAAAGAAGTAACAACTGACACTGCAGAAATACAAAAGATCGTGAGAGATTACTACAATCAACTCTATGCCAATAAAGTGGACAACCTGGAAGACATGGACAAATTCTTAGAAATGCACAACCTGCCAAGACTGAATCAGGAAGAAAGAGAAAATATGAATAGACCAATCCCAAGCACTGAAATTGAAACTGTGATTAAAAATCTTCCAACACACAAAAGCCCAGGACCAGATGGCTTCACAGGCGAATTCTATCAAACATTTAGAGAAGAGCTAACACCCATCCTTCTCAAACTCTTCCAAACAATATCAGAGGAAGGAACACTCCCAAACTCATTCTACGAGGCCACCATCACCTTGATATCAAAACCAGGCAAGGATGTCACAAAGAAAGAAAACTACAGGCCAATATCACTGATGAACATAGATGCAAAAATCCTCAACAAAATACTAGCAAACAGAATCCAACAGCACATTAAAAGGATCATACACCATGATCAAGTGGGGTTTATTCCAGGAATGCAAGGATTCTTCAATATATGCAAATCAATCAACGTGATACACCATATTAACAAGTTGAAGGAGAAAAACCATATGATCATCTCAATAGATGCAGAGAAAGCTTTCGCCAAAATTCAACACCCATTTATGATAAAAACCCTGCAGAAAGTAGGCATAGAGGGAACTTTCCTCAACATAATAAAGGCCATATATGACAAACCCACAGCCAACATTGTCCTAAATGGTGAAAAACTGAAACCATTTCCACTAAGATCAGGAACAAGAAAAGGCTGCCACTCTCACCACTCTTATTCAACTTAGTTTTGGAAGTTTTAGCCACAGCAATCAGAGAAGAAAAGGAAATAAAAGGAATCCAAATTGGAAAAGAAGAAGTAAATCTGTCACTATTTGCAGATGACATGATACTATACATAGAGAATCCTAAAGATGCTACCAGAAAACTACTAGAGCTAATCAATGAATTTGGTAAAGTAGCAGGATACAAAATTAATGCACAGAAATCTCTGGCATTCCTGTACACTAATGATGAAAAATCTGAAAATGAAATCAAGAAAACTCTCCCATTTACAATTGCAACAAAAAGAATAAAATATCTAGGAATAAACCTACCTAAGGAGACAAAAGACCTGTATGCAGAAAATTATAAGAAACTGATGAAAGAAATTAAAGATGATACAAATAGATGGAGAGATATACCATGCTCCTGGATTGGAAGAATGAATACTGTTAAAATGACTCTACTACCAAAGCAATCTACAGAATCAATGCAATCCCTATCAAACTACCACTGGCATTTTTCACAGAACTAGAACAAAAAATTTCAAAATTTGTTTGGGAAAACAAAAGACCACGAATAGCGAAAGCAGTCTTGAGAACGAAAAACGGAGCTGGAGGAATCAGGCTCCCTGACTTCAGACTATACTACAAAGCTACAGTAATCAAGACAGTGTGGTACTGGCACAAAAACAGAAAGATAGATCAATGGAACAGGATAGAAAGCCCAGAGATAAACCCATGCACATATGGTCAACTTATCTTTGATAAAGGAGGCAGGAATGTACAGTGGAGAAAGGACAGCCTCTTCAAAAGTGGTGCTGGGAAAACTGGACAGGGACATGTAAAAGTATGAGATTAGATCATTCCCTAACACCATACACAAAAATAAGCTCAAAATGGATTAAAGACCTAAATGTAAGGCCAGAAAGTATCAAACTCTTAGAGGAAAACATAGGCAGAACACTCTATGACATAAATCACAGCAAAATCCTTTTGGACCCACCTCCTAGAGAAATGGAAGTAAAAACAAATATAAACAAATGGGACCTAATGAAACTTCAAAGCTTTTGCACAGCAAAGGAAACCATAAACAAGACCAAAAGACAACCCTCAGAATGGGAGAAGATATTTGCAAATGAAGCAACTGACAAAGGATTAATCTCCAAAATTTATAAACAGCTTATGCAGCTCAATAGCAAAAAAACAAACAACCCAATCCAAAAATGGGCAGAAGACTTCAATAGGCATTTCTCCAAAGAAGATATACAGACTGCCAACAAACACATGAAAGAATGCTCAACATCATTAATCATTAGAGAAATGCAAATCAAAACTACAATGAGATATCATCTCACACCAGTCAGAATGGCCATCATCAAGAAATCTAGAAACAATAAATGCTGGAGAGGGTGTGGAGAAAAGGGAACACTCTTGCACTGCTGGTGGGAATGTGAATTGGTACAGCCACTATGGAGAACAGTATGGAGGTCCCTTAGAAAACTAAAAATAGAACTACCATATGACCCAGCAATCCCACTACTCGGCATATACCCTGAGAAAACCATAATTCAAAAAGAGACATGTACCAAAATGTTCATTGCAGCTCTATTCACAATAGCCCGGAGCTGGAAACAACCGAAGTGTCCATCATCGGATGAATGGATAAAGAAGATGTGGCACATATATACAATGGAATATTACTCAGCCATAAAAAGCAACGAAACTGAGCTATTTGTAATGAGGTGGATAGACCTAGAGTCTGTCCTACAGAGTGAAGTAAGTCAGAAAGAGAAAGACAAATACCGTATGCTAACACATATATACGGAATTTAAAAAAAAAAATGTCATGAAGAACCTAGGGTAAAACGGGAATAAAGACACAGACCTACTTGAGAATGGACTTGAGGATATTGGGAGGGGGAAGGGTAAGCTGTGATAAAGCAAAAGAGAGGCATGGACATATATACACTACCAAATGTAAGGTAGATAGATAGTGGGAAGCAGCTGCAGAGCACAGGGAGATCAGCTCGGTGCTTTGTGTCTGCCTGGAGGGGTGGGATGGGGAGGGTGGTAGGGAGGGAGATGCATGAAGGAAGGGATGTGGGAACAGATATATATGTATGACTGATTCACTTTGTTATAAAGCAGAAACTAATAAAAAAAATAAAATAGAAAATAAAAAAAGATTGGATAAACAACAAGGTCCCACTCTATAGCACAGAGAACTATACCCTATCTCCTGGGATAAACCATATTATAAAAGAATATAAAAACGGAATGTATATATGTGTAAAAAAAAGTGTATGCATAGAGATATAAAATTATTCAGTACCCAATCGGATAAAAATCAGTGTCAGAATTAAATCAAAAATTACCGGGAATACTAAGAAGAAGGCAAGTGAAGCCTAAAATGAAACAATAAACCAATTGAAACTAATCTAGAACAGACACAGATTTTAGAATTAGTAGATAACAATATTAAACTAATTATGGTAACTGTCAAGAACCATGAAGGGTCTGAAATTTTATACTACTTGCAAGCTAACAAGTTAGACTATCATGGTTTTATGGATACTCTCACAAGACATGGGACACTTGGGTCAGGGACCAAGGAGTTTGTTACTCATAGCAAAAAACCATGAACTTATGTTGATGTCTATACCTCTTGCCTCCAAATTCTGGAGTCACACAAAAGGGCTTAGGTGAAAGTTTTACCTACAGTGGGTTTTATCACAGCTGCGGAACCTTAAAGACAATCAGAATCTTTTATAATGAAGTGCAAATAAACCTGCCCTTTGTCCCAGAAGAAAACATTATATTTGCTATATTAAAATAAACAATTCTGCTCTTTACTCCACAGGGAGACACTATCTCTATTTTCCAAGCCTGTTTGCTCTACCACCATCCTTGAAAACACAAAGACAGTCAGTCCCTCTGCTGGCAAGATATGTAGAAACAGTTCATAAAGAATTGTCTCTCACCAATGACTATACTCATCATATCAAAAATTTAAGTTGCGGGCTTCCCTGGTGGCGCAGTGGTTGAGAGTCCGCCTGCCGATGCAGGGGACACGGGTTCGTGCCCCGGTCTGGGAGGATCCCACATGCCGCGGAGCGGCTGGGCCCGTGAGCCATGGCTGCTGAGCCTGCGCGTCCGGAGCCTGTGCTCTGCAAGGGGAGAGGCCACAACAGTGAGGGGCCCACCTACCGCAAAAAAAAAAAAAAAAAAAAAAAAAAAAAAAAAAAAAAATTTAAGTTGCAAATATGAAAACTGTAATGTGTGAGATGAAAAGTACACTAGATGAGATCAACTTCTGATTAGACATTGCAGATAAAGAGATTTGTAAATTTGAAAAATTTAGCAATAGAAATTATCCAAAACAAAAGAGAGAAAAGAGAATGATATGATGATGATGTTAAAAAAAAAAAGAGTATCAGTGAGCTGTGAGAGAGGTTAAAGTGACCTAATGTACATATGATTGGAAGCCAAGAAGAGGAGAGAGGAAGAGACAGAAAATATTAGAAGAAATGTTTGAAAAAATTCTGAATTTGATGAAAACAAAACTCCTCGTTTCCAAGAATTCTAACAGCCCTCTGTTAAGTAAGAAACTGAAGGGTCTGACATCTTACTTTACTTGCAGGCTAATGAATACTGACAGAATACAAAAGATCCCTGGGTCAGAAGAATAGACCATTTATTGCTCACAGCCAGAAGAGTACACTGAGAGCTTCTCATGTTCCACGTGAACATTTCATGAGTTCCTCATGTCCAAAGCCACACAGGGTGATGTGATTTGGGCCAGATGTGATCTGAATTTGCAGTGTGATATACCACAGAAGAGAAACTTTAAGGTTTATCAGCTGTCTAGGAGGCTCCACAGGCGGTCCCTTAAACCACTATAAACCTGCTGTCTGACTGAAAAATGAATTACCTAGTGGCTCCAATAATAATAAACAATATTTTTTTCTAATAAAAGCACCATCTATCCCTGGAATTATATTTGTCAGAAGACCAGGCATTGGCCTGCCTTCCTCCTGAAAATATGGTGTCTTGCCCCTTGGAGATACTTATAAGAAACCATCATGTATTCAGGGAAACACTACACAGACTATGTAGGGCCCAGAGAACTCTGGAGAAAATCAAAGAGGATATAAAAAAACACTGACATATTAACATTTCTATGTTCTCTCCTGGCACCCAAAACAACAGAATACAAATTCTTCTTATGCATGTATACAACATATTCTGGGCTGTAAAACAAATCTCAATCAATTTTAAAGGATTCATGACATAAAAAAATTATGTTCTCTGAAAACAATGACATTAAATTGGAAATCAATAGAAAGCTCTCTGGATGGATAAATTGGGAGACTGGGAATGACACATATACACTACTATATATAAGATAGCTAACTAATAAAGACCTACTGTAGAGCACAGGGAACTCTTCTCAATACTCTGTTATGATACATATGGGAAAATAATCTAAAAAAGAGTGACTATATATATATATATATATATATATATATACATACACACACACACACAAATATGCCTATATATCTGATTCACTTTGCTGTACAGCAGAAACTAACACAACATTTTAAATCAACTACACTCAAATAAAAATTTTAAAAAAAATAGAAAGATCTCTGGAAAATGTCCAAATATTTAGGGGGAAAAAAAATCCAAAATAGCATGGTCAAAAAAAAAATACAGAGGGAAATTAGAAAGAGTTTTGAACTGAATGAAAATGAAAACATATCACATGAAAATTTGTGAGTGGCCACTAGAGCAATACTTAGGGAATATTTATAGCATTGTACTTATTGTATTAGAAAATAAGATCTCAAAGCAATGGATTTAACTTCCACATTAAGAAGCTAGTCAAAAAAGAGCAAATGAAACCAAGTTATGTAGATAACAACAAATAAAATGAATCAGATAAAAAATTAATGAAATATAAAGCAGAAACAATGGAGAAAAATTGTTTAAAGCATGAAAACTGGTTTATAAATGTCTAGCCAGATAGATTTAAAAAAAAAAGAGAAACAGAGAGTAGGAGAGAGAAAAGACACAGATCACCATTAGCAGGATGAAAAAGGTGAGATATTCACCAGATATCAAAAAGATAATGAAGAAATATAATTATCAACTTTATGTCAATGAATTTAAAGATTTAGGTGAAATAGACAAAGTTTTTTAAAGACACAAGGTACCAAAGTTCACTCAAGAAAAATTCATAATGTGAAGAGTCCTATATCCCCTAAGAAAATTAACTTTAGAGTTAAAAATCTTCCTAAAGTGAAAATTCCTGGCCCAAATGCCTTCATTGGCAAATTCAACCAATACTTAAGAAAGAAATAATACCAATTATACACAAACTGTTCTATAAAATTGAAGAAGAAGGAATATTTTCCAACTCATTCTATCAATCAGATTGAAAAATTATAGAGGGGAAAAAGAAAAGTTCAAATTGACGTCTTCATGAATGTAGATAAAAAGATTAAAATAACATTTGAACAAAGAAATTTAACAATATGTAAAAAAGAACATTGCATCATGAGCAAGTGGGAGATTCTCCAAGGAATATAAATTTGGTTTAACATTCAAAAACTCAATCAAGATAATTCACCACATTAGCAAGCTAAAAAAAAAAAAAAAATTCATATGATTAGCTCAGTAAATGCCGGAAGAACATTAGACAAATCCATCATTCCTTTGTGATAAAACAACCAACAAACCAAACCTACCCTTAGCAATTTAGGCATAGAAGGCAACTTCCTAAACCTGAAAATCGGTATCTTTGAAAATCCTTTAACTAACATAATACTGATAGAAAAACTCAATGATTTTCCTCTAAGAGCAAGAGCAAGACAAAAACATCCACTCTTGCCACTTCTATTCAACACTGTACTGGAGTTTCTAACCAGTGTAATCAGGTAGAAAAATACTGGGTTGGCCAAAAAAGTTCCTTCCTTTTTTTTCCATAAGATGGCTCTAGTAGCACTTATTTGTCTTTTACTTCATTCAAAACAATTTTGTTAGATTATGACAGCTGTCATAGCGTGTATTTAAAAAAAGTTTTATCAAAATTGGTGAATTTTTGTATAGACATTTTAATATTGAAGATAGAAGGAAAAAAGCAACATTTTCAGCATGTTATGCTTTATTTTTTCAAGAAAGGTAAAACACAACTGAAACGCAAAAAAAGATTTGCGCAGTGTATGGAGAAGGTGCTGTGACTGATCGAACCTGTCAAAAGTGCTTTGTGAAGTTTCATGCTGGAGATTTCTCACTGGACAATGATCCACGGTAGGGTAGACGAGTTGAAGTTGATAGCAATCAAATCGAGACATTAATTAAGAACAATCAACGTTATACCACGTGGGAGATAACCAACATACTCAAAATATCCAAATCAAACACTGAAAATCATTTGCACCAGCTTGGTTATGTTAATCACTTTGATGTTTGGGTTCCACATAAGTTAAACAAAAAAACACTTCTTTACCCTATTTCCGCATGTAATTCTCTACTTAAATGTAATAAAAACATCCCGTTTTTAAAACAAATTTTGACAGGTAATGAAAAGTGGCTACTGTACAATAATGTGGCATGGAAGAGACTGCGAGGCAAGTGAAATGAACCAACCACACCAAAGGTCGGTCTTCATACAAAGAAGGTGATGTATATATGGTGGGATTAGGAGTCCTCTATTATGAGCTCCTTCCTGAAAACCAAACGATTAATTCCAACAAGTACTGCTCCCAATTAGACCAACTGAAAGCAGCCTCAACAAAAAATGTCCAGAATTAGTTAACAGAAAATGCATAATCTTCCATCAGGATAATGCACTACAAGTTTCTTTGATGACCAGGCAAAAACTGTTACATCTTGGCTGGGAAGTTCTGATTCTTCAACCATATTCACCAGACATTGCACCTTTGGATTTCCATTTATTTCGGTCTTTACAAAATTCTCTTAATGGAAAAAATTTCAATTCCCTGGAAGACTGTAAAAGACACCTGAACCAGTTCTTTGCTCAAAAACATAAAAAAGTTTTGGGAAGATGGAATTATGAAGTTGCCTGAAAAATGGCAGAAGGTAGTGGAACAAAAGGGTGAATACATTGTTCCATAAAGTTCTTGGTGAAAATGAAAAATGTGTCTTTCATTTTTGCTTAAAAACCGAAGGCACTTTTTGGCCAACCTAATACATGAAACACATCCTGATTGGAAAGCAAGAAATAAAATGGTCTTTATCTACAGATGGCACTAAAGTTTATGAAGAAAATTAGATAAAATCTATAAAATGGTTATTAGAACTAATAAGTGTGTTTACCAATATTGCAGGATACAAGATCAAAATAAAAAGTATTTCTATTTGCTATATTAAATAAGAAGTTGAAATAAAATATTACAATATCACCAAAATATGAAACATTTAGAAATAATTCTAACAAAATATATGAAAGATTTGTACACTGAAAACTACAAAACGTTGCTTGGAGGAACTAAGGATGCAAATGAATGGAGAGCTGTATCTTGTTTGTGGATTGGCTCAATACTGTTATGTCAATTCTTTCCAAATTGATCTATAGTTTGATCAGATCACACTTAAAATCTTAGCTAGGGAATTCCCTGGCAGTCCAGTGGTTCAGATTCTGCACTTTCACTGTTCAGGGTCTGGGTTCAATCCCTGTCTGGGGAACTAAGATCCCACAAGCTGCGTGGTGTGACCTAAATAAATAAATAAATAGAATAAAAATACTTTAAAAATTAAAAAAAAATAAAATCTCAGCTAGATTTTCATAGAAACTGACAGGCTGATCCTAAAATTCAAAGAACCTAGAGTCAATCAATATAATTCATTACCAAAAAGGAAAAAAAAATATTATCATCTAAATACATGTGTAAAATACATTTAATAAAATGTTTCTCCCTTTTAAAATAAAAACTCTGAGCAAAGTAAAAATAATTTTGACATATTCATACAGTGGAATATGGTACAGAAATAAAAAAAGAAATACAGCTATACAAAAGAACATGACACCAGTATGTTGAGTAAAGCCACATACAAAAATTACATCTATTTGACAATCCTTATAAGCAGCCAAAGAACAAACAAAACTTATCTGTGATAATAAGAATTAGAATGGCAGTTGCCTCTGTGGAAGAATGGATTGACTTGAAGCAGGTCCAGGGCAACTTCTGGGGTAACAGAAATATTATTTATATATTTATTATATAAATTACATTTATTTACATTATATCTCACCACTACTTTAGTATGCATGAACAAAGACATTAGCAGTTTTCTGTCACAGCAGTATCATTATCATATCCCAAAATCACAGTAGTGCCTTAATATCACCTGATGTTCAATTCATATTCACTTTTCTTTAATTGTACCTGAAGTATCTTTCTACAATCAATTATTGAGAGTTGGATATTATGTCGTTTTAATCTCTTTTAACCTAGAAACTCCACTGCTCTTCCCTTGTATTTTACTCCATGAACTTGTTGGGAGAAAATCAGTTTTCTTTATGGATTTATCTAATTCATCCTGGTAGTGCCTTTTACATATCCCTCTATCCCCTACATTTCTTATAAAGAGATTTAACTGAATTCAGATTTAAAAATTAGGCAAGAATACTTTAGAGATGAAGCTGTGTATTACATATTGGATCACATCAGTGTACATGTGTGTCTTATTTATCTTACTATTATTTTGGTTAAAATTAACTTGGGATTCAGGTGATTATACTCTAATTCCTCCATTACAAATCTTTATATTACTCCAGATGACACTTTGGACACTATAAATATTCAATTCCTAAACACTTTTTTTTAATATAATGGTTTTAGCTTGAGGAAATTATTTAGTAAGAAAAGTGGAGAATTTTAAAATTTTCTTTCACTGTATATTAGATAGGGTTATTTTGTAAAGAAGAGTTTTTCCTTATCACTTACAGTTACTGGTTACCTTGAAATATAGGTCCTACTAGAAAGGACAGAAAAAAATACTTAAATAACCAACTCTCAGATTAAAGACTTGGTACAAGAGCTACTTCCAAAACAAATGCAGAACCCTCTGGCCTACTTATTTATTTATTTCAAATAACCTAAAATATACAATTAATAATAATGATCGAGTTATTTTTAATCATCAGGATCTGAAGTTTGTACAAAAAAGGAGGGTAAGCAGAGGTTTCCAACCTTACCCAGACTTCCTACAAAGATAGTAATATTTTCCATTTCCCCAGAAACTTAGAGGAATTTCTGTGTAAAAATAAAATAATTCAATTAAAAAAGACAAGAACAATGAGAAATTGCCATCCTGATAGGAAATAACATGTCCTAGGAGAAAGTAGAGAGGAGCCATTTTTAGGACCCTCCTCAGCCTGGGGAAGCTCTCATTAGAATTGAACTAAAAAAAGAAATAATGTGATTAGGATTACTGATTGTATTTATTGCAACATATATATTGTATGAAAATACATAAGGTACTAAAGAATTTATGAGTAAAATATGATGGTTGGGATTTTCTTCTTAGAAATAATTCAGTAGTGGGAGGGTACAATGTTTGAGGTGACACAAAATTGTACTTGTATTGATATTGGTGAGGTGAAATAGGCAGTACATGAGGTTTTGTTATACCGCTCTCTTTACTTTTTTGTATTTATCTTCTTTCATGAAGAAATTTATAAATTCATAATGATTAATAAAAAATGGAAAACTGCATAAAGTATATATGTCACTTGTGGATCTCACTTTTGACAGATTCTATTACTTAAATATTTCAAAACAATGGTTTGTTTCTATAAGAAATCATTAAAATGTCTGTCAAAGCATTAAAATTTCTATCAGTATTTTTCTCTCCTCTTTGATAAATACAGATGAAATCATCTCTTTCAGTAATTTAACGGAATGAATTATTCTATCTGAAAACCTGAAAGTGGTGAATCTACTTAGGCAAATCAGTAACACTTGACAATATGAATTGATTGTTTCTTTTAATAATTTTGAAAGGAGTATCTCATGAGAATTTTGAAACATGAGATCAAGGGGTAGACAGAAATGTGACATCAAAGATTGTATATGAAGACCCACTGTTGGTGAGTTGAGTTCCCGGTTGTAGTCCAAGCTCTGTTATAAGAGCACAATTATTTAATGGCCTCGTTCTTTCAGATGTAAAATAAAATTCTGAATAGAGATCTCCATTTCTACAGGTGATGGTTGGGTTAAGAGATGTGAGTCAGTGTGAAACACACTTCACTAACAAAAGAATAATCAAAAAATCCTGCATTCACTATATGCTGTTAAATATAGTTTAGCAAACAGCTAAACTATATTTTTAAACCTAAAATGGTAAATAACAAAGGTAAATTTTTAGAGAAATAATGTTAAAGCATAACACAAATGACCTATTAGTTTGACTTCATTTTTTATATTAACATGTGTTTTCTTTAATTTTTAAAAATTAATTCAGGGCTTCCTGGTGGCGCAGTGGTTGAGAGTCTGCCTGCCGATGCAGGGGACATGGGTTCGTGCCCCAGTACAGGAAGATCCCACATGCCGCAGAGTGGCTGGGCCTGTGAGCTATGGCCGCTGAGCCTGCACGTTTGGAGCCTGTGCTCCACAGCGGGAGAGGCCACAGCAGTGAGAGGCCCGTGTACTGCAAAAAAACAAACAAACAAAAAGAAAAACAAAAAACAAAACATTAATTCAGTATTTCCAATAGTTTATTCCATGGAATCAGAGCTCCATTAGAGTCCCTGGAAAAACACAGGGATAGGATTCTTTGGTAAAATCAGTTTGGGAAACATATAGCTTCTTTTGAAAACTTACAAAGCATGTTTACATTTGTGAGAAGACTTCAGGAAAGACTCGGTAAAACTTCATTTAATCCAGAATTTCCCAAGCACATCTGACTACAGAACTCTTTGTAGGTATGTAATGCCACTGTGGAAGTAGTGCTGTTTCTTTTCTTTTTAACAAGACAAATGTATTATACAATTACTCTATGACATACACTGTGCTAGGCCCAGGAACCACAAAGGTGAAGTTCTGGGGGTAAATCAGTCTTATATCGCTTCTTTTGTGGATCTCTATCCTTATGTTATTGTTTTCCTACCTGTGGAAGAAAATATATAACAGGGATTTCTAAATTATTTGGGGATATTTGTCAAAATGCACATGCATACTCTACTCACCTCCAATATTCTTTTTCCCAATATGTGAATAATCTTCAAGGAGGAAAAGAAATGTACATTAAAATAATACCTACTTTGATTCTAAAACTGATCATCCCATTTTATAACTACTGCACTAGTTGCCAGAACTCCTGAAACTGAACCATGATACCAGTATTCTATATGCTAAATCAGCTTTTCCATATCTTTTTTTTTCTCCCACTTGTCTTGCTTTTACAAACATCAACAAGCATAGCCCTTTGTTTTAATCCCTCTCTGATAATGATAATGGGTGGTCATGAGTTTTAATAAGATAGAAGAATCCTCCTAATAGTCAGCTATTAAATCAAAATGCCAGTAAACCTATTATAAAACACTTTACTAAGAAATATAGATGCCTTCTCTTTGTATAAAGCATAATAGAGAATGTAAAGAAGCTTAAGTCTGGGAACCACCACCTGAAAGGCTTGAGATGTTTACTTATGGACCGTTAGATAAGAGTGAAAGACGTTCATTCAGTCAAGTACAAATAGAAACTGAGAATGCAGCAAGAGTCACTGAGCAGAAGTTCTCTCTGGACAATCACCATCAACTTTCATGCCATGAGAAGGGCTTCCAAAATGAGAGTACAAGATAAATAAAGTCACATAAGATAGAAAGAAAGAGGCACATTTAAAATAAAGTTATATTTACAATATATTTGACTAGATCAGAACATTAAAGTGGGAAAATTTGGCAAGATATTTTAGGATTGGATTATAAAGGAGGAGGTCAATAGTGTCACAAGCAAAATGAAGATTAAGTCAGAAAAAGAGAGATTGCTTCAAGATGGCAGAGTAGAAGGACATGTTCTCACTCCCTCTTGTGAGAGCACCAGAATCACAACTGACTGCAAAAAACAAAACAAAACAAAAATACCTTAAACAAAAATGGATTAAATGGTCCAACCAAAAGACACAGGTTCACTGAATGGATACAAACATAAGAGCCATATGTATGCTGTCTACAAGAGACCCACTTCAGACCTAGGGATACATACAGACTAAAAGTGAGGGGATGGAAAAAGATATTCCATGCACATGGAAATCAAAAGAAAGCTGGAGGAGCAATTCTCATATCAGATAAAATAGACTTTAAAATAAAGAATGTTACAAGAGACAAGGAAGGACACTACATAATGATCAAGGGATCAATCCAAGAAGAAGATATAACAATTATAAATATATATGCACCCAACAGAGGAGCACGTCAGTACATAAAGCAACTGCTAACAGCTATAAAAGAGGAAATCAACAGTAACACAATAATAGTGGGGGACTTTAACACCTCACTTACACCAATGGACAGATCATCCAGACAGAAAATTAATAAGAAACATAAGCTTTAAATGACACAATATACCAGATAGATTTAACTGATATTTATTGGACATACCATCCAAAACCAGAAGATTACACTTTCTTCTCAAGTGCACATGGAACATTCTCCAGAATAGATTACACCTTCAGTCACAAATCAAGCCTCAGTAAATTTAAGAAAATTGAAATCGTATCAAGCATCTTTTCTGACCACAAGGCTATGAGATTAGAAATCAATTACAGGGAAAAATCGTAAAAAACACAATCACATGGAGACTAAACAATATGTTACTAAATAAACAAGAAATCAAAGAGGAAATCAAAAAATACCAGAGACAAATGACAATGAAAACACGATGATCCAAACCTTATGGGATGCAGCAAAAGCAGTTCTAAGAAGGAAGTTTATAACAAGAAAAGAAACAAGAAAATTCTCAAATAAACAATCTAAACTTACACCTAAAGGACCCAGAGAAAGAAGAAAAAACAAAACCCAAAGTTAGGAGAAGGAAATAAATCATAAAGATCAAAGCAGAAATAAATGAAATAGAAACAAAATAATAGCAAAGATCAATAAAACTAAAAGCTGGTTCTTTGAAAAGATAAACAAAATTGATAAACCTTTAGCCAGACTCATCAAGAAAAAGAGGGAGAAGACTCAAATCATAAAATTACAAATGAAAAATGAGAAGATACAATGGACACCACAGAAATACAAGGCATCATAAGAGACTACTACAAGCAACTCTATGCCAATAAAATAGACAACATAGAAGAAATGAAGGTATAATCTTCCAAGACTGAACCAGGAAGAAATAGAAAATATGAACAGACCAATCACAAGGAACGAAATTGAAACTGTGAATAAAAATCTTCCAACAAACAAAAGTCCAGGACCAGATGGCTTCAGAGGTGAATTCTATTAAACATTTAGAGAAGAGCTAACACACGTCCTTCTCAAACTCTTCCAAAAAAGTGCAGAGGAAGGAACACTGCCAAACTCATTCTATAAGGTCACCATCAACCTGATACCAAAACCAAAGATACTACAAAAAAAGAAAATTACAGACCAATATCACAGATGAATAAAGATGCAAAAATCCTCATCAAATACCAGCATCAGAATCCAACAACACATTAAAAGGATCATACACCATGATCAAGTGGGATTGTCCCAGTGATTCGAGGATTCTTCAATATATGCATATCAATCAATGTGATACACCATATTAATAAACAGAAGAATAAAAACCATATGATCATCTCAATAGATGCAGGAAAGCTTTTGACAAAATTCAACACCCATTTATGATAAAAATTCTCCAGAAAGTGGGCATAGAGGGAACCTACCAAAACATAATAAAGGCCATATATGTCAAACTCACAGCAAACAATCATCTCAATGGTGAAAAACTGAAAGCATTTCCTCTAACATCAGGAACAAGACAAGGATGTCCACTCTCACCACTATTATTCAACATAGTCTTGGAAGTCCTAGCCATGGCAATCAGAGAAGAGAAAGAAATAAAAGGAATACAAATTGGAAAAGAAGTAAAACTGTTATTGTTTGCAGATTACATGAGACTACACATAGATAATCCTAAAGATGGCACCAGGGCTTCCCTGGTGGCGCAGTGGTTAAGAATCTGCCTGCCAATGCAAGGGACATGGGTTCATGCCCTGGTCCGGGAGGATCCCACATGCTGTGGAGTAACTAAGCCCATTCACCACAGCTGCTGAGCCTGCATGCCACAAGTACTGAAACCCGCATGCCTGGAGCCCGTGCTCCACAACAAGCGAAGCCACTGCAATGAGAAGCCTGCACACCACAACAAAGAGTGGCTCCTGCTCACCATAACTAGAGAAAGTGCATGGACAGCAATGAAGACCCAACACAGCCAAAAATACAAATACAAATAAATAAATAAATAAATAAATAAATAAATATGCCACCAGAAAACTACTAGAGCTAATCAATGAATTTGGTAAAGTTGCAGGATGCAAAATTAATGCACAGAAATCTACTGCATTCCTATACACTAACAATGAAACATCAGAAAGAGAAATTAAGGAAACAATCCCATTAGCCATTGCAACAAAAAGAATAAAATACCTAGGAATAAGTCTGCCTAAGGAGGTAAAAGACCTGTACTTAGAAAACTATAAGACACTGATGAAAGAAATCAAAGATAACACAAACAGATGGAGAGATATACCATGTTCTTGGATTGGAAGAATCAATATTGTGAAAATGCCTATACTACCCAAAGCAATCTACAGGCTCAGTGTAATCCCTATCTAACTACCAGTGGCACTTTTTACAGAACTAGAACAAAAAATCTTAAAATTTCTATGGAGACACAAAAGACCCCGAATTGGCAAAGTAGTGTTGAAAAAGAAAAACAGAGCTGGAGGAATCAGACTCCCTGACTTCAGAATATACTACAAAGCTACAGTAATCAAGACAATACCATACTGGCCCAAAAACAGAAATATAGATCAATGGAACAGGATAGAAAGCCCAGAGATAAACCCACGCACATATGGTAACCTTATTTTTGATAAAGGAGGCAAGAATATACAATGGAGAAAAGACAGCCTCTTCAATAAGTGGTGCTGGGAAAACTGGACAGCTACATGGAAAAGAATGAATTAGAACACTCTCTAACACCATACACAAAAATAAACTCAAAATGGATTCAAGACCTAAATGTAAGACCAGATACTATAAAACTTTTAGAGGAAAACATAGGAAGAACACTCTTTGACAAATCACAGCAAGATCTTTTTGACCCACCTCCTAGAGTAATGGAAATAAAAACAATAATAAACAAATGGGGCCCAATGAAACTTAAAAGCTTTTGCACAGCAAAGGAACTGTAAACAAGACGGAAAGACAACCCTCAGAATGGAAGAAAATATTTGCAAACAAATCAATGGACAAAGGATTAATCTCCAAAATATATAAACAGCTCATGCAGCTCAATATTAAAAAAAACAAACAACTCAATCAAAAAATGGGCAGAAGACCTAAATAGGCATTTCTCCAAAGAAGACATACAGATGGCCAAGAGGCACATGAAAAGCTGCTCAACATCACTAATTATTAGAGAAATGCAAATCAAAACTACAGTGAGGTTATCACCTCACACTGTTTAGAACGGGCATCATCAGAAAATCTACAAACAACAAATGCTGGAGAGCGTGTGGAGAAAAGGGAACCAACCCTCTTGCACTGTTGGTGGGGATGTAAATTGATACAGCCACTATGGAGAACAGTATGGAGTTTCCTTAAAAACTAAAAATAGAACTACCATATGAGCCAGCAATCCCACTACTGGGTGTGTACCCAGAGAAAAACATAATTCAAAAAGACACATGCACCCCGATGTTCATTGCAGGACTATTTACAATAGCCAGGACATGGAAGCAACCTAAGTGCCCATCGACAGGTGAACAAATAAAGAGATGTGATACATATATACAGTGTATCTATTACTATTACTCAGCCATAAAAAGGAAAGAAAATGGATCATTTGTAGAATCGCAGATCGATCTGGAGACTGTCATACAGAGTGAAGTAAGTCACAAAGAGGAAAACAAATATGGTATATTAATGCATATATGTGGAATCTAGAAAAATGGTACAGATAAACCAGTTTACAAGGCAGAAATAGAGACATAGATATAGAGAATAAGCATATAGACACCAAGGGGGCAAAGTGGCCAGAGGCGGGTGGTGGTGGTGGGATGAACTGGGAGATCAGGGTTGACATATATACACTAATATGTGTAAAATAGATAACTAATAATAATCTGCTGTATAAAAAATAAATAAAATAACATTCAAAAATTCCAAAAAATAAAAGAAAAAGAGAAACACCATTAGTTTTCCCATTTTTCTCCTTTCACTACTCTTTCCATTTTCTTTTTGTAGTTTAAATAAGATAGTTTATTTTTTATACAAATAATAGTCCAGAGATGGGCAGACAGTCCAGCCTGGCAAGACAGCTGAGCTTATAAGCTCATATTTCCATTTATTATTGCCAGATCACTTTGCTTAAACCAGTAAAATTCCTAATGATCTCTACCTGGGAAAACAAAGATTATACAAAGCTCTAGCACCCTCATAATAGTACTTCTTATTCTGAGAAGGAACATGTATAGCCTATTTTTGATACTGTAGTTGTAAAAAATAATTTTTTTGTACTCTTGTGGTGACTGTGTATTTATCAAACGTATTTGTTTTTTTTTTACTTCAGAAATTTTCCTTTTCAGTAATTATGACATGAAACTCCAGACAGCTATCATCTGCTCATGAGTGAGCTGATTGCCTGGGGTGCCACCTTTGATAGGTTATTCATAAGTGGAAGCAGACAACAGTCCTTCAGCTCAGCTTTCTACCATTATTCTGGAAAAACCTCCAATTCACCTCCCTGTTATGACAGCAATGTCACCTTTTGGAATATATTTGCATATGACTTGGTGATAGGCTTTGAGAGGTACATATGCATGCCCACAGCAAGATATGAGAGTTTACAAGAGAATTCCCTTTATCCTTAAATGTGGCATGTTTGAGAAAGGTTCAATGTCAGGAAAAACCTAGAAGCATCAGTTTTGTACCTATCTTGTGGCTGGAGAAGCTAAGATGACGAGACGGTCAGCTTGTCAGTTTTAGGAGTACAAAAGAAATTTCAACTAAGAGTCAAGCTAAAAATGTCATTGTACAAGCACCCCTTAGACTTCATTTTCAAAGTGGATGTATTTTTGCCCTCTTGCCAAAATGCAATTACATGCACACTTGCACAGGCAAATACATGGGAATATTTTCATAAGAGTAATTTACAGTAAGCAACAAGTGCAATTAGGAACTGAAAAGGTTTTTCCTCCACACAGTTATGTGACTAATAGAACAGAAAATGGTATTATAGAGAATTTAGAGAAGAGAGGAAAGTGTTTTGCCAGCACAATCACTGCCAATCAGTGTCTTCGTGACATCAAAGTATTTGGTTCCACCTATTCATTAACCTCAGTGGGGTCCCCAATAATTTTTAAATCAGTGCACAGAACACCTTCAAAACACAAAGGAAAATAGAAAAGCAGAGAAGATATATTTACAAAAATATGAAGTAGATTTATATTTATAAACAGGATCTTTAGCATCCAAGTTCAAAGATCTTCCTCCAGACAGAGCCCATGTCTGTCAAGAATTCTAATGTTCTCATGTAGACAATTCTCTGTCTCAGAGTAAAATTTACCCTAAGCAATCTGTGACAAATAGTTTGCTTGTTGACTAAATATTTTCTAGGAGAAGAATCCAGAAAAAAAAATGAGCACTTGAATTCATTTCCTCTCATTGATTTTTCTGGGAAAGTGGGAACGAGTAGATTTTTCTACCAACAGTCCTTCCCAATGGGCTAAAAAATTCAAATTTCATTCAGTGATAGTTATATTTTGTGTCATTCTCATCTATAATGTGGTGACAAATTGGTAACAAAAGAAAATGCTGTAGCAAAACCAACTGAAAAGTCTGTAGATTCCAACATATTCACGATGGGACAATGAAAAAAGTGGCAAATATTAATTAATGCAAATGCAAGGAAATACACAGTATACCTGTCTTTGCTTGAAGATTTAATATGCATACCTGGAGAAATTGCTAGGCTTATTACACTTATGTACAACTAAAAGTTCACAAAAGTTATTATAAATGGTGAACTTTATCTCTCTGCATGACTGTGATTATTAAGTACACTTTGGTATGTAGGCATTATAGCTTCCCACTTTCTCAGTCTTAGCTTTTCCAGCTTCAGTGTTAAAAATATTGTCTAAAGACCTAAGGTAAAGATGTGGGTGGGGAATGGATCTTGTTTGTAAAGGAGGGAGAAAATCAGCCTTGTATAATATGGGTAGTTAGTGCCATTTCTCCACAGCTAAAAAAAAACAAAAAATAAGTCACATGAGCCTTCTGTAAGGGCTATTGCCTCTAATTCAGAGTTCTGCTTTCTCTGCAGACTCTGTACTACTTCTGAATGTAACATGAAATTTATATATGCATCTGGAAGGAAATACATTAATCACAAGAAACAATATTTGGTTTAGTAATGGCAGTTAGAAATACGATTGCTGACCTAGCAACATGAGTATCTTCAATATCATCCTGAAAAAAAAAAAAAACTGTTCAAATTCTGAGGCTTAAGTTGATTGGTAGCTAATGAAGCGTATTGAAAAATACAGGCAATTCAGAATTCATAAAAATGAATTACACTGAATCTGACAGGGAAATATATATATGTAGACATACAAAGATAAACAATGGTATAAGCTAAGCTAGACATTTAAAATACATGGTTTCAAACAGAACTTTCTATGAAGTTTTAAAGAAGAAAGAAGACATTAGGTGCTGGAGAAATGCTTTGTATTGTCATGGGATGTCAAAAAATATGACAAGAGAAAGACTTCCCAGAATTAAGAGTAATGAGTGCAAATAAACCTCCAGATTCTTGATCATAAAACTTTTATATTAGTTCTAGAATAATGACAAATAAAAACGTATTTATATAATGCGTGGAGCAAGAAAGAAGAGTGCATGGCAGAGAGGACAGCTAACTGGGAAACCTAAAAAGCCTTTAGTCATAAATAAAATATAAATATATTTGTTTGCTCTGCATTCTAAATTTTAGGACAGAAATTTGTCTGAGTGTTAATTTCAATTATTAAAATGCAATAAATAAATAAATAGAGTAATGTTCTTTCTTAGCTGGCCTTTGTTTCTTTATTGCTGTTACCTAGGATTGAATTTCCCAACACATGTGACAAAAAGTGTTGGTTTAGTGTGTATGCATCAGAATTACCTGGTAGACTTGGTAACCCACAGGTTACTGAGCCCCACCCCCAAATTGTCTGATTCAAAATGTCTCGGTGGGGCCTGAAAACTTTATTTCTAACGAGTTTACATTTGGTGCTGATATTGCTGGTCTTTGAACCATGCTTTGAAGAAAACTACTGGTATAATGGAATATGTATTAACAAATAAAAGTTTTCATTGTGCTATGAATTGGGAACATTTGGTTAGGAACCTCAGGTAGGTTCGTTTCTTTTCTGCAGTATTCCTGAAAACATTTAATATAAAATGTATTTTATAAATATTGCCAAAGAAATACTGCAACAGGTGGCATTAAACACACAGGGAAATCTGTTCAAGACTATTGAAATAGGGGAGAGAGATTGAACTCCTCTCTATTGAAACAAAAGTTAGGAGTTTTGAAGCGGTGAGGTGAGCTAGTGGAAATGTACTAGATGACTTTAGATTGAAGGGTGGTGACTGTGATCAAGGCATCTGTATTTGCTAGTGATACCTGCCCCAGAGAGAGGGAAATGGGGACTTCATCTTTCTTGATGACTACATTTCACAGAAATGGCTCCCAGATGCTTGAGAGAGACCTTCCTGGTTTGTAAAGCTGGTAAGAGACTGAGGGAAGATTTACATCTCAAAGGGACAGAGAAAGGACTTACAAATGCAAGTTTTCTACAGTAATTGTTCTAAGGAAAAGGGAACTGAAGACTCATAGAATTTGATCAGTTTTTTTTTTTAGGATGATATTGAAGATAATCATGTTGCTAGGTCAGCAATCATATTTCTAACTGCCATTGTTCTAAGAAAAAGGGGACTAGATTCAGGAATAAACCTATCTAATGTGTAGTCAAACTGAGGAAAACATTAAGGCTATATTGGTCAAAATCCAAAATGAAAGTGTAATATGTTGTTTCCAAAATAATTTGTCTTGGAACTACTCTTTTGAAGGAGCACCTTCTGGTATTATTTCTCTGAAGAATATATACAAAACTTTGTTCTATGAGAAGGCTTCTGTCCAAGGCTAAAAAGTTCTCAACAAATGCCACTTAAGCTCTTTATGTTGTTAATTGCCAAACCAAACTGAATATTCCTCTGAGTAGCAATTTCTTAAAGGAATAAATGGCACAATAAAGTCTTGAAACCTGGACGTGGGAAACACATAAGGTAAAATCTGGTATTTATTTTTAGAATGATAACACATTAATTAACTTTGATGTGAATATGTTACATATATATGGCAGTAGAAATGTTTAGCATTTAGATATACGTATGCATTTTTAGCTACATATGTGCTGTCAAAAGTAAGTGCTGTGTCATATTCATATGCACAAATGCAACCTGGTCTTTATTCTTTCACATTCTTTGTCTTTCTTCCCACTGTCTTATTTAAGATACAGACAAGTAGAGGTTTTATCTGTGAAACAATTTATTTTTTAATTTAGTCACAGTGTCCAAACTTTATTCTAAGTTTATGATAAAATACTAGACATTTTTTTTTTTTCTTTTTGGCTGCACCATATGACACGTGGGATTTAGTTCCCTGACCAGGGATCAAACCCAGGCGCTGGCAGTGAAAGTGCCAAGTCCTAACCACTGGACCACCAGGGAATTCCTGAGAAACTAGACAGCTTTTAAAAAATAAATTTATCATTTCTTTCTTTCTTGACTTAAAAATATATGTTTTTTATCGTTTAGATTCATTGTATAAGTCAGCAGTCCCCACCTTCCATCCTCCAATCTCCTTTGCTCACTCACAGAAAGAAACACATTTCTAACTATTTTGGGAGGTATTTGCACTATATGTTTAAATTACACACTTATAATATAATGTATTTATTTTTCAGTTACACATGTTACCTACTGCCTTCCTAATCAGTAAAATGAGGGTTTAGCACTCTTATAAAGCTCCTTCCACCTTAAAGGTATTCTTCCAATGTAATCATATCAAACTTTGGGGGCAAATTGTATTATATATTTTCATTATTATGAAATACATAATAATTCATAGTATTATTCACAATTGAGATACATACCATAATGATTACATTTCCTTTCTTATGCATCTCCCCGCCTTCCACCCCACTTTAGTTAATGCCTCATTAGGTGCTTACCTATCCATCTTTTCCCCTATAGTTACTGAAAATAAAAAGGAATCTAAAACACCTTGCTATATGGTCAAACACTTCACGTGATTTTTCAGGGGCTGGGTTTTCTTGGAAATAGTTTTTCTGGACCATATCATCCTCCTTCTTCAATCTCCCTGTCACCTATCTGGAGCCTTTTAACTACATAAAATAATTTATGTAGTTATTTTAACCCATCATGGGAAAAAATTCTTAAAGATATTTTTCAAAATATCTAGGAGGAGAAAACCTTGAGGGGAGAAGGTTCCATTTCTGAAGCTCCATCCCAGAGAAAAAAGTTCCAGACAATAAAAATAAAATGCTCTCATATCACTTATTCTCTCATGACCTCTGCCCAGCCTAACCATCCCTTGCTGATATATACATCTGTTTTCCTAAAACACACACCAGCAACAACAACAAAAAACAGCAATCATTCTCTTTTTTGAGATTTAAGTATTTCTTGGGAGCAAGCTGCTTTATCATCCTACTTTTTCTCCTTTAATGTTATTTTGTAGGTTATGTTTTTCCAGCTTTTGAATATAAAAGAGAAAATTATTTAATCAAAGTGAAAACTTTTGCTGCCAATAATAATGAAACCAACACCAGAAACTGACTTCTAATTTTAATCCTCTACTATATGTCAACTGTTGTGGTAGTTGTTCTTAGATACATTTTTCCCCTCTTAGACCCTCAGCAGTCCTGCGAGTCACAACTGTCTTGAACTTGACAAAACATGAGTTATACAAACAAATAAACACATACGGAATATATGTTTGAAACTTTGGAAAGCTCCTATGCATGAGTCCTCATCAACTAATTTACACAGTTTCCAATAATCTCTTCCTTTGTATTTTCTTACCACCTCCTTTTTTCCAGTAGTAGGAGATTTAATGTGGACTTAAGCTTCAAATAGGATGACAGATTAAAATTGCCTTTATTCTTACATTTATTCTTCAGAGTGTATTTTAGTTAGAATTGTTCTCTTCCTTGATCTGAATCTTATTTCATGGTTCTCACCTCAGACTTATTTCCGTGTTCTGCTATTTCTTCAAGCTTGGGCTGCCTTCTTTCTTATCACTTATTTCTCGCTTATGTAGTGAATGTGACATATTTTCAAGAACAAGAGAAATGAATAAGTACTTTAAAAAATCATATTTTATGTTATCTAGCTTTCATTATATCTGTTTCTATATCTTTCCACCTACTAAGGGAAAAACAATCTGTGCTCTTTGGGATACATTATTATTAGCATAAAAATTAGACTAAAGTAGACTCAGTCACACTTATTCTCTTATTTTCTGTTACTTATAGATAGCAGAATACACCTTTTTGTATTAAACATGCTGTGCTTTCAAAACCCTTGATACCTCTGTATATATAGTACATAAGTTATGACTTATTGAGAAGGTCAATTGTCTCTTTTGGAAAAAAAGACACAGGGTTACATCTCAGACCTGACAGATTTGCTACTTGTGATCTTTGATTTTTGCTGACTGGATATCTCTTTGATTTGAAACACACACAAAAAAGGCCTGCTATGCTCTTGGGCTCTCCAAAGTCTTTTATACAAAGAAATAGGAAGTGAAATGGAAGAACTGGAGAGGAGGAGAGTGAAAAAGAGACTGTACTTATATATACTCAGTTCTTCACCCTAAATCCTCTTCAGAGAAAGGGAGAAAAGGATCAAAGAACTCATCCATCAGACAAGTACCTATGCTTGGAATTTAATACTCCACCTTTTGTGCTCTAAACTTTGAAGGTAGTCTTTTGGATTCATTCATGAGGTACTTCTAGTCAACCTCCATAAGTTGCTATCAGGAGTACAGAAAATAAAATTAGTCCTTATGATTAACAAAGTATACCTAACCAGTTTCTTGTCAGTATTTTATAATAAGATAAATATATTAAGTCTCAGAGTTGGAGTCTACCTGAGGCACTTGGCAAATAATGCAATAGTTTATTTATTGAGGATTGTTATGGATTGAATTGTGTCCCCCCCCAAATTCATATGTTGAAGTCCTAACACCTAGTATCTGAGAATGTGACCTTATTTGGAAATAGAGTCATTGGAATGTAATTAGTTAAGATTAAGTAATACTGTAGTAGGGTTGGCCCCTAATCCAACATGACAGATATCCTTATAAAAAGGAGAAATGTGGACACAGATATGCACAGGGGACGAACGCCATATGAAGATGAAGGCAGATATTGGGGAGAGGCAGTTAGAAATATGATTGCTGACCTAACAACATGAGTATCTTCAATATCATCTTGAAAAAAAAAACTTTAAATTCTATGAGTCTTAAGTTGATTGGTAGCAAATGAAGGGTATTGAAAAATACAGGCAACTCAGAATTCATAAAAATGAATTACATTGAATCTGACAGGGAAATATATATATATATCTGTAGACATACAAAGATAAACAATGGTATAAGCTAAGCTAGACATTTAAAATATATGTTTTCAAACAGAACTTTCTATGAAGTTTAAAGAAGAAAGAAGACATTAGGTGCTGGAGAAATGCAGTGATAATTCATATAAATCAGTTGCACTAGTGTTCATGACACACACTGAGTCATTTTCATTTCATCAGGTCAGTTCCAGGTACATACTAAGCATTTAAATAAATATTTGTTGGATTAGATTTTTCTGGATTCATTATCTTTAGAGTGGTAATAATATTATTTTAGACACCAAATTAGTGGGGCATAAAGATCAGACAGTTTGTCCACTCAAGACATAGCACTTTGGTGGCCATACTTTCCACTTATATATGAACTTGTGTAACATGTGAACTTGTATAACAAATCCAAGAGAAATGCTGATTTTCAGTGAGGAAGGAAATCTGACATCACTTTGAGCTATTACTGTGTATGCCTGTGCGTGTGTGTTAGCCTGCGTCCTACTGGAAACAGATGGAGCACTCAAACTAGAAAGTTCAGGGTCAATTTAATAAGGAGATGCTCTACAAAGGTGTGAGCAGCATTTGGGGAATAATGTGGCACCTGAAACGGCTACGACCCTACTTCTTAAGGGACAAAGAAAGGAAATAAATATTAGACTCTGTAGACAGGAGCCTTATAGAAGGAACATCCTGGCAGGAGCTGCAGCGTGGCAAAGAGGCATCAAGAAGAATAACTACCTTGACCTGTGTTGTCTTCTGATCTCATGCTAGTGACTCTCAATGTTCAAACCTAGAAAGAAGCTTGAGGTAAAGGAAATCTATCAATGATATAATTCTATGCAGGCTATTCTCTCAGGGCAAGGAGTACAGTGAAGAATGGTGCAAATTGGATCTGATAGAGATTTTATATCATTGTTAAATTCTGCTACATCTAAGATTTTTCCCATGCTTCTTTCTTTTTTTTTCCCTCTCTCCCTCCATTTTTGTACATTTTCTTCTCATCTCACACTTATCATGAAAATGAAATGTTAGACTGAATATGGAATTTCCTTGTTTCCTGATCTTTCACCTACCTCATCAATTCCTTTTCTCTCTTATCCAGTTGAGGGAAGATGATGTGTCATTTCAGTCAATTACTTTCACCATCAATACTTGAGCTTTTTCTTTCTACCCCATCAGTCCTACTCAACTCCAACCCACGTTTCTCCACTTATTACTCAGGTTGCTGAGATCTGCTGGAGAAAACCATACAGCCTTACACACAAGTGTCATTACAAATTTGTGTTCTCCAAACTCAGTTGGACATTTGATGCCTTCCTGAATACCTCCTTCATATCTTCATATCAGTTATAACACACCACACTTTTGTACTTCCACGTTCAATTTATCCTAATCTCATGGACAAGCAAGCCAGCTAAAAAGTATCCTGCTTTAAAATAATACTTCACGGATCCCTGTTTTCATTTCAGCCTTTCCTTTGATTCTGTGTGAAGTGGTTCAATATTATCTGAAGGCAGACTGGAAAATTTAAAGACGCATAATGTCAACACATGAGTAACTGCAAAAAAAAAAAAAAAAGGCAAGGCATAGCTAATAACAGGATATGCAGCCAGTGTGGTGCTTTGAGGGATACTTAAAGCTCCAAATGCATATATTAGGAAAGAAGAATGATCTTAAAGTATTGTTTTTATCAAGACAATAAAGGAGAAAAACCTGTGACTGAGGAGTCTGGCTCCATCCCCAAATCCTGTGTGGAATCCTTGGGCCCAACTATAGGCAATTACCAAGCATTGCCTGACAGGCTTCATGAGTGAAGGCTGCTTTCCCCTCACCAGATTTGGTGCACAACGTTACATGGCAATTTTATGAAGAAAATTGTAGTCAAGGACTCAGATTTCCCCCACCCCACTCATCAGCATCCTCATAGGCATATGGGCATTCTTAGCCCTGACCACCTATTTTGAGGCTCCTTCTCACTACCCGTGGCTGAGGCACTCTACTTCAACTCAGTACCTTCCAAATCCTACCCCTTCTTTCTTTTCTTACCTTCAACCCATGGTCCACGAAGAGGCAAGAGCCTTTTGTTAAGTCTCTCCTCAGAGACAGCTACCCCTTTCTGTGCTCCATCCATCTGACCCTCTCCTGCCATTCTATGAAGAAAAACAAAATAGCAGGGAGCCAGAGCTTCCTTTAACCTCTTGCATTATTCACTGTCACAGTAAGTGAATAAAGGCTTGATTAGTACTTTCAAGTCTTTCTGTCCAATTGACCACATCAATACCTATTTTGTTAATAAATGTTGCAGAAAAAAGCACTTGAAAAATTCTGCAGTCACGCATGATAAAAACACTCAGCAAACTTGGATAAAAAGGGACTTTTTTTCCCACTCTGATAATAGACATCAATAAAAATACTACAGCTAGGGTGGGGATCGGTGCGGAGATTCAGTCATGAAGTCGGGATAGGGACTTCTCCCACAGTGACGTGGCTGGCAAGCCTATTTGTGTTGTGGCGTCAGGCTTCCAGGTGACTTTACAGCGAGATGCTGCTCTCCATAGGGATGCTCATGCTGTCGGCCACACAAGTCTATACCATCTTGACTGTCCAGCTCTTTGCATTCCTAAACCTACTGCCTGTAGAAGCGGACATTTTAGCATATAATTTTGAAAACTCATCTCAGACATTGATGACCTTCCAGCAAGATTTGGTTATAGACTTTCAGCTGAAGGTTTAAAGGGATTTTGATTAACTCAAAACAAGAGAATGCCTGTGAACCCATAGTGCCTCCGCCACTAAGAGAAAATTCATTTGGCACTTTCAGCGTGTTAATTAGAAGATTTGACTGTAGTTTTGATGAAAAGGTTTTAAATGCACAGAGAGCAGGATACAAAGCAGCCATAGTTCACAATGTTGATTCTGATGACCTCATTAACATGGGATCCAATGACAGTAAGTACAGATCACAAAATTTGTCCAGGATAGACATAGGGCTAGAAGAAACTGACTTCGTAAAGATCAACTTAAGAAAGTCCCTATACATAAATTCAAAAAAGAAGATGAGTATGATGTATGTGCCATTTATTTGGATGAATATGAAGATGGAGACAGCTTAGAATCCTTCCATATTCCCATGCTTATCATTCCAAGTGTGTAGATCCTTGGCTAACTAAAACCAAAAAAACCTGTCCAGTCTGCAAGCAAAAAGTTGTTCCTTCTCAAGGCGATTCAGACTCTGACACAAATAGTAGTCAAGAAGAAAATGAAGTGTCAAAACATACTCCTTTATTCAGACCTTTGGCTTCTGTCAGCATCCAGTCATTTGGGGCTTTGTTGGAATCCCACTCACATCAGAACGTGACAGAATCTTCAAACTATGAGGAAGATGACAATAAAGATACTGACAGTAGTGATGCAGAAAATGAAATTAATGAACATAGTGTTGTGGTCCAACTGCAGCCTAATGGTGAACAGGATTACAACCCTTCAGAGGGTTTTGGGTTATTTCCCTTTAAAATGTTTATTTAGCCATATAGTTTTTTTGCTCCCTTCAGAGATTTCTGTAGAAATAACTTATTTTTTAGTAGTCTACAGGTTAATCAGATTACTGAAACAGGTTTTTTTGACCTGGTATTTATCTGCAGGAGTATACTTTGTTTCACTAATAACTAATACAGACTGGTGCTATAACTCAAGCATCAAATCAACTCTTCTTTTGGAATGAAATATAGCCAAAACATTAAAAAAAATTCCTCAGTATAGCTTACAATTAAGACCTAGATCACAATATGCAAATGTTTCATGTTTTTACACACAAGGTCAGTGCTGTGGCCACCTAGCATGAGCTAAGCCAACTCCCATCTCCATAAAGTTACCTAGAGTTGTTGAGCTGGAATATGGTTGTTCTGGTATTTCTGCCATCATTAGTGAGAGGCGACAAGGTAAGTTAGCATTGTTCTTCCTATCATCACCACAGAGACTCAAAGCTGTCTTTTTCCTTTCTATTGCCAAGTAGTCTTATCCTGAGAGGAACAGTCTGTACTAGGGCAGATTGCAAAAGGTTTCTTTTCTTTTTTTTTTTTTTTTTTTTAGGTTTTTAATACTATAGTGTTATGTATGAACTTGACTTATTGGCTAATGTCTCTGGACTTTAGTTACTGAATTTCAGTATCCTTAAGGATTTTTTTGTGTTATTGTGATCAAAGCAAAAAGAAAATGTTGTATAAAAATACAAAACTTAAGTAATTGTTAATACTCAGATTATATACCTCTTAAAAAAGAGCATCTTGGGGCTTCCCTGGTGGCGCCGTGGTTGAGAGTCCGCCTACCTATGCAGGGGACGTGGGTTCGTGCCCTGGTCCGGGAGGATCCTGCATGCCGTGGAGCGTCTGGGCCCGTGAGCCATGGCCGCTGAGCCTGCACGTCCGGAGCCTATGCTCCGCAGAGGGAGAGGCTGCAACAGTGAGAGGCCCAAGTACCGAAAAAAAAAAAAAAAAAGCTAATTAGCTGAACTATGTACAGAGGAAATTGTTCAAGTATTGGAGTTGCAAATATTGCTTATGTTTAACAGAACTAATGATGTATTTAAACAATATATTATGAAAAGCTAAATTATACATTATTGTAACTATGTAGAAAATATAGACTTATGTATACTCAAAATGTTAAGAATTTTTATATGGCCTTGTATGAAGGGAGTTTGAATGTTAATAAACACGTTTTCCACTTTAAGAACTGGCAATAAATAAATAAATGAATACATAAAAATACTACAACTAACATCATATTTAATGAAAACTTTCCTGGTAAGATTTGTAAAATGAAAGAAAGACAATTCTTCCCACTTCTATTCAATGTTGTATTGATCTTAGTCAGTGTAATACAATCAAACAAAAACAAAAAAATAACAGGCATACAGATTGGACAGGAAGAAACAAAATTGTGTCTTCTGGCAGGTGACATAATTTTATATGATATAAATCTCACAAAATTTGAAAAGAATTTATTAGAATGAGTGAGATTAATGTTTCCCAGATGCAAAATAAATATACAAAATGCATTTGGTTTCTTATTGCCTAGCAATAAACAACTGGAAATTGAAAGCAAAATAACATTTATAAAACATAAAAATACCTAAAATAGTTAGAGATAAATTATTTAAAAATATTTAAAGACTTATTCAATGAAAAACATCTTAAAAAAACTGCAGAGAAATTAAAGAACATATAACAAAAGAGGAAATACTATGTTTGTGGACTGGAAGACTCAATATCTTTTAAGATTATCCACCATTTGAATCTATAGATTTAATATAATCCTGCTCAAAATCCCAGCATACTTATTTGGTTGGAATTGACAAGGCAATTCTAAAATTTATGTGAAATTTCAAAGGACCAATAAACAATTTAAAAAGAAAATAACAACATTGGAGAACATAATATTATCATATATTAAGACTGTACAAATACACACATAATATTAAAAATTGACAATTGGACTTTAAAAAAATTAAAATTTCTGCTTTTTCAAAGACATGACTAAAAAAATAAAACAGCATATCACAGACTTCAAAGAAATATATATGACATATGAGTATGTATATTTATATGTAATTCTGATAAATAAATATATGTGTATTTATTTGATAAAAGAACTATATGCTAAATGTATAAAGAATACTAACAATTCAATAATAAGACTAAAACTCCAATAAAAAAAATGGGCTTCCCTGGTGGCACAGTGGTTAAGAGTCCTCCTGCCGATGCAAGGGACACGGGTTCGTGCCCCAGTCCAGGAAGACCCCACATGCCGCGGAGCGGCTGGGCCCATAAGCCATGGCCGCTGAGCTTGCGTGTCTGGAACCTGTGCTCCACAACGGGAGAGGCCACAGCAGTGAGAGGCCCACGTACTGCAATAAAAAAGAAAAAGAAAAAAAAATGGACAAACTATTTAAACCAGACACTTCACAAAAGAAGATATATAGACAAACACGTGAAAAGATATTTAGCCACTGTGGAAATTCAAACTAAATCACAAGCAGATAATACTACATATCAATAGATTGGCTCAGTTTACAAGAACAGGCTGTACCAGTTTTGGTAAGGATATCAACAACTGGAATTCTTATATACTGCTGGTAGAAATGCAATGATACAACCAAGTTGGAACAGTTTTGAGTTTCTTATTAATTTCAACCTACAATTACCATATGACCCAACAACTTCACTCCTAGATATGTTTCTAGGAGAAATTAAGCTTTACATCAACACAAAGACTTTACATGATGGTTCCTATCAGTTTTATTTGTTGTAGCCCCAAACTGTAAATAGCTCAAATCTACCAACAGTTAAATGAATAAACAAATTGTGGTATATTCAAAGAATAGATTACTTCTCAAAATAACATGAAACAAACTACTGAGGAACCCAAGAGGACTGTAAATATTACAAACACTATGAGACAAAGAAGCTAGACTCCAAAAAACTATGTACCATATTATTCTACTCACATGAAACTCTAGAAAATATAAATTGAATGTTTAGTGACAGAAGGATGGTCAATGGTTGCCTGGAGCCACTGTTGGGAGGAGATGATTGCCTGGGAAAGGCAAATTTTGGGTGGATGAAAATACTGTCTTGACTGAGGTGGTGATTATTCACAAATTTAAATTTGTCAAAACTAGTATGCTTACCTAAATGTCCATAGACAGATAAATGGATAAAGACATATATACAATGGAATATTACTCAGCCATAAAAAGGAATGAAATTTAGTTATGTGTAGTGAGGTGGATGGGCCTAGAGTCTGTCATGCAGAGTGAAGTAAGTCAGAAAGAGAAAAACAAATACCATATGCTAACACACATATATGGAATCTAAAATAAACAGTACTGATGAACTCAGTGGCAGGGCAGGAATAAAGACACAGATGTAGAGAATGGACTTGAGGACATGGTGGGGCAGGAGACGGGTAGCTGGGATGAAGGGAGAAAGTAGCAGTGACATATATACACTACCAAATGTAAAATAGATAGCTAGTGGGAAGCTGCTGCATAGCACAGGGAGATCAGCTTGATGCTTTGTGACAACATAGAGGGGTGGGATGGGAGGGTGGGAGGGAGACACAAGAGGGTGGGGATATGCAGATGTAAGTATACATATAGCTGATTCACTTTGTTGTACAGCAGAAACACAACACTGTAAAGCAATTATACTTCAATAAAGATGTAAAAAGAATAAATTCAAAATAAAAACAAAAAAACTAGTATGGTTAAAATGGTTGTATTTTACTGTATACAAATCATATCTCAAGAAACTTAATTTTATAAATTACAAAAAATCAACCCCGCTATAGAAATCAAAAAGTCTTCCATGATTTTAGAAAGTTCCAAGAGTTCTTTGTATTAAAACACTAAGATATAAAATTGAATACTTCCAAGAAAGACAACATCATGCTTCTAGATTCTAAAATGGCCTTAACTATAAAAAGATTCAATGACTTTCTACTGAAATTTAAAAATACACATATTTTAATATTTACTTTCATGTTGAAAAGGTTAAAAATGAAAAAAACAGTCAGAGACAAAGCATTTGATTAAGCATGAAACATTTAACTCTCATTGTGAATTTCTATGGTTTCAGGCTTAAAAGTCTTTAAGAGAACAGAAAAAAAAAGAACTGATCAACAGTGTAAGAGAACAAATGAATAATGTAAGAGACAAAAGGCTTAGAGGACCAGGTCAGGTTAGGCACACAAGGTGTATCCACAAGGTCAATCCCACAGAGGAGCTGAACCCCACTCTCATCAAACCTACAATAATAAGGTCTATAGGTGACTCAGAGCCTCTCAAAATCATTGCAACTTTTCTACCCTGAAACATTTCTCACATAGTTTTTTTATTTTTATTTTTTCTTTATTTTTATACAGCTGGCTCTTATTAGTTATCTATTTTATACATGTTAGTGAATATATGTCAATCCCAATATCCCAATTCATCCTCTCCCCCCCTGCTTTCTTCCCTTCGTGTCCATACGTTTGTTCTCTACATCTGTGTCTCTATTTCTTCCTTGTAAACCAATTCATCTGTATGATTTTTCTAGATTCCACATATATGCGTTAATATACTATATTTGTTTTTGTCTTTCTGACTTACTTCACTCTGTATGACAGTCTCTAGGTCTATCCACATCTCTGCAAATGACCCAATTTTGTTCCTTTTTATGGCTGAGTAATATTCCATTGTATATATGTACCACATCTTCTTTATCCATTCACCTGTCAATGGACATTTAGGTTGCTTCCATGACCTGGCTATTGTAAATAGTGCTGCAATGAACATTGGGGTGCATGTGTCTTTTTGAATTATGGTTTTCTCTGGGTATATGTCCAGTAGTGGGATTGCTGGATCATATGGTAATTCTATTTTTAGTTTTTTAAGGAACCTCCATACTGTTCTCCATAGTGGCTGTATCAATTTACATTCCCACCAACAGTGCAAGAGGGTTCCATTTTCTCCACACCCTCTCCAGCACTTGTTTGTAGATTTCCTGATGATGCCCATTCTAACTGGTGTGAGGTGATACCTCATTGTAGTTTTGATTTGCATTTCTCTAATAATTAGTGATGTTGAGCAGCTTTCCATGTGCTTCTTGGCCATCTGTCTGTCTTCTTTGGAGAAATGTCTATTTAGGTCTTCTGCCCATTTTTTGATTGGGTTGTTTGTCTTCTTAATATTGGTTTCTCATACAGTTTTTGTGAAAATGTTTTTTTTTCTTCTTTGCCTCTAAATGACATGTTTAAACATCTTTAGCATTCAAACTTCTTTTGAGCAGTTTTCTCACAAAATATCAAATGCTATTTTCACTTTCTTATAAACTCAAAGAGAATACACTTCACATTATTATCACATTTCTTTACTTATATAATACATGCATTGATGTTTTTCCTGAGCATACTTGAATTCTCTAGCTCAGAGTCAGAAAGGACAAATCAAAATCATGGTCCCACCAAATCTATCATAGGAAAGTCACATGGAGTCCAGAGAGACTTGTGTGTTTTGCTTAGAATTGAAGACAATCCTAATTGGTTCTTGTCTACCTAATATCAAATTCATTCCCCACCACCACCCGCCCCAGATCTTTCGTATAATGTAAGTTTGTAGAGAGCTATATGAATTACTAGCCAGCCAATTTATCACCTTACAAGTCATCATATTAGACTTGGGGGCACTCTTTCTAACCTTTCCTTGGTTCAGTTCAGATAGAAAATATCCCTGATATTTTCTATCAGGGATAGAGGTTAATACAAAGCTTGACATGTTTTAATCAAACAAATCTTTGCTTTATAATGACCTTTAACCTAAACTACTGCTCAAGTTTAATTTTTTTTATTTCATAATAAAACTTCTAACCTAAACACTGCATTTTGGAAAAATAACCTCAGTTCATCTTTGATTCTACAGTCTTTGAAAACTCATTCTCAGGGAAAGCTAAATGCCCGAAGTGCCTCTTTCCTTGCAATATAAGATCCAGCATATTCATATTTTAAAGCATAGAGTGCAGAAATTTCTGTGGTTTCTAGTCTTCAGTGATTGTTAGAGTACTTTACTTGTTTAATTCTGTTTTGTGTTAAGTAAATTAAAGTAAGAGGCCTTAGTTTTAATTTAGTTTCATTTATCAAGAGAAATATTTGTTCAAATAGGCATAATAATTATCTCCATAGAAACTGTGGGAACATTTCCAAACTATCAAATGTTTATTAATTTTAAAATGTACTTTAATTATTCATTTAGAATATTGCCATAATAACACTTGGCATGAGTAGTTCAAAGAGGTTGTTCTTTTTTAAAATTTTTAAAAATTTTTATTCTTTTACTGACATTGACCCTGTTACAGAAACTGAGAAAATGTGTTGAGGTGTGATATTCTGTGATTTCAAACATTCAAAGCTGAGGTATCAACCTTTATTTATATCTTTTAGTGTAACATTTTTCTTCTTATTATTTGAAATTGTACAAAGTATAAAAACAATAATAAGCATCACCTATTCTGCTACAGCCTCTCCAAAAAAAACAGTGCTGATAATACTGTAGTAGATGTTCTTCAGATTATTTTGCATGAGCACTGTTTAACCTAGCTGAGATCTTACTATATTTTTAATTGTGTCTCTATTTCACTTCATCTTATAATATAAGCATGCCTCCCCATCATTAAAAAACTCATAGATATTTAAAAATAATCCTTATAGATTAGAAAAATTTTAGATTTGAAGATTTATTGCAAAATAGTACAGAGAGTTCCCAAATAACTTGCAGTTTCCCCTGTTATTAACATCTTACATTAGAATGGTGCATGTTACAGTTAATGAAACAGTATTGATATATTATTATTAACTAAAGACCACACTTTATTCAGAGTTACTTAATTTTCTCCTGATATACTTTTTGTTTCAGTATTGGGATAACACATTACATTTAGTCGTCATATCTCCTCGGGATCCTCTTAGTTATGACAACTTCTCAGACTTCTTTTTTTTTTTTTTTAAATGATGTTGATAGTGTGAGGATCCCTGGTGTGGTATTGGATAGAATGCCCCTAAATTGAAATCTGTCGATATTTCTCTTATTATTAGAGTAGTGTAAGTGATTTGGGGAAGGAGACCACAGAAGAGGCCATTTTCATCCTACCATATTAAGGGTACAAACTATCAACGTGACTTATACTTGTTGATATTAACTTTGACCACCTAACTGAAGTGGTATTTATCAACTTTTGCATTGTATAGTTACTTCCCTTCCCCCACTTTCCAAACTGTACTCTGGAAGAAAATCACTTTGTGTAGCCACCATTTAAGGAGTGGAGATTTATGTTCCATCTCCTTGAGTGAGTAGTGTATATGATCATATGATTTTTCCTCTTAAAACTATGGATGTGGTCGGGTATGGTGTATAATTCCTTTTATATATTGTTGGAGTCCACCTGCTAATATATTGTTGAGAATCTTTTTCATCTATGTCCACAGAGATATTCGTCTGTGGTTTTCTTTTCTTGTAATGGTTTTATCTGGTTATAATGGTATTTAATGGTACTAGGGTAATATTGGCCTTATAGAAGGATGTAGGAAATGTTTTACTTGCTTCTATTTTCTGAAATATATTGTGGAGAGTGGATAACATTTTGTCTTTAAATGTTTGGTAGAATCTAGCAGTGAAACCATCTGGGTCTGGTGTTTTCTTTTTTGTAAGGTTATTAAGTATTGATTCCATTTCTTTAATAGAAAGAGGGAAACTCAGGTTACCTAGTTATGGTGGTTTGGTCTTTGAAGGAATTGATACTTTATGTGTAATTTATCAAATCGATAGAACTTTTAATAGTATTTCTCTAATTTTAATGATAGTGGGAGCAGCGGGGATGACCCCCTTTCATATCTGATATTGGTAAGTTTTGTCTTCTCTGTCTTTTTCTTGGTTAACCCGCCTACATGTGTATCAATTATATTTACCTTTTCCAAGAAATAGCTTTTGATTTCATTGATTTCCTCTATTGATTTCCTGCTTTCAATTTCATTGATTTTTGCTCTGCTTTTATTATTTATTTACTTCTGCTTGATTTAGACTTAAATTCTTTTTTCTCTGGTGTTCTAAAAGACTTCCTAAGATGGAAGTTTAAGATAGTTTTTAGATCATTTTTCTTTTCTGACATATTTCTTTAACACTATAAATTCCCTTTCAAGTGCCGTTTTCATTGCATTCCACATATTTGGCTAAGATGTAGTTTCATTTTCATTTAGTTAAAAATATTGTTTTATTATTTTGAGAGTTCTGTTTTCTCTATGTATTATTTAGAAGTATACTATTTAATTTTCGAGTAATTGGTGATTTTACAGCTATCTTTCTGTTATTGGTTTTGAATATAGGCCCATTATGGTCTGAGAACATGCTTTATAGGATTTCTATTTTTTAAATTTATTAAGCTGTGTTTCATAAACCAGGAGTGGTATATCTTCGTGAATGTTCATGTTTCTTAAGAAGAATGTGTATTTTGATGTTGAATTAAGTACTTTATAAACGCCAGTTAGATCTAGTTGATTTATAGTCCTGTTAAGGTCAACTATTATCTTTACTGATTTTCTGCCTGCTTGATGTATCAATTATTGAAAGAGGGCTGTTGCAGTCTTCAATTGTAATAGTGAATTTACCTAGTGCTCCTTTTATTTCCAGCAGTTTGTGCCTCATATTCTGATGCTTTCTTGTTAAGAGCATATATGTTAAGAATGTTATATATCCTTGGATAAGTGATTCCTTTATCATTATGTACTTCCTTTCTTTATATATGTCATCAGTTTACTTGATCTGAGGTGTACTTTGTCTGAAATTAATATAAGTACTCTAACTTTTTATGAATAGCATTAGTGTGACATGTCCATCCTTTAAGTTTTAATTTATCTATCTGTCATCTCTCTCTCTCTCTCTCTCTCTCTCTCTATATATATATATATATATATATATATATATATATATATATATATACACACACATACATATATTGATTTATCCATTATTGTTTGTAACATATACCTGGGTCGTCTTATTTACTTATCCATTCTAGCAGTTTCTTTCTTTTATTTGGTGTGTTTAGCTTGTTCACATTTAAAATGATTATTGATATAATGCCTTTTCTATTTTCTCCTGAAGTTCACAAGTGAAAACACTGACTAGGAGACCAAAGTCATAACATCACTGTACATTTCAACTGAGAAGACTTAGCAACAATTTACCCTATAAATGAATTCCTCTCTGCAACATCCATATAGAATGTGTCTGCCCTTATTTTCTATTAGTGATGTGAAATTTACCTTGAGTGAGACTTTCTTCCCATAGGAATATAAAAAGTTTGATAATAATACTTACTATGTATTTAACATTTACCACATACCAGACTTTGGGATAAGATCTTTATATGTATAACCTGATTTAAATCAATTTGAAGTATTATAAACTCATTTGAAGGATGAAGTAATGAAGACATAGTTTAGGAAACTTCCACAAGAACACAGAGCTGCTTAGTTCTGTCTGATTTTAAGACTGTGTTCCAAATCGTTATGGAATGCCACCTCCTTAAATATACACACATTTTGTTTTAGTCTTGCAGAATAAACTGATTCCATACAGGTATCATAAAAAAGTGATTATCGATATAGCAGGATTAATATATATCATGTTGGTAACTGGTTTTTAATCATTGCATTTGTTCTTTGTTTTCTCTTTTTCTCCTTTCTCTGCTTTTAATTGATCATTTTTATTGAGTATTTTACTCCATTTTACTTCCTCTCTTAGCATAGCAATTATACTTTAAAAAATGTTTTAGTGATTGCCCTAGAATTTCCAATTGCACATTTGTAACTAATATATGTCCACCTTGAAATAACACTATACCATTTTACATGAAGTTTCAGTTCCTCCCTTCTCTCCCTTTGATGTTACTATCATTCCTTTTACTTATCATATGCTATAATCACTGCATAAAATATTACTATTATAACTTTAAACAGTTAACTTTTAGACTAATTAAGAACAAGAAAAGTAAAAAAGTTTATTTTACCTTCATTGGAGTTTTGAGTGTGAGTTTCTACATTTGAGTTTCATTTTTCTTTTCCTCAAACATGTTCTTTTAACATTCCTTGCAGGACAGATCTTCTGGTGAATAATTTCTTCAGTTTTGTTCTGTCTGAGAAAGTATTTCTTTTTCACTCTTGAAGAGTAATATTATTGGATATAGAATTCCATTTGTTAGGGCTTTATCTTTCAGCACCTAAGTATTTCATACATCTCTTCTTGCTATTATGATTTCTGATGAAAAATCCACTTTAATTCCTATCCTTATTCTTAACCTATTGCTTCTTTCAAGATTTTTTCTTTGTCTTTAATTTTCTACAATGTAAATAAGATAAACATATGTTTATGTTTTAGCATTTATCTTGTTTAATGTTTTCTGAGCTTCCTAGATCTGCGGTTTGGTGTCTGCCATTAATTTTGCATAGTCATTGGTTAATACTACTTTAAGTACTTCTTTCATTTTTTCTCTCTTCTCTTTCTAGTATTCCAGTTATGCATTTTTGCACTTTTTGAAATTGTTCTTGGATATTCTGTTCTGTTTTGTCAGTCTTTTTATTTTTATTTTTTCTTTGCATTTATGTCTGGGAAGTTTCTGTTGACTTATCTCAAGCTTACTGATTGTTTCTTAAGTCATGTCCAGTCTACCAATGAGCTTATCAAAGATTGCTTTCATTTCTAGTAGGGTGTTTTTATTTCTAGCATTTTCTTTTGATTCTTTCTTTGAATGTCCATCTTTCTAATAACATTACAATCTGTTCCTGCATATTGTCTATATTTTCCATTAGAGCCCTTACCATATTAATTATAGTGTTTTAAAATTCCTGTGTGTAAGAATATCTGTGTCATACCTGGATCTGGCTCTAATATCTGCTTTGTCTCTTCCACTGTGCTTTTTTAAAAATCTGGCTAAGAGTTGTGCCATGTTTAATCTTTGCAGTAGCTGTACCCCTTAGGGATCTCAAATTCCTGCAGTGTTTTTGCTTTTGTCTCCTGTATTGACTTTGGCCTTCCTTATATATCCTTCCTCAGAGATACTAGCTATCTACTATCTCTGATAATCCACTATTATGCTGGAGCCCTCTTGGTGTGGTGGTAAGGTGTGGGAGTTGGAAGCATTCTAGGAAAATGTCTTTTAGTGTGTTCATGTCTGTGACCTGTGACCTTTACAAGTGTTTATTCTCGTAGAGTTTCCCACTCCAGTCCTGTACTTTAGTAAGATAGGAAGGATAGAAGGGGCTGCAGTGAGATGAACACCCTTCCTCCATGACTCTGGAACAAGACTCTGGTAAAGTCTTTATCCTGGAGAAGTCTTTGTTATAGACAATGCAGTGGTAATATTCCAGAATGATTTTTCTTTCTTTCTAGTTGATTGAATCAAAAGGTGCCCTTTCTTAGATATTCAACCATGAGAATCAAGTGGAGTTCCTGGAGGTAAAGCTCATGAACATTTTGCTGCCCACATTCCACCAAGACTGTGGCCTCCAGGAGTTTCTTCCTCTCACGTTAGTCTATACTCAATCTAAAGCAATTAATCAAAATTACTGTTCAGTGCTCCTACCATTTTATGGTTCCAATGACTTTTGTTCCAGGTAATCAGATCTCTGTTGTGACTTTCTGGATTCACCTATCTCTCTAAATTTCATGAAAATAATGTGCCCTGAAATCTCAGTTCTCTGATGAGTCAAAGAGTCATTTTTAAATTGTTGTTGTAATGATGGAAGTGACTACTTCTCTGGAGCTAAAACTGTCTCATAACTATTTTAATGGCTGAACTATTTTATGTGAATATAGTTTGTTTCATTTATTTCTTGTTAAGCATTTAGTTTTTTTTTCTAATTACAAGAGATAATACAGAGGTAAGCAATATTTTTATATCATGACAAATTAAATCCATATAATTTAAATTACTGAGTTCAAGTTTAGGAATTTATTGCTTTGATACCTAAAGCCATATTGTTTTCAAAAAACTTACCATATCCTCGGGTCCTATGAGAGTGAATAAAAGTGCCCTTTTATTACTGTACTTTTTGAACAATGCATATTATCATTTAAAAAATTGATGTTTTCCAAGTGAAATCTGATGCTGTTAATTGTATTTATTTTATTACAAAAATGTCGAGGAATGTGTATATATATTTATATTTGTACAAGCTATTTCAGCATCTTCTTTCTTGATTCTAATTATGATCTTTACCCATCTATATATTGAGATCTTAAAAGGCTATCAATTTGAAAGCATTTTTGATACATTAAGAATATTAATCCTTTGTCATATTTACTGAAAATATTTTAAGTACCATATTATTTGCCTTTAATTGTGATGTGATATTTACTTTGATGTATATGTTTCAAGTGTTGTATATTTTAATATGCCTATACCTCTGTTTGTAATTTCTTCTATTACTTCTAAGTTTGAATAGTTCTTCCCAGTCTAGGCTAATGGCTTTTTAATAGCAGTGGTGATACATATTATTTGTGAGGGTTGTTCACCATTTCAAGAATTATCATGCTACTGGAACTTCAGTGAGGATACTTTGTTAGTATTTTCATGTTCTTTAATAATCTCCATTCTGTTGACACCACTTGACACTATTCTGGTGATTTGATTTGCCTTCAGCAGTTCCATAAGAAATGTCTTTATCTTCTGAATTATAACCATTGGCATTTACTTTGTTATTACAGCATTAAAAATAAGCGTCAGCACAGGATCACAGTATGTAGGGTTTTAATCTCTCATCAAACAAATGACATAATCTTCTCTGGAACCCCCACCTAGTCTGTAAATGACTCAGTTTGGGGGCACTAAAACAAAAATCTTACTTCTGGTGATTATTTTTTATGTCAACTCTAAAATTGTCAAGTTTACCCTGTACAAACAGTCTGATTAATATAAGGGAAGATTCCATACTCTACATTAACATATTTTTATCTTTTTATTCCCATGATACATAGATGTATATTATGAAAATTAACTTCAAATAGAAAGGAATGAGTCCTCTCACAACCTTTACTTTTTATATTAGATTAACATGGAGACTGCCAAATATTGTGTTTGAAAAGAGCCAAAATGTGTAATATGATCTATCTCCTGATGTATTAAAAATGTATACCAGATGGTTCTACATGTGAAGGCTACCAATTTCTCAACAATCTTTTTAAGTTTTGGGAAATCTTCCTTACCTAGGTCCCACCTCCTACAACAAGTGAGAAAGAGGTAAGATGTTTTTAGTCCCTGCTCCCCATCAGGCAGGGTCAACTAGAGATTTGACTTCTTCAGAACTGAGTCAAAGGTATAGCAAGGTTGAGAAATTATTCATATCAGTGTCAAAGGCTGTCAGTGGCAATAACCTAGAGAGTGGTGGTGAAGTCTGTTCATTTTCTAGACCTGATTATCTAGCCTATAATGTAATTCTGTAAGACCTGATATTCTTCCAAAAATTTTCTATTATGGTTAAGCAAAGTTAATTTCTGATGACTGCATTAAAGCAATCTAATTATATAGAGAAATGCATTGATGTCTACTTGATTTCTTGTATCAGAAATAACACTCCAAAGGATAATCTAATATTTTATTATTTTTCTTTAACATCAAGTGGGAAAAAAACTAACTTGTTACACTATGAACATTAAAAAATCACTTTTATAGCTGCATACCAAGAAGAAACATATTATGAAAGCTCTACTCTTTTAAACGATGTTATACATGTCTCTTTTCTCAGTTACCATATCTTACATGTCTTTTCAATCCCTCAAATTATTAATTTTTAGTTTATAAAAGGAAAATGCCAACCTACATCAATGAAAACACATTTACTGGCCAAATACTGTTAGAATCACGTTTATCTTTGCCTGGGAAAAGATGATCTAAAATGACATTTTGAACCAAAGCATTTTTGCAGCATATTTGCTATGGTTTCTTTTATTTGACCAAAACATATGCCACAAAATATTATTATTAGAATTACTTTTCACATTTATTTTAAGAACCTATGTAATTCTGAGGTTTTACCCTGGGATTCAGTATGCATATGCATTCCAAGAAGAACATATGGAGATTAATTTGTTGCTTTGTCAAGTTTCTTCAAAATTGAAGTTTCATGGGATTGAAAGCCAGTGCACTCTACATTTAAAAATCTGAGTGTGATATTATATCATTCTTTTAATCATTTAAAAATGTTTCCTGTTATTTTTCCTTGGAGATGTATATAAGGTGTGGTCTTTACAATCAAGGAGTTCACAATATAGTAGGGGAGAACTGTCAGGAGCTAAGAATTATTGGGAAATGTTTCATTGAAGAGTTAGGCTTGCACTGAATCTTAGTACTTGATTTCTGAGGGAACACAGAAAGGATAGGGGAGTCCAGGATTAAGAAAGACAACAAACGAAGGAATGCTAATATGGAAGAACAAAACAGTTTCAGGGAATAGCAAATAATGTGACTGAAGGTAAAGTGTAACAGAAATAACAGTGAGAAATAAGGTAGTAAGACAGTGTTTTTAAATTTTTTTGGATATTGAATTCTACTAATAATCTGAAGGAAAATATCTTAATCAGAAAAGACACATACTCTATTTTATGAAGAATTTTTCATCGATATTATGTCCATCCATGGACTCAAGATCACAGAGGACCTTTTATATTATGCTATGATGTTTACTTTTTATCCTATATGCACTTTAAGACGTGAGTGATTTAAATGAAACCAGATACATGAATGGGACAAGATACACTAGAAGACATGAGTGATTTAAATTGGAACAGGGATTAGTATGATGTCTTTATGCATCCAATCACAGTGGCACAAGCATTCACCAACATTATTTCCTAGGTTACAGCTTCTCATGAGATTAGGAACTGTTAATTGATGTAACCTTGTTACTGTCTGTATTATAGATAACATTTGCCTTACTGCAATGCCTTGATTGGGCTATTTCCTGTTACTGATCACCCCTAATACTTCCTCCCTAGTCTTTGGGCAAAGGGCACTGCTTTTTCCTTTGTATCATTTCATCTCAATTGTGGACATAGACCTTTTCCTCTCTCCAGAGAGCAGAACCAATACCAGGCTGTAACTTTAGTCAGAGTTTAATGGAAGGGTATGGACAATGCATGGAAATTATGGCACAAGGGTAAAGTAAAACTTCTGGTCAAGTCTTGGGTCTCTTAATCAATTTCAGCCAATCTTTCTAATAACTCTAGAACTGCTTCAGGCCTCCAGAGGGCTTGGAATATGGACATTTATTCTATTGCCCAGAAAAAAAAGAAGCTTCTCTCCTGAGTTTGTATAATGTCTCTTTCATGAAATTTATTCCCTATCCAGGATTAATCTTCGTAGGTGGCTTGACATTGGGAACACTAATTCATTTTAGGTGTGTGATAGAAAGCATTCAAAGAAAGAACTCATTGATTCCTTCCTGGGGGTGGGGGAAAAGGGGAGATATTAATCAAAGAGCACAAACTTTCTGTTGTAAGATGAATAAGTTCTGGAGACCTAATGTACAGCATGGTGATTATAGTTAATAATACTGTATTATATACTTGAAATTTGCTAAAAGAGTAGATCTCATGTTAATACTACACCAAAAACAAAAGGGGGGGGGTAACTACAGAATGCTATGTTAATTCATTTGCTTGTTGTTATCATTTTGCAATGTATACATATATCAAAACACCACATTGTATAACTTAAATATATATAATATTTATTTGACAAAAATAAATAAAAACTTTAAAAAAGTAATTCCTTTCTTCCTTACGTATGTGTGCCCTTGCACCCATGAAAAAGGAATAGTCCATATCTCCAATCCTCCCACTCTGAATCTGGGCTGAATTGTTAATTACCTTGATTAATACAATGTGACAGAAATAATGCTCTATCAGTTTCTGGCCTAACCTTCAAGAAAGAGACCTCAAAGCTTCTATTTTCTTGAAAGCCAGCACCATATAGGATGTCTAACTATCTTAAGACCACCATGCTGTAGGAAATGCCAAGCTAGCCACAGTGAGAAGCGTTTTGGAGAGAGAAGAATATCCAACCAGCCTCCAGATGTTCCAACCATCCCAACTGAGGAATTAGAACAGGTGAGTAATAAAGCCACAGTTTTGGAGTGAATTGTGTGCCACCCCTCAACCCCACCCTTGGATTCATGTTGAAGATCTAACCCTCCAGGGTGACTATATTTAGAAATATAGCCTTTAAAGGAGGTAATTAAAGTTAAACGAGGTCATAAGAGTAGGATCATAATCCAATAGGCCTGGATTTTTATAAGAAGAGGAAGAATGAGAAATGCATAAGCACAAAGAAAAAGCCACCTGAGGATACACTGATAAGGCCTCTTGTCTGCAAGCCAAAGAGAGAGATCTCAGGTGAAACCAAACCTGTTGACATCTTGATCTTGTACATCCAGTCTCCAGAACGGTGAGAAAATAAATTTAGGTTCTTTAAACTACCTATTCTGTGGGATTTTGTTATGGCAGCCCTAGAGAACTAATACAGCCATCCTGGAAGTTCTATCCCTAACACACTCCATGTAGCAGATAAACTACCCAGCTGAGCGACGCACAAATGGCAGAATCATGAGAAATTGAAAGTTAGTTTCCTGTTAAATTTTGGGATAGTTTCTCAGCAGGGATAGATGGCTGAAACAAAGGTAAAGCCTATTCCTACCCACAGGGGTGTTTGTTGATAAAATGACACTGACAGATATTTCTTGTTCATAGATAGTCACCAAGATCAGGGTCACTCAGTGCTACTCATGAATACCTAATTACATCCTCCTACCTCCAGACTTTCCCACAGTCACTCTCTATTCAAATAACCACATTTGACAATGTGGTAAATTATACAAATAATTCTTCATTTGTAACATCCTTGCACCTTTTGGGGAATAATGCCTTCTAAAATAGGACAAAGTATGAATTAAAGAACAGTTGAATGTTATTTGCTAACATTTTATTTATGATTTTTTAATTCAATTTAGTAAATGAAATTGGGACAAACTTTTTGTGATGAGAAAAACAGCTGTGGAGGAAAACAACTTTTGTTTTTCTGGGCTGCCGCCTAGGCATTTTACAATATAATAACCCTGCTCATACCCAGAGTCTGGACATTTAGATAAGAACTTGAATTTAGGATGCCTATCATAAATTCTTGCTTTCCTTTTTCCTGGGCACTTTTAAAAATAGTAACCACTCAGAGTTAAGCCTGGGAAAAGTTAGTAACCCTCACCTCAACCATCTTTGCTTTCTGTTCTGTTCCTTATCTTCTGCTCACTTCTGACCTTGGAGGAAAGACTCAGCTCATTGAGCCTCTTTGTTTCTGGGATCTTGTGACTATTTCTTTTGTGTCAGTGTATTGAAAATGTGACTTGAATGAAAATGATCCTGTGGGTTTCACTTCCCCAAAGGGGGAGCTTGGATGCTGAGGGAGCTACCCTCTGACCACGTGTGCGTTGCTTGTGCCGCCTTCTTCAGCATATCAGAATCTGCATATTCTTAATGTAATACACCAGTTGTGGGCCCCCCAGTACACTTCTTCTGGGGGCTAACATTAATCATTGTATTATCAACATAATTTAGTGTCATAAAATAAATTTGCCGTTTTCCAATTTTTTTCTGTACTAAGAGACAAAGAGTACATTAACTACATGTTCCTTGGATATTACAGAGAGATCTTTAATTGACTTTTCAATTAACTTGATTTTTTTTTTTTTTTTAGATTTCTTGGGTCAATAGCAGTAATATTCGTTTACCCCAAAACATGTATTTCATATTGATCTTCAAATTAATTGACATAAGCTGTGTGGGCTATTTTCTTTTGTTTTCAGTTTTACTGGCATATGTCTGTTTCTTCTCTTCTTTTATTTTCCCCTTTTTTTCCAACTTTATTGAGGAAAAATTGACAAATATAATTGAATATATTTAAAGTGTACAATGTGTTGATTTGATATACAAGTATGTTGTGTAATAATTACCAAAACTAAGGTAATTAACACATTCACCACCTCACATAGTTAACTTTTACATTTTTTTGTGTGGTGAGAATGCTTAAGATCTAGTCTCAGCATCTTTCAAGTATATAAAACTGTATCATTAACTATAGTCACCATGCCGTACATTAGATCCCCAGAACTTATTCTTCTTATTACTGAAAGCTTGTACTTTTTGAGAACTACAGATTACCCCTCTCTCCTTTTTCCCCTTCCCACCATTCTATTCTCTATTTCTATGAAATTTGCTTCTTCTTCTTTTTTTCTTAATATTCTTCTCTTTTTTTCTTAATAGATTCCCACATAAGAGTGACATCATACAGTATTTGTGTTTCTCTGTCTGGCTTACTTCACTTAGCATAATACCCTCCAGGTTCAACCATGTTGTCACAAATGGTAGGATTTCCTTGTTTTATAGAGCTGAATAATAGTCCATTACATATTTATATCTAGATAGATAAATAGATAGGGGTAGACAGATAGATAGATGTCCATTTATCCATCAAAGGACATTTAGGTTGTTTCCATATCTTGGTCATTGTGAAGAATTCTACAATGAACATGGGAGTGAAAATGCACACTCTAATTGAGATTAGATACTTAACTATTTCTCCAAAAATTCTGATTTTCCTGGGCAATCTTTTCTAACAAACAGAGTAAAATTAACTCTCACAACAGAGGTGCTTCCCAATCTTCATGTAAGTGACATTGTCATCTGAGGTATATTTTAATTGTAAGCATTTAAAATTTCTCATTTCTATGAAATGCCAAATGTCCTTACCTGAAAACTCTTTAAACTCTAAGAGACAGGCTGCAATCTTACATTCAGGGAATCAGGGCTTAAAGTGGGCTTTTCATCCAGCAGGGCAACACTGATCTGCAAGCAGAATGTGTCAATGCATCAGTCAGATTTGGTTCTTGGAATGAGGTCTCCTGATGAAAATCAGTATCATAAAATTACTCTTACTCTGTGCTCACCTATTGTGGTATCTTCCTAAATCTTTTTAATTAAAAAATTATGTTTTAGATGTCACTGACTCCCGAGGTTTATAATCCAGCCCTCTTCACAAACAAAATGTGGTATCTATACACAATTTAGAAGAAAACTGATGAGAATACATAGCCCTCAAAGAAAAATATATTACATCCAGATATTACTATGAAAGCTTGCCAACGAGATCAAAAGTGTAAGAGTCAGGGAGATGGAAAGGGACAATTAAGAACACTAAATGCAATGTTAAGAAATTGTTAACTAACAGAAAGAGTTTAAGATACTGAAATAAGATAGAATGAGACTAGAATTTTACCATTTATCAGTAGCCTGACTTGGCTGAATTATAAAATTGGTTTCCATATTTATAAAATTGGGATAATAATATCTATCCCCCACGGTTTTTAGAAGGTATGTTTAAATTATGTGCATCTATATTTTGCTCAATCTGAGTAAAAAAAATGAACGTTCAGAGAACTGAGAGCAAGGCAGATAACACTAGTTAAAAAGCGAAAAATTTACCAGGAACAGGAGAGACTTATCTTCACTAGCCAGGTGGGGACAGGGCCCAGTGTTAAATTAGCCAAATATCTCCAAGAAAACTGCTGAAAACAGACTAAGCATCCCTTGCTTCATGGAAAAGAAATCTCTGATATCCCTACCAATTGGGAAATACTGAATATGGAGGTAGGGCAGGAAAGTATCAGAAAAAGAGATGGAAGCAGGAAAGGAGAGGAGAGTGAATGTCTCTATTCTACATAAAACAGATCCCATCAGAGAAATGGAATTAACCCTGCCTGAAGCTGGTCCGCTGGCTCTCCTGAGGGCAAAGACTCACAAATGGAGTTAAACTGAAGTTAAACTGAAGATGGTTGATGTTCACAAGCTGATATGACTAGAGTTCCCTAATGCTGGGTAGCACACAACGTCTGGAAATATATGCAGGGGGCCTGACTTCCTGGGGGATAACTGGGAAACAATAATCCTTAATATCAATCTTGATTTGCTGCTAATGGTTTGGGATCTTGAGGTTTCCAGTATTGCCTGGCTAAATATTGATACTTGGGGTTTGGGTTATAAGTAGGTGTCCAAATAATGTTTTTTCATTCCTTTGTAAATTACTGGTGGTCTAAATTCTGTGGCTTCACAAATTAATTAGGTGGAAATAAGATAAATCCTAAGAAACATCCCTTAGGTATTTGGCCACATATATTAAAGAGTAGGTCAGCTTAAAATAGGATTAATGATCACTCACAAATTATATGAAAATATTAATAAAAGTATTTTCATATATATGTACATATATATATACATATATAGAGAG